>NC_043701.1:20321394-20329443 GCF_006229205.1 Suricata suricatta
GCCTCACTTCAGAATCCTCCAGGTGTCAGTGGTCTGTGCCACATGAGTGGCAGGTTGTGGGCCCTGTTCTCTGATCAGTCCCACCTCAGAGACTAGATTCCCAGAAAAGAGGAAAGCTTATCACACATTTTCTATATCCCTTCCCACAGTATTCAGTCTGCAAATGACTGATAATAATGTCCAAGACTGCAACATCATCAATTAAATACAGTGTAAGCCCTACTGGTCTCCAGGTACTGGGGATTTGCAGATGGGGAAGACAGGGGCTCCCCAGGGAAGGAGAGGGGACACCGACAGCCAATTCTGACGCAGTGGTCAGGGCTCAGGTGGAGGTGTGCACCACAAAGAGGCACCACCTCACGCCACAGAGCTCTAAGAGGCTGCTCTCCCCAAGCAGGTGAGCGACGGAGGGACCGAGTAGGAGTTCACAGGGCAGGATGTCTGTCTACAGGCAGAGGTCACTGCTCACATAAAGGATGGGAACAGAGTCAGAGACTCAGAGACCGCAAATGGAGCAGCTGGCCAGCTGATGCAGTAGTCAGGAGCCTCTTGGGTCCCACCGCAGGGTCCTGAAGCTTATGAGATATTAATAAGGGAAATGAACACACTGTCAGACGCTTGACTGACCCACACCTTTCATGGGAATATACCACCTCTTAGGGTTAGCAGGGTAAGCAATGGGCTTGCCGAAGAATATCCAGGAAAGTGTCTCAGAGCATTCAGTGCTCCAAGAAAGGATTTCCCCTCTCTACTGAAGACTAACTTTTAGGGCTCACAGGCGGTTCAGTTGATTAAGTGTCCGACCTCAGTTCAGGTCATGATCTTACAGTTGGTACGTTTGAGCGCTGCATCAGGCTCTGTGCTGATAGCTCAGAGCCTGGAGGCCCCCCCCACCCAACTCAGCCCCCATCTCTCCCTCCCTCCCAAACCCATGGCAAAACTCCTCTTTCTTAGTCCCCTTCAGCCATGCCCTAGGTGCTCAAGATCTCACCCCCCAATGACATGTGGGCAAATTGCTGATGTCTCCAGGCCTCTATGACCTCATCTGTCAGATGATTATAACAAATCCAGCCCTGATCCAAATCCTGTCCCTAACCCTAGCCCTAAGTTTGCTCTGGACAGAGTGATACACGACTATTGGAATTATGTGATGAGTAAGTCGTATAAAGTACCGGCCACATGGGGCTCCTGGGTGGCTCAGTCAGTCGAGCCTTCGACTTCGGCTCAGGTCATGATCTCACCATTCGTGGGTTCGAGCCCCGCATCAGAGTCTGTGCTGACAGCTCAGAACCTAGAGCCTAGTTCTGATTCTGTGTCTCCCTCTCTCTGCCCCTCCCTTGCTTGCATTCTGTCTCAAAAATAAATAAACATTTTTTAAAAATTACTAAAAACAAAGTACCAGCCACACTCAGGACACAGAAGTGTCAATCATACCTGGTTCCTTTGTCCTCCCCCTCAGATCACAGACCCCAAGTTCAGTTTACCTGGGAAGTGTACTCAAGGTTTGTCCAGTGCAGGGTCCTCAGATAAACTGCCCAGCTAAGCAGACGTTCAAGCAAACTGAGGTAGGTCTGTTTAAGGACTATTATGCCTAAGATAGTCCTTAGTGTCAAGGACTTTTTGTACATTTCTTTGGCTAATCCTCATAAGAACTATGAAAGGTTTTAATTCCATTTAACAGATGAGGAAACTGAGGTTTATAGAGGTCAAGTCCACCTCATTTTAGTAACTACTTGCAGCCAGGTTCATTTAGGATAAAGAGAGAAAGTACACACAGGTGTATATGTGTACACTGTGCTCTTCTGGTGACCCCTGGGTCACAAACAGGAAGTCACCATCAATTCTGTCCTTCACTGGTTGGTTGTAACTCTTTAATTATCTCCCCTCTCTGTGGACCTCAGGGTTATTCTTTGCTTAAGTGTCTGTTTGGTTTTCAAACCAGCAAAACGGAGGTGGAAGTAAGCAGGGGTGGAGCTTGGAGCAAGGAGGGGCAGCACCCGATCAATGAGCTCCCTTTCAGCACCCACCTTACAAGGTTCTCCGCAAGACTTCCCCTAACTTTTACACAAATCACATTTTCCATTTCCAGAACCAGTTTCTCAAAAGCCGTCAACCAAATCAGGCCCCGAGCTGTATTTCCCAGCTTTGCAGTCCACACCTTCATTTATAACCAACGCAGTCAAGTTCACCCGGTAGTTAGCTGGTCAGGACTCGCTGCCTTCTCACCCCGAGGACAGCCATAAACGTCAGGAAAGGAAACAAAAAAGAGCATCATGGCACATCAGAGCCAGGAGGCACCTCAGGGACCATCTCGAATCCCCTCATTTTACAGGTGAGGAGTCAGGGTCCCAGAGGAGTTGAGGGACTCACCATGGCTCCACCAGCAAAAACGGTGCCCACACACTGGCTTGTAGGCATTTAAAGACTAACCACGGATCACGATTTCACAGAAATTTGACTGATGGACAGGCAGTGGAAATAGAATGAGGTAGGCTACAGGCCTGGGGGCTGTCAGGAAAGAAATGCTCAGGGTGATCAAAGGTATTTCTTCCTGAAATACACATTGTGAAGCAGGTATTGCAGTGTGTGACGAACATGGGAAAGAACTTGCCCGAAGACTTCAAAACAGAAATATGTCTCAAAGGCTACAGCACAGATCCTCGTTTTAGCTAGTTGTCTCTGTCAAAATCTGATCTCCACTTCCTTAGAAATCGATTTCCTGATTTTTTCCACCAGGCACATGAACACCCACAATAAAAACTACATTTCCCAGGCTCCTTTGCAGGCAGTTATGACCAAGTGACTAAGTTTTGGCCAATGAGATATAAGATGGAAGTGCTGTGTACAACTTCCGGGAAGTGTCTGTTAAGGAACGACCATGCCTTTCTTTCTTCCTCTTTCAGCCATCTCTAGTGCAGACCTGATGGTTGTTGGATCCTGAGCAGACGTCCTGGACCATGAGATGCATGCTAACGATGGCAGGACACCCAGTGTTGGATGGCCTATCTGCATGGTACAATGCTGGAGAGCTAGTTTGAACAACCATACCCTAAACACCCCTGCTAATAACTATCTTGAGACTGTAGGGGTCCTGTCCTCCCTTATATTCCCATCAAGCCAAATGGGCAGAAGAAAATGCTGTTCAGTGTTCAAGGTCGGGGGTTCTAGGGATAGCCAGCCCATAGCATCTGCCTTGTAACAAAGAATGTCAAGTTGGCAGGCCTTGATCTCCTAGGAACGCTGGCCATTCACGGAGGGGAGGACTAAGTTGCTAAGCTATAAAAGGTTGTGACATGCAGATCCAGCAGCGGATGCTTTATCCAGTCAGTCACTCCTGGGCCCCCAGTAAAGCTCTATCTTGATTCCTGGTTCTGGGTCTTTTCTTTGGTTTCACTAGACCATCACCCACCTTGGCTTACAGTCTACTGTGGTCGGCTACATGCTATCCCCAACTTCCTTACATTAGAACTTCTATCTTGGTTAAGTCACTTACATTTGTCTCTTTTTTTATTCTCCCCAACTAAATCTAATTCTAACTGAAACAGAAGTGGAAAAGGAATAAATTCAGACGCCCCAAATAAAATCCAGAGATCTAGAAAAAGGAAGCTGGCCTCGTAGAGAGGTAAAGTGAATTGAGAATTCTGACACGGACATTCTGGTGGACCTAGAGAAAGTTCTAGATAGACTAGTGCTTCTCAAATTTGTGCATCAGAATCGCCTGGAGAGTTTCTTAAACCACAGACTGCTGGGCCCACTCCCACTTTCTGATTCAGTTTGTTTGGGAGAAAGAGCCGGAACCTTGCATGCCTGATGAGTTACCAAGGGGCGGGTGCTGCTGGTTCAGCAGACCACACTTTGAGAATCACTGTTCTGGACTTTTCAAAAACGCATACCCAAATTCAGTGTGGGTGGGTCTCAGCTTTGCATCTCAAACACGAGGGGGTAATAATTTTCAGCTGTTCTCAAAGATCTAGGAATGTAGGGAGCCAGGAGAGGGTCTGAGTAACAGCTTGGCCAAGCTGGGCATCCAGCGAAGAGATCTGTGATGCAAATGATTTACTGGTGTTCAGCTGGGAGCAGAAGGGATTTCAATATGGTGAGCCAAATCGAATTCATTACCTGACAATTAGCTCTAAATTAATGCAAGACTGTACCGCCCGAATGTGCTCTAAGGAAGAGGGTCCCTGACAGCTTGAGATGGGCAGGAAAAGACATCGATCTTAGCTGGATGCAGAGATGGCATTTTCCGTTTGCCAGCGTAGCCGGTCAGAGCTCAGAGAAAAGCCAGCACCCACCTAGAGGCCCTCTCCAATCCCACTCCCTCCAGATTTAGCACTGAGGGACCCAACTCAACGCCATCCAGAATGGACCTGGTTTCCCAGTGTCCTTGCACCGCCAGGTTTGTTCTTCAGAAGCCTGCCTCGGGCTTGCTCGTGGGCTGGCTGTGGATTTGTCCACAAGGAGACGCTGCAGGATGAAGCTCATCAGGTTTTAGAGGAGCGAACTGTTAGCGCTGTATATCTGACTTCCTCAGTGGAAGCTGTGAATCCCTGAAGGATGGGAATTATTTTTTTATTTCTTTAATTATCTCCCCATTCTTTCCCTCCCCGTTCCTCTCTTCCTCGGCCCCTGAAATAATGTGTACAGGAATATAACCGTAGTAAATGATGGCCAATGGCCTGAGCATCTTTAGGACTTCATTTATTTATTCACGAAACATTATGTGCCAGGACACAGATCATGATGGCCTCTGGCTATATAAAAGTCACATCCTAGTGCAAGAGACAGGCAAGCAAAGAGTTAAAAAACAGAAATGTATGTCATAGGTTCCCACAGTCCTGCATATAAGGGAGGTAAGGTCCAGGGCACCCTGCAGACCATTCTGTTTGCCAACTGAAACAGCCCATATAAGCATCCCAGCTCATGACATGGACGCTTACCCTTCCTCCCAGTACAATCCTCAGCCCTGCCTGGAGCTCCCACTTAGTGTGCAAACAGGCCATTGTCCAAGAGCGTTCTCCTGAGTCCTACCATGCCTCCAAATCAGGGTCACTGACTCTACAGAGTCAAGGTAACAAAGCAAGCAGAGACAGGAACACCATGAAGCTAGTTCTGCCCTTCTTCCCTGTGACTCCCCCAGCCTGAATGTCCCCCCTCCCTGGGATTCCCCCAGCCTGAATGCCTGATCAAGGGCCCTCCCCACTGTTCTTCCCAGTGCTGCCTGTGACAAGTTCAGTAGCCTCATATTTGCATCCCTGATCGATGTCACTGAAAGTATTTAACTGGTTGTGACAAATGGCCCCCATTTGTTTTTCTTCCGGAGTGAACTGTGTTGCACTGTCATTTGGAGGAAGGAAATACAAGCCCATTTCCACTGTTGGTCATAGTCTCTCCAAACAATAATTACCTTAGACAATTTATGAACTGCATCTGGATTTTAAAAAACCTAAGAGAGGAGCGCCTGGGTGGCTCAGTCGGTTAAGTGTCCGGCTTCAGCTCAGGTCATGATCTCACTGTACGTGGGTTCGAGCCCTGCATCAGGCTCTGTGCTGACAGCTCAGAACCTGGAGCCTGCTTCAGATTCTGTATCTCCCTCTCTTTCCGACCCTCCCCTGCTCACACTGTCTCTCTGTCTCTCAAAAATAAATAAAAGACATAAAAAAAATTTTTAAATCATTTAAAAAAATTATTTAAAAAAACCCTAAGAGATCCCAGATCCCATGTGTCTATTGTTTTACAAAACCCCTTTCACTCCATTCCCTGTTTCCTTTTTCTTTTTAAAAACTGTTTAACTTTATTAAGGAATAATTGACAAATATAATTATATATATTCAAAACATACAATGTGATGATTTGATACGCATTATGGAATGATTACCAAGATCAAGATAATTATAACACATCCATCACCTTACATAGTAAATGTGTCTGTGTTTGTATGTGTGTGTGACGACAACACTTAAGATACACCCTCAGCAACTTTCAAGTCTAGAGTACCACATTATTCACTATCGTCACTGTGCTCTACACTTGACCACAGAACTTCCACTTTTAACTGAAAGTCCGTGCCCTTTGGCCTACATCACCCATGTCCCCTTCCACCAGCCCCTGGCAATCACCCTTCTACTTTTTGTTTCTATGAAATTGCCTTTTTTTGTTTTAAAGATTCCACATACAAGCGGTATCACACAGGATTTGCCTCTCTCTCTCTCCATAACCTTATTTGATTACCCTAATCCTTCTTGGAGTTCTGTCCATGTTCCAGAAGAATGGTGGTCAGCCATAGAGCCAAGGCCCCGACGCTGGCCCAACTCTACCACAGACTCTTCCCAGAGACCACATCCTCCTCCTCCCTGGCAGGAGACCACACACACAACGTGGCTCGTAGAACATGCATCTGGGTCTGCAGGTCAGCCTCACCTTCCACCCCCTCCACCACCATGGTCATCACACCTGTTGAACCCGTGCATTAAAATTGCTGTCACGGAGAATTAAAAATGTTGGGACAACATGATGTCCTCTGGATAGCATCTGTATCAGGCAGTGTTCTCCAGAGAAACAGAACCAATAGGAGGTGTGTGTGTACGCACAAGCACGCGCACATGTGCACACACATGCACGTGTTTAAGGAACTGGCCTGTGTCATTGTGGGACAAGTAAGTAGAACTATCAATAAAGCAGGCTGCAAACTCAGGTGGAATGTGATGCTGCCATCTTAAGACACAATTTCTTCTTCTCAGGGGAAACCTGTTTTTAATCTTAAGGTCTTCAACTGATTGGATGAGGCCCACCCCCGTTACTGAGGGAAATCTACTTAGTTGAGTATAGATAGTAGCCAAATTTACAAAATGCCTTCCCAGCAATGCTCTGGTTAGTATTTTATCAAGTAACTGGGCACTTCATCAAGATGAGCCACTGAACTACCATGTGTTCTAAAAAGCAATCTACACATTCAATGCAACCCCCATCAAAATTGCACCAGCATTCTTCTCAAAGCTAGAACAAGCTATCCTAAAATCCTTATGGAACCACAAAAAACCCTGAATAGCCAAAGTAATACTGAAGAAGAAAACCAAAACAGGAGGCATCACAATCCCAGACTTTAGCCTCTACTACAAAGCTGTCATCATCAAGACAGTATGGAATTGACACAAAAACAGACACATAGACCAATGGAATAGAATAGAGAACCCAGAACTGGGCCCACAAGTATATGGCCAATTAATCTTTGACAAAGCAGGAATGGGTATCCGATGGAAAAAAGACAGCCTCTTTAGCAGGTGGTGCTGGGAGAACTGGACAGCAACATACAGAAGAATGAAAAGAGACTACTTTCTTACACCATACACAAAAATAAACTCAAAATGGATGAAGGACCTGAATGTGAGACAGGAAACCATCAAAACTCTAGAGAAGAAAGCAGAAAACAGCCTCCTTGACCTCAACCGCAGCAATTTCCTACACATCCCCAAAGGCAAGGGAATCAAGAACCAAAATAAACTATTGGGACCTCATCAAGATAAAAAGCTTCTGCACTGCAAAGGAAACAATCAAGAAAACTAATAGGCAACCGACAGAATGGGAAAAGATAGTTGCAAATGACATATCGGATAAAGAGCTAGTATCCAAAATCTACAAGGAACTCATCGAACTCCACACCCAAAAAAGGAATAATCCAGTGAAGAAATGGGCAGAAGACATGAATAGACACTTCTCCTAAAAGGACATACAGATGGCCAACAGGCACATGAAATGATGCTCAGCATCACTCAGCATCAGGAAAATACAAATCAAAGCCACACTGAAATACCACTTCACACTGGTCAGAGTGGCCAAAATGAACAAATCAAGAGACTATAGATGCTGGCGAGGATGTGGAGAAATGGGCACCCTCCTACACTGTTGGTGGGAATGTAAACTGGTATAGCCACTCTGGAAAACAGTGTGGAGGTTCCTCCTAAAATTAAAAATAGAACTCGCCTATGACCCAGCAATAGCACTGTTGGGGATCTATCCAAGGGATACAGAAGTGCTGATGCACAGGGGCAC
>NC_043701.1:20329543-20338203 GCF_006229205.1 Suricata suricatta
GGGGACTCCACAGTATGGTGGCTGGGTTCCCACAGCAGGTGTCCCAAGGGAGCCAGAAGGAAGATGTGCTGCCTCTTATGACCTGGCCTCGATAGTCACATAGCATCACCTCGGCCGTAATCACACGTCGGCTCAGACTCCTGGGGAAGGAAGACAGGCCTCCACCGCGGGCTGGAAAGTCCCACTGCATGCATAGCAGGCGGGATGGGAGACACTGTTGCAGCCATTTTTGGAAAAGTCAATGGACTAGAGGGTCTGAGTCACTAGATGAATGAACAAGTCGGAAAGTTAGAATTCTGGACCAGAAATGAAATTTGGCGGATGTTGTACCCTCCAGACTCCAGGCGTCCACTAGGACAAACAGAATCTGTACCCAAATCAGGAAACCTGGCCGGCACAAAGTTCAAGGCAGGACATGTCCGGGGCGGGCCGGATATTCTGCATTCCTGCCCTTTCTTCCCTCCCCGACCTCTCTGCCTCCCCCAAGGCCTGAGCTAGCCTGGTACTCACATCTCCCTATTTTCCAGCATAGCCTCAGCCTCCCAATCTACGGGCACTGCTCCCCAGAGTCAGCCCCTCTGAGGTATGTGCAGCGTTCCCTGCACAGCAGCACTGCCCTTACCTGGGAACCTCCTAGAATCTCTGACCACACCCTACACCTGTGGAATCAGAACCTGCGTCTTAACAAGATCCCAAGTGATTCTAAGGCTTCTTACAACTGGAACAGCACCAACAGCACCAGAATAGGGGAAAGAACTTGATTTTAAAAACACAGGCAAATGGGTTTCAGTTCTGGCTTTGTCCATTTATGAGCTGGGCAAATTCCGGCAAATTATTTAACTCTCTAAGCTTCAGTTTTCCTAATAACTGGATATGACAGCTACCTCAGAAAAGGAGTTGTATGTGTCTGTGTGCACGCCCCTGTGGATGTGTGTGGCTGTGACTGTGACTCCCATAGCTGGCAGCCCTTAAAAGCTCGACTCTGAGGGGGGCACCTGCTGGCTCAGTTCATTAAACATCTGACTTGAGCTCAGGTTATGATCTCAAGGTTCATGGGTTCGAGCCTTGCATTGGGGTCTATGCTGACAGCTCAGAGCCTGGAGCCTATCTTTGGATTCTGTATCTCCCTCTCTCCCTGGCCCTCCCCTGCTTGTGCTCACGGTCTCTCTCTGTCTCTCTGTCTCTCTGTCTCTCTGTCTCTCTGTCTCTCTCTCTCTCTCTCTCTCCTGTCTCTCAGAAATAAATAAAAAACATAAAAAAATTTTTTTTATGTTTAACTCTAACGGCCAAGCACAGCCTTCAGCCCTCCCAGACCCCGGCTTGGCCCAGACTCCCCCCAAGTCTCCCTTCTGCCATGAGGGCCATCCGGAGACAGCAGGAGTGTGGCTGCATGGTCAGAACCGAAGGGAGATGCCTTCAGGAAAAGACCCCTCCCCCCCAGAAAGAGCTGTCTCCTTGCTAGGTAGGAAGGGCTCAGGGAGCCTGCCCGCCCATAGAGATGGTATTTATTTTCCCTAATAGACACTGTTTATCACCCACTTACAGAGGTCTGGCTGGGGCCTCTGTCGCCCTTCAGATTCCGGAAATTAGGTCAATCCCTCTAAAACTTACTTGCACTGGGAAACCTGCCTCATCAGGGCAGCAAGGCGGCCCTGCCAGGGTCAGGGGCTCAGTGAGGATTCACAGAACCTCGGTCCATCCCTGCCCAGGGAGAGTCACCAAGGTCACCAAGCTCCTCCGACTGCCGTCACCCAGGCCTGCCAGGCTCCAGGTGTGTGTGTGGGGAGTGTGTGGGGGGAGAAAGCTTTACATAGAAATCATACCTCAGTGCCATTCTGCAAAGCAGAAGAAGGGTGCTAAAAAATGTTAACAGGACAATAAAATATTCAGTAACTCTAAGCTTTTATTTAAAATATGCACCAAAATGGTCTCATGCTTCCCTCACACTACAAGCTTTCAATTAAGTTTTTAAAACAATTCTAAGTTGGGGGTGCCTGGCTGGCTCAGTAAGTTGAGTGTCTCTTGAGTTGGGTTCAGGTCATAATCCGAAGGTCATGAGCTTGAGCCCTATATCAGACTCTGTACTGAGCAGGGGTGTGCTTGTAATTCTGCCTCTTCTCCCTTTTCCCTGCTCACGTGCTCTCTCGCTCTTGCTCTCTCTCTCAAATGCGAAGGAGGAGGAGGAGAAGAAGAAAGAAGAAGAGAAAGCTCAGTCTTTCTTTATCAGTGCTGATAGCTGTAAGTCCTTCTTTAGACCTGAACTAAACCTTTCTGCTGTGCGTCACCTCCTGTAACTGCGTGGCTGTCCAGCCCAGTAACTACACAGCAAGAACACAGCGCACTGTAGTTCTGGAAGACCATCCCCCGGGAGGGGCAGAAAACCCTGTCCACATCTTTTGATCATCGTTCCGTGGGGTCAGGTCCGGGCCTGGTAAGGTCTTGCTAAGTCCAGCCAGCCTCCTCCCCAACCTAGAGTCTAGACAATCAGCAACATGGAAAATGACCTTCAGAGGCGGGCACAACGCTGTGGGGACGTTTGATATCTTTTTTTCCCCAAAGGAAATTGGCATCAAGGCTACCTAGTGAAGTAGAAATAAAAACTAGGGAAATACTAAACCGCAGAGATCAGGGACTTTCTAGAAGGCGTGTGTTATGGAAAATGATTCTACTGTTAATTGGCAGGATGACCAGGCTTCAATTTCACTTCTAGACCTTGGCCTTTATGTCAACATCTAACAGGTCTGTCTGTGAGCTGTCCTCTATAGTGTGGAGGGTCAAATCCTTGCAATTCTACAGACACTGTCCTCCACAGTCACTTATTAGAGTATCTGAGAACATTCCAATGGAGTGTGCAAGCACTATGTAAATGCTAATAACAACGATTCACAGCAGAGCCACCAGACTCAAGCGTCCTGGGAGGTCACCCGAGGGTCCTTGGAGTGGGGACACAGAGGTCCAAGCTTGGCCTTCTCTGACTCACGGTGGGGCTGTGGGTCAAGCCCCCTCCCCGGCCCAGGCCCGTGAGAGGAGCCCGTCTCCCCGCCTCCCACCTAATGGAGGCACGCCAGACACCGGCTGATGAAGTGAGCTCTGGGTGCTCGCAGCGGGAGGTGCTGGCGGCAGATGCGCCGTAGGGGAGCCCGGCCTCCTCCGCTCCATCTGGCTGACCCATAGCCACACAATCTGGCTCGTGCCGAGGAGTTGTGACGAGTGGGTCCCCACAGCGCTGTGTAAGGGCCAGATCTCCCAGCCAGACTCGCAGAAGCCCGTCCTAACAGAAAGGGCTTGCTCTGCTTCTCGTTGCCTGCTGTGGCTTCTTCAAGGCAAAGGTGGAAAGGGTCTCTGATGGGGGATGGGAGCTCTTAGATCCCATCTGTCTCTAGGCAACTTGGAAGGCTTGCTAAACTTTCATCCCAGACTGAGGGCTGATTATTGGCTATGGTGCTAATAGGCCACATTGACTGGCCGAGGGGGTCGGTGTCCATGACTCACAGCTGATCAGGTTCCCCTCCTGCCTTACCCAGAACTACCTCCACCTTCCCGCAAATTCTTCCCTAGTCTCTGTCCTACCTTCGCTGCTGAGCACCAGTTCCTCTGGAGCCTGCTAACATGCTAGGGTCACCGTCCGTTCGTATGCAGGTGCCAACAGGAGGGCCTCCTCCTCTTTCTCCCATGAGCCTCCATCAGAGGCAGAGGAGGACAAGGAAAGACCAAGAGGGGAAGCGTGCATGAGCCGGGACCCAGCACTGGGGTGGTCGGGAGAAGAGAGAAGAGGAATTCTTGGCAGACCCCTGGTAGGTGGTGCTTAAGACAGATGGGGACCTCTGCAAGGTGGTATCAGCTCTTCACAGATGCCGAGTCCCACAGCCTGGGTATCTGGCCAAGGACCTAGCTCTTGCGAGCTTTCCTAAGATGCTATTAAGTCCCCATGTGTCATTTCACATGATTACGCATATGTGCCTCTGTGTGATGCAAGAAAAAGAAAGTTCACATGGACCGCTACAAGAGTTCCTATACACAGGATATGCCCACAGAAGTTTCCAGAACCCCGACCTTCCCACCTGGCCTGCCTCACCCTCCAGGTATGCCCCCACTCTGCGCTCTCCAGCCCCACCCCCCACCCCCACCAAAACGTCCAGCCCCGAGCTCTCCCGCTCACGTTTCATCTGTAGCGCTCCCTGGGGACTTCCTTCCAGGGGCTCTGTTAGAGCGAGCGCATGTACACAATAAACGGAGTCGCTCAGCAGCAGCTGGCGAATGTTCTCAATGAGTTGGAAAATCAGGTTGAACGTATCATGAAATATGGTGCTTACACCGAAGCCCAGACGGGCGGGCTAAGTGCTTTGTGATTAGGCCTGCCTGTACCCGTTCCCCGTCAGCCCCTTCCCTTCGCCCTCCTGTACCCGTTCCCTGTCAGCCCCTTCCCTTCGCCCTCCGCCTCCCCTCCTCCAGAGTTTTTAAAGTTAAAATCTGCCTAAGTATTTTATTAATATCTTGTCGTGGACACTTCTTCAGATAAACGGTTCTTTACCTCCAGGGGCCAGTGTGATCTGCTCATAGCGGCGTGTGTCAGCTTGTGCTTGTGCACGACTCTAGGACTGTGTCCTTGTGTGTGCAGGTGCTGCATGAGTGTTTCTTGATCTTGCGAGTGTCACGGCGCTCGTGTTTTTGTTGTGTGCATTTTTGTGCGTCACACACAGCTCAGCCTCCAATGCTACATATGCCCTATTTTCATTTTCTGAATGGCTTAAGGCGCTCTCTTCTGTCCAAATAGATGGACAGAGAGGACACTCGGATTGCTACCAAGATGCACTTTCTTAAAAATACAGAACCTCCTCTCTCACTCAGGGCTTGCAGCACGGGGAGGTCAAGTCTTGAAAGGTCAGCCCCCCACTTCCGAGTGGGTGCAAGCGGAGCCGGCACACCCTTCCTTCTTTCCTTTTCCTCCTTCTGCCCTCCTCCTAAACTGTGTCTTCCCTCCCAGCCTCCTCCCTCCTTCTTCGTTCTCCCTTCTCCGAAGAGCCAGATGTTAGACGTGCCTGACAAGGAGCCACACAGCACAGACATGAGCATAGGAAAGGGCCACAGAAGCCGTCTCCAGCCTTTCATTTCATGGATGGGCAGACTGAGGCTCAGAGATGCAGACAGATTTCTCCCAGGCGCCCAGCGAGGTAACAGAACCACGACCAGAGCCTGGATTCTCCCCAGCCTTCTCGACAACGCTACCCTGGGAGGCGGGGAAGAAAACCACTTCACAGGCCCTTCCCCACCCCAATTCAAACCCCACCCGTGTCAGAGCGCTGGGATAACGGGAGGGTGGTCCGTGAGTATCACCAGGCGTGAAGGGAGTCCAGCGTCTGACCTTGGCTAACAGTTCATCAACTGCTCTCCAGGATGTACAGACTTTGTAGGATTCTTTCTCCAGAGAGCAGGGAGGAGCGGGAGCTAAATTACAGGAGCAATGATCCTGCTGCCATCAGACCTCTTGTGCCACTTGACGGGGGCAATGTTGGTCCCCACACGCCCCCAGCTCTGGCAGGTGGCTGTCCGAGTGCCAGTGCCAGCAAAACTCACAGAAAGAAATGGGGGGAAAATGGAAGCACAGAATCCCAGCTTTTAGCCCTAAAAAGGACCGAAGAAATGACCCTCTAATTCATGTTGGGCATGAACTCAGCACACAGAGGCTCCATGACTTGCCCAGAGTCACACAAACAAGTTCAGTGCTTTGCATTTCTAGAGCACTCTTCTGTGTGTGCAAACCCTTCCCATCCTTTTCCCATTCAGAACTGGTCCTTATGACACTTCTATGAGAGCAATGCTGGGCAAGGCCGTAGGTTGGACCTGCCCCCAGATAAAGCCACTATTCGAGATGACTCGCCCACGTGGCCAGTAGTGTCCCCACAAGCCAAGCTCAGTTGCCTTTCCTCTTTCTTCCATACCCTACCATTCCTCTGCTTCACTGAAGAGACAGCAGATGTCAGAGACACACAGAGGGAGGAAGCGGGGCCACACGGGTGTGACCGGGCTTTTCCATATGCTGGGGACTCCGCCCCACAAAGCACTGCTCCCCCCTGCCTCCTGCACCCAGCCTGTAAAAAGCCAGACTGACCAAGGGGCTGCTGCGAGAAACGGATTCTTCTCCAAAGTCAGGAGCGACCTCTGCTGTTAGCACGGAGAATTGCATGGCCCCACCTGGGGTGCAGATTGTCTTTTGAGAATCAAGCACCTGGCCTGCATCTTGCCAGAGAAAGGACTTAAGAGAAAAAGGGTCAGTAGAAATGGAACCAGAACCCTTTCCTTTTCCTAGTGTCTAAGCTGAGTCTATTCTCAGACAGGGAGGGTCTAGGAATCTGGAAGGAGAAAGAATAGGGGTTACTTTAGTTCTTTGGTGGGAAATCCTTTCCTTTGGGATTTAGGGCAAAGGTCAAAGCCCTGGTTCCTCTCCCCTCTGCCCTCTCCATGTATTTCCAGAAGCTCCTCTCAGGTCAAAGACTGAACTGCACCAATGAAGAGAATGGCCCATTAAGGAGCCCCAAGGAACCACAGCATCTGTGGAAATTTTACTATCACCTGACTAGCCTAAAAGTTAAAAAATGTTCACTTTGACACCTCTGAGCCTGGGTCACAGAATAATGTATCAGCAGAAAGAGAACAGGACTAGGAGACACGAGATCTGTTATGTGCTACTTATTACTTACCTTTATGCTTCAGTTTCCTCACCTGCCACATGGCCCTTACAACCGTCTTACCACTCAGAGCTAGGTCCCGGGAAATTCAGTTACAGAACAGGGATGTGGCATTAACTAATGGTCATTGTGTCACCCTGCTCGTTGTTCCTTCCCAAGAACGGGAAGCCCTAGTAGGAAGGTGTGGACACAGGCAAGGCCATCTACCTGTGCTTCTTCCCTGCCGGGACTCTGACGTTGAAAGGTCAATGGAGGAATCCATCTTAGCTCTTGACAACGTCACCAGATTCCTGCATTCTCAAGGTTGAATAAATAAAAATGCTTTTGGGGGGGTGGAGGGCAACACCTTCCATGAAAATCAGATGATCCCCCTAGGCACTGGCCTCCTGGCATGCATCGCTGGGAGCCAGGGACATTGCCTTGAGCTGGCTCCAGAAAATCTAGAAGGACTAGAGGAGGGGGTGCTGTTCAAGAAAGGCACGAAGGAGTAGGGTGGAGATCCTGGGGACAGCACAAGGGCCACAGAACAGGGACATGGGGGTGGGAAAGAGGGAACAGTCAGCTTTCTCTAAGTGTAGAATTTTCCTGGGTCCAGCCCTGAGTTGACTTCACCTGGCACAGAAGTCAAGCGCATGGGCTTCGGCAAGAACTAGTTGCAAGGTGGCATTTCTTCCGTCTCTTATGCCTGGAAGAGTCGCTGAACCTTCACTGACCTCATCCATACACTGGAGCCATTACACCTGCCTTGATACCCGTAAACGGATTCATCGGTAAGCAGCATCCAGCAAGTACACACAAATTATTACTGTCATCATTACTGGCGTGATCATCATTGTCATATCTTATTATGACATATCTTATTTTCTGCATGACGTTCCTTTATTTGAATTTCCGTTCTCTCATCAACAAAAGCGAGAATGATCTTTGTCCCCTCTTAGCACCCTGGGTTGTGGTGGAGAGAGGTATTCCAGGTGCATCTGCGGAGGAAGGTTCCAGAGGGACCCAAAATGCTATTATTGAAGGCTAAATGTTCCGTGGCGAAAAGCTGCTGTAGCAATCTTTGCATCCACTTGATTTGAATGGGCACATTACTATAATGTCCCAGTGCTGCAGTCAGCACGGGAAGGTTGAGCTATTTGTAACCACGAGACGCATGAGCAGCATAAAGATCAAATGGTGGAGGGGAGCTCATCTGGCTTACCTGAGGAAACAGGGCTATTTGCTTTGCACACGACTGGAATTGATCCTCGGCCACCTGCCTCAGACAGCACTGCCCAGGGCTTCCCGTAGGGAGGGCAAGAGAGACGAGGTGGGGGCCGGGAGAGAGGACACAGGCAAGCAGACAGGCCTCTTGGTCGGACACCAAGAGATAGAGAGAGAGAAAACCCAGTTATAATTCTGACTCCGATGCCATAATGGGTACGAAAAGTCCTGTCTCCCACCTGTTGTGCTGAGAACACCATCTGCCCCCCACAACGCTTCCCAGACCCCCTTGGATCTGAGCGCCTCGTCCTTGGCTTCAAGCTGTTCGGTGAGCAGCTCCAAGCTACTTCTCTCCCTGCTCTCCCATCCAGAGGACAGAAAACCCCAAGGAAGTAGTTCTCCAAGGTTCAGCCGGGCTGGAAGGGTAGGGGGGGTGATGCCCTGGACAGGACTTGAGAGGCGGCAGGAGGTGGAAACAAGATAAGGCAGGATGGAAACATGTCGAGACCCTCCCAAATGTCCCCTGAAGGTTAAGGCTGCCTTGCAGTGACACGGAGCCCTCTCCACCAGCTCGTCCCTTCGTGGTCTGCAGGGTCCTCCGGCCTGCCCGACCAATGCCCCCTTTGATGTTCACTTGACAGTGTCTCCGGTATTGAGAGGGGGCTGGGAGGGACATCATCGTGCCTAAATCTACGTCCCCACAGGATGACCAGACTCGTCTTGGTTTTATCATCCGTGAAATGAGCGTAGTCGTCATTGCGCTCCAAGGAC
>NC_043701.1:20338303-20365995 GCF_006229205.1 Suricata suricatta
AGACTGATGGAGGGAACGAGTCACACCATCAATTCCCCAGAGAGGCAGATTCTGCAAGCTCCTTTGGAACACCTGACGCTTATGCCTCACAGATCCGAGCTGGAAAACCACAGAGATTCTGCTGCTGGACTCCCTACCACCCTCGCCCCAAATAAGCTACAGTAAATTTAGGGGGTGAAGTATCCCCTGGGCTCCTCCTTAGGTGCCCCCAAGAGCTCCAGCTCAGGCCCCAGCAAACTGGCGGAGAATACAGCTGTTGTCATTATCACTGCGGGCCCTTTGCGGGTACAGACTGTTCCGGAGGGGAAGAGCCTGGAAACAGGCCTGCAGAGGGACCTGTGTGGTCCGGTTAGCTAGTCAGCAGCTACGTCCCTGATTCTTCTTGTCCAGACAGCCATGGGAAAGGCCAAAGAGATGCTCAGAAGCTCACTCACCCCAGGGCGGCATAAGGGAGATGCATGGAGAAAGGCATGAAGAACGCCAGCAGGACAAGACAGGGGACTGAGAGCAAGCACACATGGGGGCAGAGGCAGGAATGGACACTGGTCAAAGGCAAATCAGCTGTGTAGGTCTACATGACCAAGCTCTCTCTCTCTGGCTCCTTCTCTCTTTCTCTCTCCCCATCTTTCTTCCAGTTCCTATCAAAGCAAAATTTATGAAGGGCTCGAGGCACTGGATATTCCTTGTATTTCAATCTAACTTTTTGCAATCTCAAGTGAACAGCTTGGCTGCTTCTGCCTGTCAGGGAATTTAAATTGCAGATGGGACAGTGAGCCAGCCGCCTTGCACGGGAGCAGCCCCGCTGGTGCACACCGTCATTGCCTAGCAACCAGGCTGGGGAGACCTTTATGAAGCAGCAGAAAGTTCCACTCTGGAAAGTGCCCTTGACCCACGGCACCTCATGGGAAGAGAAGGAGTTTCCAAAAGGGACACAGCCAGGTAAGAGGTCTGCTCATGTCACAACGGGGTCAAGGCATACAGCCAGGGCACCAACCAGCCTGGCTCCCCACAGCCACCGTCACTAGTGGACCCATCTCTGACACGGATTCCCACTGGTCTCCACATGGCTTTTGACATTCCATTGTTTGGAAGATTGTTTTAAAACCAAGATGCTCCCTTCTTCTCTGTGTGGTCCTCACACCTTGCACACCAACAATGAGTGGAGAGAAATGGGAATGAATAATGCCTCCACACTACCACTCACACAACACACATTCACACAGTCACACACATAGAGAGGCAGGTGCTTATGCTGCTGAAGAACAAATCACCAGAAAATGCCCAGAGCAGGCTAAAAGGAGGGGCAAACCCATTAAATTTGCTTCCATTTGGGCCTCACTTCTCCAGGATGGAATGTGCATGATTGTGGGCCTTTGGCCATGATGAGAGTCAGTGCTGACACAGTAAAGCGTTTGCTGAACTTAGCACCCTAGTCTGAAAGGAAAGGACACACCAAATGCGTTTAAGATTGTCATCAAGGCATATGCTTTTACTTAAATAATCAGCTTGGAGAATAAATGTAAATAGTAGCCCAATGCGTCTGTGCGCACACACTGGTGTTCCACCAACTTTGAGGCAAAACGTACCCTCTGCACACACTCACGGAAAAACACTCTCACATTGGATACCCCTCTCTAGCCTGTGTCCAGGAGATAGCTAGTGTATGAACTGGCTTCCTATCATGGGTTGAATCTACACCCACTCAAAAAGAGAGAGAGGGAGAGAGAGATTGGAGTCCTAACCCTCCAGTACTTCAGAACATGACTTTAGTTAGAAAGAGGATCATTGCAGATGTAATTAGTTAAGATGAGGTCATATGGGGACTTGGCATCAACATGACTGGTGTGCTTCTAAGAAGAAGGGATGGCCACATAGAGACACAGGGACAAGGCCACAGGAAGATGGAGGCAGAGACTGGAGTGTTGTAGCTGTAAGCCAAGGAATGTCAAGGATGGATGGCCACCATCAGGAGCTGGGAAGAGGAAAGGAAAATTCTCCCCTACAGGTTTCAGAGGGAGCATGGCCCTGCCGATACCTTGATTTTGGACTTCTAGTCTCCAGAACTGTGAGACACTCAGTTCTGGTGTTTTCAGCCACCCAGTTTGAAGCAAATAATACAATTTGCTTTTCATTATTCTGTTGGAAGGGACCAGAAAGGCCCATTTGCTGACAGTGACAGCATGGTGTGAAATAGGGATGAGTCTGCACACAGGACAGAGCTCAGCCCTTTTGGATGGAGATGCTGACTTGGAGTTTAAGGGCCTAAAACTTTCTGTGACACAGGCCAGACACATGGGTGGTAACATTTTGGCTAGATTGTTATTTTTTCATTAAACATCTGTTCTGTAGATGATCTGTGGCCTTTGGGCACACTGTCAGGGGACAGTGCTCTTCGGGGTGCTGAGGCTGGTGGGAGCCAGGAGCCCTTGCCCTCATCTTCTGCAGACCATCTGTCCCCTTCACTGAGCACTCCTCAGATGTTGGCCAGTCCTGTCATTTAGCTTGTCCTGTTTCTCCAGGACAGTGAGCATCTTCCAGGGCTGACACCATGCATTTCCTTCACTGGATCCCACAGAGTCCTGTGCACTTAGTAGGTGTTCAATAAATTCGTGACAAATTGATGCATGAGAAATAAAAACATAAAAATCGTGATGTGCACAAAGATTCTTAGTGAGTCACCAATGGAATTAGTCCCCAAGCCCATTCATTTCTGAATTCTTATTACTGCTTTATTATCAGTACCCTCATTCAATGTGAAAATAATTGCATTTTCTTCTTTTAACTAATTCAAAGTATGCTCACATTGGATGGGTTTCCATGGGGGTAGGTCTAGTGGGTGTGATCAGCCCTGAGGTCAGAGACTGAGACAAACATGGGATCCAAGCACCAGATCAGTGAGGAAGCTGGATGTGGAGGGAACCAAGAGTTGGGAGAAGATGGTTCTAGACCCTTTCACTTCCCTTGCCTGAGTATACGTGTCACCAGCCTCATAAATGAAGGCCTTTATGCCTTTGGCATTCTACATATGAGTCTCTGGCCTCCCAGGCTGTAACGGACACAGGGAAGTGTCGCCCAGCCCCTTCTTCTGTGCAGCAGAACGCCCTGTAGCCGACAGCTCCACGAGGTCAGCCTGAGCTCAGGGGACCGAGCGAGGCATGGGCATTGAAGGCAAGGCCTTTGTCCCCCTCATTGTCCTCACTCCAGAGCCCCCAGGTGTTCAGGGACCCACATCACAGATTCAGTTCAACTTGCTCCTCTTCCCAGCCCTGATTCCTCCCCCTTCCTCCATAGGCGCTAATCCCTAAAAATCATCTTGCAGCCCAAACTCCACCCCAGCATCTGTGTCCAGATGGCCCAAACTGTAGGCCAACTCCTCCTTTGGTGCCTTTTTAAAAAACTGTGGCAAATACACATAACATAAAATTTACCATTTTAACCACTTTTAAGTGCACAGTTCAGCGGCAGCAAAAACCTTCACAACGCTGTGCAACTATCACCACCATCCATCTCCAGGACGTTTTCACCCTCCACTACTGAGCCTCTGTACCTGTTGAACACTAACTCCCCATTTCTCCTTCCCCAGAAGCCACCATCCTACTTTCTGTCTCTGTGAACTTGACTACACTAGGTGTCTCTTGGAGGTGGAATCATAGAGTATTTGTCCTTCTGTGTCCGGCTCATAGGACTTAGCATAACAGATGAGTCTTCAAGATCCATCCATGTCTTAGCATGTGTCATAATATGCTTCCTTTTTAAGGCTGGATGATATTCCATTGTATGGACGCACCACATTTTGTTCATCCATTCATCTGTCCACGGATGCTTGGGTTGCTTCCACTTTTAGTTACTGTGAATATATGCCTTTATCTCACAGCAGCTCAGTCCCATATACAATGCGTCCTCCTAGCCCCTTTGTGCAAGAGCTAAGAGGAATGGCAGGCATCTTCAGATTATCCTAATCATGAGGCAAAAAGGGGTGAAAGCTCCAGTCCCCCACCACCTCAAGGATGGTTAGCTGGCAGTTCTTGGGCAGAGGCACAGATGTAGACAAATGAACAAGGCAATATTTGTTTTCCAAGGTGCAAAAAAGTATGCAAGGTGTAGACATGAGGAATGACGGAAAAGCACCAGGGCAATTCAGAAAGGGCTCCTGTCCTCAGTCCTTTCTGGGCCAACTTCCCCGTATAACACTGCCCGTGATGTTCCCTGAAGAGGTGACAGGAGGTGGACAAGGGGCTCCCCACTCTGCAGTTTGCCCTGCCCAGCACCCCCATCTACACAGCTCAGGGGAGGCCAAGGAAGATTGATATGTTCAACATAATAATTCCTGACCTAAGGGAAAAAATGATTGAATGCATTAATCCAACAACAGCTTGGAATGCCTGATGGGTGCGAGGCACAGTGCTAGCCATATGCCACTTTGCCACTGAGACCTCCCCTCCACGAGCTGGGGAACCCACTACCTGGGTCTCCAAATAGGATTGGGCAGAATAACCCAACCAAGCACGGGATAAACACTCTGGTATGTGTCCTCTCTGGGGGGACAGACTGTCACTACGGGATCTATGTTCCTTGATTTACAGGGCTCTCCCCAATGCCTTGCCCCATCCAGTCAGCCATGCACTCATTTCACAGTTGTGTTTTCATCTGCCAGGCACCATGTGGGAGGAACAAAGGTAAGAATGCCTGCCCAGGTGGGTAAGAGAAACCCCGCACACACAAGATGAGGCATGTAGCTTGGTGACGAAGGTCTGCTCTCATCCCAAAACTCAAATAGAGCCTCTGGCCCAAGTCCAGAAGCATAAGCACACGTCTGCCCCTGCCCACATGGGTTCAGCGGGTTTGGAAGTGCCACTTCTGGCTGCTCTCACTCAGAGACCCTGGGCTGATCAGCATCATTCAACAATTAAGAGAGCAGCAGGCCAGCCCTGACCTTCAGAGAGCACCCCCCCTCACTATGTCCTTAATGCCTGCCTCTGCACCACATGGCCCATGATGAAGCCTGCAGGACCTCCCTTCCAAGCAGGGAGTTGGCTGCCAGCTGTCATCTCCAAAAGGAAAGAAAAACCCAAACTGAAGGCACGCGAGCTTCCCCTCTGCCCCAGAAATCCCCCTGCCTGTCGCGAGCCAGACATGATGCAGAAGAATAATAAGGCCCCTTGAATTAAGCGCTGTCAGCAAATCACATGATTTCTTTTTTAATATTGCACCTATCTGGCCCCTGAAAAATGACGATGATGCCAACTTCTCCCAGTTGGATGATAACAGGGACGCACGACCCCTCCCCCAGAGCCAACTCTGAGCAAAGGCAAGGAAAGGAAGAGGGACAGACTGCCTGTGTGTGTTCCTGCGTCTCCTGCTTCATGCCTGCATGCCTCTGGCTGCCTCAGCAGAGAAGGGAGGATTCACAAACTTCCCTGTCCAGTACCTCTCTCCAGCCAACTTTCGGTGGTTTCCATGAGAGCATGGCTGCTACATAAATGTCACATGCTCAGAGTCACCTTCCCAACCTCCTCATCGAAGCCAGAGACCCTCCACGATTCTCCATCGGGGCCCCTACATTTCCATTCCTGGCGTCCCACTGGTTTGCTTGCTCAGGGCATCACTCATGAGATACCATGCCCAGTGAGGGTGGGAACCAAGCTATCTTGTTCATATTCAACCTTCAGGGCCTAGTGCAGTGCCTGGCACTTACATAGGTGCTCAGGAACCATTTGCGGAGTACCTGCATAGTAAATGCTCAGAAAACCCTGCTCCGGTGAGTTGAGCCACATTTCCTAGAGCAGTCAGTGCGTCTAGAACTTTGGCATGCACCAGAATTACCTGAAAAGTTGGTTCAATCAGTGACCACTGGCCCCGCCCCCAGGTTCCAGTTCAGTAGGTCTAGGGTGGGAGGGTCTGTGTCCGTGTTTCCAAACAGCTCCCAGGTGACCGCAGTGCTGCTGGCCCAGGGGCCCCACTTCAAGGATCACATCCTGAGAGAATTGGCCATCAATGCAGACACTCTTTTCCTGATCTTCTGTCTTCCAGTCAGAGCTGTCTGCATGAATACAAGTGATGAAAGCAGACAACTGGGTTCTTCAGGACCAATCTGTGCAATAAGAATAAAAGTATGCTTATCCCCAACAGTGGGAAGGTAAATTGAGGCCAATGGATGCAAAGAGAGGTGACTTGTTCAGGAAGTCACGGCAGCGAAGGCATAGAACCCTGTGTACCAGATACACAGCTTCCTGTTCCAATCACTGAGCTGCATTTTTCTGACACCAACTGTAAAAATGAGTTGGCTTCCAAATGGCTTATTAGAGAACAAATTATTCCCTGTTTTGCCACTCTTTCCATGTGAGTTAATCTGCAAGTCTAAAGTCCAAGCAGGTGCCAGAGTTATTCCTGCAACTGGCACACAACTGCATTCAGAAAGCACAATTAGCACTTCATTAATGTGCCTCAAAATGGGATAATCTACATATTACCCAAAGGCGGCCTCGGTCCCCGCCGCACTTTACCTTAATGTGCCAGCGTGCAGGTTGCCCTGCTAACAGGCCTTTGCAAATCCTAGCATTTGTCAGGTAGCAGGCCCGGCCTCCTCAATTGCACAGAGCAAGAAGGACGCCCTGGTGATAGAGGTGAGGAGTCCTAGATGCATTCTCTCTGCTTCTTCTTCCTGTTCCTTCTCTTCTTGAAAGATTCCGTCCACGACCCCTTGGAGGCGGAGAGAAATATAGGCACCTGGGCCAGGGTGGAGGGGAGGTGCAGAGGCCCAGATTGGGGCGCTGGAGTCCAAGTGGGGAGAAGAAGTCCCCACCAAGGGGCAGCACAGCTCAGGGTCTGGAGCCTGAGCACTATGAGGGGTTTCTCACGAGATTGGGGGGAAGGACGGGGCGGGGGGAGGTGACAGGAAAAGCCTGGCCTGGGGTGTTGGAGCTTCAGCAGGGTGATAAGCTCGAGGGGGTGAGAAGAGGGTCCCTGAAGGGACAGCGGGCATGGGATGTGGGAACCAGCGAGCACTGGGAAGGGCTTCGAACCAGATTGAGGGGACAGCAGGGCACAGTCTGGGAGGCCAAGCTGGATGAGGAAGGCATCCAGGCCATGAAAGGGTGTCCGTAGCAACGGAAGATTGATTACCTACAGGGCTACTGATCAAGTAAGAAAATGTGTTAGAGATCATAGGAGCCAGATTTCCCACTATTAGAGAAGGAAGCTACAAATATAAAAAGGAAGAAAACCAAAGTGAATTCTGAGGTGTTGGACTGGAATTTGGGAATTCTATGTGAATGTGATATACTAAAAGTATATCGAGAGAAAAAATATATAAATACAGACACAACTATGTAAGTACAGACACCTACATATAAACGTACGTGCAGTTATTTCTTCATTCTGTCCACCAAGAAGGCCCAGGAGCCTCCCCAATACTAATGAGCACGCTTAGCCCCACACTTAGCACACTTGGTTTCTCCACATCTTTCTCTACTGAACCAGGGTCCTTGGACAATGGGTGATTCCAGCCAGGAGCAGGGAGAGTGCAAGATGAACCTGGACATTCCACTTTCCCAGAAGTAAGGAAGTACTCAGAGACCGGTAGGGACATCCGAGAAGGATACCACAGCCAACTTGGAAGGACGCCCACTGAGCAGTTCTAAGACTATGTGACTATCAAAATAAACACTGACAGTAAGTTACAATCCATTGATGAAAATATGAAACAATGAGTTCATACTACTATAGGATGAACAAATTGAAGTTTGGTAAAACAAAAAAATAGGGGGTGAATATTTACCTAATCATAAAATATCGCCACACACAGCTATTACAAAGGGGAAGAGAGTCACTTTGCATTGGAGAAGGGTGGCAGACACCACCTTAAGCAAGAGACAGAAGTTAGTATCAATAGGATCGAGACAAGTCAGAATTATACACCACCTGTGAAGACGCAATGCGTCTTGTAGACTCTCCCACTCTGAGGCACATTAACCAAGTGCTAATCGAGCTTTCTGAATACACAGCAAAGACTGATTCACAGCATCACTTCACGAAACTCCTGCCAAAGATGCAAAGTCTGAATCTAATCATGAGAAAACATCAGACAAACTCAACGTGAGGGACATTAATCAATAGTTGGCCTGGAGTCTTCCAAAGTGTCAAGGTCTTGAGAGTTAAGAAGACTGGGAGTCTGTTCCAGATTCCAGGAGGTTGTGGGGACATCCCAGTGAAACGTGGTGTCTCTTCCTACAAAGATCATCACTGGGGCAGTTGGCAAAACTTGACCAGGGTCTGAGGATTAAAGGTTAGTGAGGCATCCATTTATTTCCTGCATTTGATGACTGTTTATGGCCGTGTAACGGCATGTCCTTGTTTGCAAGATATATAAACTAAAGTGTTCATGGGTCATGGCCATTATGTCAGCAACAAACTTGGAAATCACTCAGGAAAAAAAGGTTTTTTTGCACTGCACTTGGAGCTTTTCTATATGATTAAGATTGCTTCAAAAAAAAAAAAAACAACCATGCAGGAAACTATAGCAATGATGACAGCAAGAGAGATCAGAGTCTCCTTCAGCCAACATTGTCTGGCCATGCTCTCGATGAGCTCAGTCTGCCTGGGGACTGAGTGAGTCAGCCTCATGTCCCTATAGTGAGGTCATCACGGTCATGCCCACCGTTTGCCGTATCCTGAGTAGAAGAGTGGCTGAGGGGAGGTGGTGGACTCTACGCCTTCCTGGAGCCCTGCCGCAATTTGGGGAAGGATTCAGGCTACTCAGATTGGGAAGATGGAAGCCTCTGTGACTGACATGCGCACTGGGTCCTGGGAAGGAGAACACTGTCCTGGTGTCCAGATCCGTGTCTGGTGCTCATGGATATTCTACAGCTCCACCCCGAGAAGCTCTGTGTCCTCCTCCTTCTCCTCCTCCTACGCTCCTGTCTGTGCCGGAGCACATACAGTGTGCTCCTGTCCGGGCTCTGACCTCCTGCATGCCCAGGATGAGAAGCCTCCTTCAGTGTAGACACAGGTGTGAACACAGCAAAGACTGACTAACTCACACCCAGGACAGGGCGACCGGGTGGCAAGGGCTCTGAAAACCATGCCGTGAGAAGAGAAGACTCAGGCGAGATGAGGCATCTGCCTTTAAATATTTAAGGAGATGGCCTAGGGAAGAGGCTGGATTTTTCTTGTAAAATTCCAGATTAAGAACCAGAGCAGGGGAGCCTGAGTGGCTCAGCTGGTTGAGCACCCAACTTTTGATTTCAGCTCAGGTTATGATACCAGGGTTGTGGGATCGAGTCTCTTGTTGGGCTCCCCAGTGCTGTCTGTGGAGCCTGCTTGGGATTCTCTCTCCCTCCCTCCCTCTGATCCTCCTCCTTGCTCACGATCTTTTTCTAAAATTTAAAAAAAAAAAAAAAAAAAAAGATCTACAGTCAACGGAGGAAGAGGAAAGGGACTGGAGTTGAGCCCCACATAAGGAAGGCGTTTTCTGGTGCTGGATCTCACTGTGGGCTGAGACCCTGGCAGTGGGCAAGTTTGCACTGAAAGACCACCTGTGAGGGGCGCTGCAGCTATGACCTCTCCAAAGTCAGGATTCCAGGGAAGACCACCCAACCCCGGCAGGGCTCTGAGCAGGAAGAGGAGCCAGAGGCTTAGTGATCAGAGCGAAGGTGGACATTCCTAGGCTTTGCTCAGGCCAGTAGGACAGTCCTGTGAAGCCAGAGCACCCCTCTCTCACCAGCAACACACTCTCTGCCACGCCCACCCCCACTTCTCCAGCATCTGAGGTGAGCAGACACAGCATAAATGCTGAGGTCAGGATTTCTGAGAGAGGAATGGGACTTCATAACACCTCACTGCATTATGTCTGGGACTCAGTGGCCTCCCAGATGTGTGGCTTCCCCGCTCCCATGACCACCATCATGGAGGCTGCCCCAAATCCCAGCTTGGCCCCTAGTCCAGCCTGTTCCCAAATATCTCTGGCTACCCCAAAACACAAGGCGGGTCACCTGCCCAATAAACCCTGGCCTCATCTCCCCATTACCAGTTTCTCCTACTCCAACCCTTGACTCACTGTCCCTGAGGTATCAAACAGGTGAACAAGGTTCAGGTCACAAGCTACAGCTCCTAAGAGGGGCAGGAGACTGTGCTCTGCCTCCCATGTCACCACGAGCTGGGGAAAACCATCGAAGTCCCTGGAAAGGAAGAGTAGCTGCTGCAAGTTCTGTCATCATCATAGTTCCCTTGGAGACCAAGTTTAGGCCAGCATGGTAAGTTTTCCTCGGGCCTGTCACCCACTGACAAGTCCGGCAGACACATATACATGATATGGTCTCCAATTTGCATTTACTGTTTCAGTTGGATTGATTAAAAGAAGCAGATGCCATGATTTGAAGAAGCCCCTTCCTCTGAAGGGGCTTTTCAATAGCACATGGTGGAGATGATGTTAGTGTTTATTGGATTGTCACCTTGGATGCATTATTCCCAGGGGCCTGAATAAAGAATTAGAGCAGCAGCGAGATCTTATTTGACATTTGATGTTTCAATTTCCCAGGCAACATCATGCCTGTTGGATTTTCAGCTTGGATGCAGTGCTCAGCAGACTCCCGTGGCCACGCCCTCCGTTCTCACCACCCCCGCTACCAGTTTTAAGACATTTTTATTATTCACCTTATCCCCCACTTTGATCCACTGGCACAAATCACTTTTACATAACCCATGTGTTCGTGTCACATATAGTTAGCAGATTTGTGTCTCAGAGTTTATTTGGCAGCAAAGCCCAAAGCTGAGAACCAATGACAGCCAGACATTTTTTTTTCCTGGAAACTATGCTTACTTTACTTATGCACTATTTCTGCCACACTGCACGCTGCATGGTGCTTCTGACTGATAACCCCTCTCTGTGGCATCATCTGCTCAAGGTGGAAACACCAGTGAACACGCCACTCGCAAGCGGCACTGACCTCCATTGTGACTCTGCCTCTAACCTGCTCACAACCTCTAGAAAATCCCCTTGACCTTCCCTGCCTCTGTGACCATACTTGTTCTATTCACTTCACAGAGGAGTGGGGAAGAGGTAACGAGATCGTGGAGATGAAAGTGCTCCAAAAAACAGACAGTGCCTTAAGTCTTTAAAGTTTGGTATCATGTAGTTAGGATCAGGTTTAGAAAACGGGGCTTGAACGCTGGGCTAGAAGCGAACACACCTGAGCCATGCTCCGGCCTCCCTCCTCATTTTACAGGGAAGGATGTGGGCACCGAGGGGTGTCACAGCCACTCCCAGGACAGGGGTGGGGCCAGTCAGGCTTGCATGAAACACTAAAGGCTCAGGTTACACCTGACTCTCCACCCATCCAGCTTCTGCTTGATTATCTGATTGGACAGAGAGCTCGCTTCCTCAAAGGTAACACCTTCCACCTTTGACAGGCGTAGGGGCCTCTTCAGAAACACGAGGAAGGAGAAGAAATTTGTGTGGCCTTTTTTCTTCCAACCACTGATCCCAGTGATGGCAACGATGCCCCACAGGCTTCATCGCTCCCTCTTCCGTTAGGCATTCGGTCGGCCGGTGGTTCTCTGTCACACTCCTCCTGCCTGGGTTGCCCTACTTTCTTTGTTCACCCCCCATGTGAGTCCCTTTGTCGTCTTGCTTACCCTGCAATCAACATGCTCTAATTTGTCCAGAACTGACTCCAGGCTCATCTTTGTCGTGGCCACCTTGTCCTTGGCAGCTGACAGGACATTCAGGACCTGGTCGGTCACCTTCAGTCTGGGCAGCTACTGTCAGCAGCTCTTTAAATTCAGCAGCAAGCCGGGGGGTCAGGCATGGACAAGTAGAGCTTCCCGTGGTCCTTGTCCACTGCTCATACCTGGCAAAAAAAAAATTAAGGCCTTGAAAGAACCCAGAGAGGCAGACAGAGCCTTCAGCTTGGCTGGGTGCTGGTCAGGGGCCTGCCCTCCTCCAAAGAAGCACCCTGCACTTGCAGAAGATGGAAGGAGAGACCCGTTGCCATGGAGACCATGGGGCAGCCTAGACTGCCTGCAGCCTGTGAGGAAAAGGCACTGGGAAGGATCACGGTGAGATGCAGGAATTCACCCACCCACAACCGCTACCCAACCCGCCGCGCATCCTTACCAAACCAACCAGCACCTGGGCTGTTTCCATCATGGTCCAGGAGGGGGCGTGGCCGACGTGAGCCATCCCTGTGGGAGGTGGGAGGCCTTCAGGTGTGTGCCTGCGATAGGTGTGTGATGTGTGTGCGTGCCTGTGTCTGTGTCTGTGTGGGTGATGACACAGCATCAATGCCTCCTTGGACAAGGCCTCTCTCTTTGGGGGCACAAGAATGATATTAACTCTCCTGGAGCAACTGGAAGGTGATGACTTGAGGCTTAGCGAGTCACTCCTCTGTGCCCCGGAGCACTCTGCACATGCCTCCATTAGCACTAATTACACAGGGCTCTAATTATTTGTTTACACATCTGGTTCCCCCACTGGAGCAGCTCCAGCCCAAGGCTCCATCTTGTTTTTATGTGCCTGATTCCCAGCACTACTATGTGTCCCTGGCACATAGGTGCCCAGTGAGTGCTGTCTGACTTAGTGAATCTCTCCCAAGAACAAGGTCAGAGTAGTCTGGATTTAAAACAGCAGCATGCAAGATCCAGGCTCAATTCAAGCAGCATCCATGGGGCTCCTGTTACACTGGGGCACAGAGCTGTAAGGCAGCCTACTGTCACAGAGCACACACCGAGCGACAGGAGCGCACAGACTGTGACCCTCCCTCCCTTGTGACAGGGACACCACAGCAGAGGCAAGCATGATGTGCTCTTGTCACAGCGCTCGCTAGGAGAGGAACCCAGAAGACCTCACCACTGGGCATCTGCTTTGCAGGTTACCAAGCGAAGGCTTGGTCTTATTTCACATTCATCTAGTTGCTTCAATTTACATACAGTGCAACCACTCTTCTTGGTTGTACGGGTTCATGCATAGATTTTGAGTTAACTATGGGAGATACAGAACCAGTCTATCACTGGTCTACTTTATTTTGCTCTGTTAAGTAATGGCCCATATTTTATCTGGTCCCATTTTTGTGTCATATCTGCTTTTAGAGACCTGTGACTGCAAACCGAGTTCTGTCCAGGAGCCTCATTAGATTTCCCCCTAACTTTGAGTCCTATTTGACATTTCAAAGCAAAAGAGGACAGTGCAGGAAAAAGAAGCAAGGTGGGGTGTGTACCCACTTACCTGAGAAAGGACTTTTGCTCTAGAATCACAGGAGCCGGAGCAGGAATCCCATAAGGATGCACTTCGCCCTACACCACTGGTGGGCTCCTGAAGAGTTATACCTGATTCTAATTATATTATACTATCTATCAGTCCGTGTTTCTGCTGGTCTCCAATCCTTAGCCCCATTTCCCTCACCTTCCCACCTCTCCCCTCCCCGTGCACCCCCAGGGTTTCAGGTAAGCAGAAAATTGATAAAATTGCTTGCAAATAAACTTGAATGTGGTGGGGAAATTGCTATTATTTGCAGGAGATCTTTAAAAATCATTTCTTATGGGAATAAATATTTCCCTAGGAGAACAAGCATATGTGAGCATGTTTTTTAAACCACAAAAGGTTGGAACTTGTACGTTCACATTATGTTGCTCTTCAAAGCAGTTCTGTGGGATGCTGTTGACTCCTTCCACGTTTGCTGCTATTATCCTGAACACTGCTGGAGCTGTGCCTCAGAAACTGCCTCCAGAGTCAATATATGAGCCACACGAGAAAACCAGCCTCGCTTTTTGTAAGTCACATATATTTTTGTCAAATACATTTTCTCCTCCCCAATACTTGAGGGCTGGTCTCCATTGATTTTCATTAACCTAATGTCCAACCTCAAGGTCAGGAGTAGAGCAGTCAAGCATCATTAATGTGGAATCCACTATTTTAGAATAAGAAATAATGCAGCCCATAAACTTCAGCCATACACTTGCTGTTCTTGAAGGAAGGATTTGGTAAGCAAACTAATCATATACTGTAAATCCGAAGAAAACTATTTAAATCCACTTTAAAAAATAAACTTCTCAAGCATTCTCAAGAACACTTTAGATTAAAGCACCCTTTACAAAACCTACTTGTGGATTCATTACAAATTGCCTTTATTAACCAAAGACAGCCATCCATGGACTTTTAGGGACCTTGTTTTATTGACCTATTTCCTGTTACTGTAGGCACTTCAGTGGAATGAAGCTGCATCTCACTAAAATGGTCTCATAATTCAGACTTTTTGCCACACTCCAGCAAATTCTGATGAAGTTTCCTCAACTAGACTGAACCATATGAAATCAGCGATACTTAACCATTTTGGGCCTATAAAAATGGCAACTTTATATGGCACAATCTAATATATTTCTTCCCTGGCGTTCCTTCCCAGGGACTGAAAAGCACTCTACATTTCTAAGCTTTCTTCATATATTTTAAAGATAAAGCAGGACAACGGGATTGACTGCCCCAGGTCCCCACCCCTGCCCTTCAGTTCACAGGTCACAGAAACTGGAAGATCTTGAGGCAGAAAGTCATTCAAAACAACCACAGCAACATGGGATACAAAGAATGCTAAAACGAAAATAAATAGAACTTTTAAAAAAATGCTCTCTGCTACTTTGCCATCATGCCAACCCATGCCCTCTCCTTCATGCCAGTGTGCCCTGAGCAGATGGGTGGGCAATCCAGAAATCACTTCAGGGACAAAGTGCATCTTGCCTGCCCATAAGTGTAACCCATTAGGGCCCAAGAGACTCAACTCTGTCTGCGTGAACAAAATCTCCAATGTAAGACTCTGAAAGGCTTGGGATAAGAGGGGAGCAAATTAAAGTGTAATACAATGGAACCTCAGGAAATGGACAAATGTAAATTAGGATAGACAGAAATTATTCTCATTTTTACAAGGCTCCTCATTAACTTATTTGATAGCATTCTGAGAATTGGTTTAAGAAATGCAGGGATGTGTAGACTCAAGAGTTCAAGAGTGAATCATCTCTGCTTCCAGGCAATGAAATGGATTTGCACTGCAGCAATAAGGGTTTCTGATGAGTATTAGGAACTTCGTGGATTGTGAAGGTTAGAGGAAAATGAGCAGGAGTCGGGTAGCGGCAGGCCATAAAATGTCTTTGTCTGGAAGTATCATAGAAGAGAAGCCCTACTTTGGGAGATCAAGAGTTGATTCTGTCTTCATTTGACACCACCTACCTTCTGTCAGAGTCCACAGTGGCTGGTGACAGCCTGGTCCACGTGGCATCTCTTGAAGTAGCTGCAGCCACTGGGGCAACCATGGGAAGGAGGCAGACAGGGTCGGACAGTGGCTTCCTCTGCGGGGCGAGGGAGCTCTTCCAGCCCTCGGGACGGCTCCGGCAAGACCACCCTCCTCAACCCTGTTGTAGGAGCCACTCGGGGTTAACCATCGTCAAAGCACACACTTCATGAAACAGAAAAGGAGAAAAAGCTACCTGAAGGGGCATCTCTTCTGCACTGTGAGGCAGGAGAGTAGGGGGAGTGATTTGTGTTTAGTTTATTTTTAACTAAGTGACTTACAGACATGGAGGATGAAAATTCCAGGTAGATTTGAAGCTACAGCCTTGCCCCATGAAGCTGCTCCAAAAGGCACTTTCCAGGGGCCAGCCCGGTTCACATGCCAGCATCACAGGAAGGGAGCTCTTCCCACTCCCGTAAAGCCAAACGAACTTGCCACTTTGAGTCCCCATCTCCCAGTGACTTGGGAACAGAGTGGTAGTTTGTGGCAACAGAATTAATGTGGCTCTATAGGTAATTTGAAAACGCCAAGAGTAGTGAATTATCACATGAAAATGCAAATCGTTCCTTATCTGGGCTGTTCCACGGATGCTATGATTCATCATTGACTGTTCAGCTGTATATCCAAGTAAGATTTCAGTGAGAAGGGTAGAAAGGCAGGGCCCAGGCATTCTGCCTGGAGAGATTTATAGCTCCTTTTATCCAGATGTAAAAGCACACGGTGTTGGGTGGGAATATTAAACCTATAAAATCTCAATCTATCATGTAGTCCTTACTTGAAGAGGGCCAAAGGACACATAAGCATATACTTAAACCCTCCAAAATGTCCTCTCTTCAGCCATGTACATGCCTGTCACACAATTCACCCTTCCCTTTGCCTTCTTATCTGAGTCAAGGCAAACTCTTCTATCCATCCACCCACCCATCCACCCACCCATCCACTCATTTATCCATCCATCCAGTTTTCCTTCATATCTTTACTCATTTTTAGTGGGTATTTTGAGGAATCCATCAGCCTTTATGGCTGGTCACAGTAAAATCCACAGAATCCAAGTGGGTTTTCCCATTTTCTCTTTACTTAGTGTAAAGGATGTTTATTAAAAGAGGAGACACCAAGCTTGATAAGTGGACCTGGACTCCATGCCAAACAAACTTGCAATCATCTAAGCACTGGAATGCAAGGGAAACCCTCCCTTACTTAGGTAAGTCAGGAGGTAACACGTACATAGCATTCTCCGTGTGCCAGTCTGGTTCTCAGGGCTCTATGAATATTAAGTCATCTACAGAACCTGGCAGATGGGTGTCACCCTGAAGGTCACTGACATAGCACACTCCATTTCTTAAAACTATCATGGACAATAATCACTGAAGCTCAGGTGCTTCCTGAGGGGACCACACTCTGGGTCTTATGTGGAGCCTCTGCATATCCCAGTATAGGACAAACTAGGATCCAGGTCACTGAGCAGCTAAATGGTTGGTTTTCCATCTTCCCCTTGTTCCCTTGTAATTCCTTGTGTGTCCTTGTAATTCTTTGTGTATCTCTTTGCCTCACAATCAGAGAAGCCTGACCAGTAAAGAGTCATGCAAAAGTTATTCCACAAATAACTTCCTGGGCACCAGAGTTTCAGGCAAAGAATTCCTGCAGAGGAAGGAGGGGTGGTCACGCTGGAAGGGGAAGCTGTAGCCAATACCAAACTCTAATGGTTTTCCAGGGCTGCCATAACAAACTAGGTGGCTCAGAACAGCAGCATATCAAATGCAGCTGGCAGAGTTGCATCATGCATCCGAACTGGGATTCCACCCATCTGTCTCTTTCATACTTGGTTTTAAGAAAGGCACGTAGTTTCTCCTTTCCTTAAACATACTGGATGTCCTTCCAGGATGAAGGTGCATGGAGGATAAGTTTGTGACCATTTTCATACAGTAATACCCACCCCTCCTAGATCTCTATGTGCTCCACCCACGTCCTCCCCCCAAATTCCTCCACCCCACCAGATACCAGCATTCTACACCATAAGAAGTGACAGCTGGTTGGACCATTTGTGGAAGGTCATCTTGTACTTTCCTCATTTCTCCAAATGTAAATCAGGCAAAGGAGGTATCTAATTTTTAGATCAGCTTGAATCAAGTAGAATTTACATACAATAAAACTCACCAAATTTTAACATCTAATTCAGTGAGCTCTAATAGACATATACAGATGTGCAACCACCACCACAATTATGATACAGAATATCACGCCACCTAGTAGAGGAAGATCTGTTACACCAAGTCCCACTCAACTGCACCCTCCAAGCACATCCCACAGAAAAACAGCACAAGTCTCTCCATCAGCTTAGTATATGGGCTATAGAGTGCTATGTAGTTTGAGTTCTAGGGCAAATATTTCCCTTGTGCCTCTTAGCCACCAGTCTCCTTCGCCTACTTCTCTGGCAACCACTGATCTGCTTTCAGTCCCCACACCTTTGCCTTTTGCAGAAAGTGATATAAATGAGATGATAAACTATGTTGTCTTTGTGCTGGGATTTCTTCACATATCACAATGTTTTTGATATTCTTCATGTTGTTGCTCAGACCAGTAATTCATTCCTTTTCATTGCTGAATAGTATTCCATAATGTGCATTTGCTACAATTTGTGAATCTGCTTACTTGTCAATAGATATCTGGGTTGTGTCCAACTTGGAGTCAGTGAGAATTAAAACTGCTATGGCCACGTTCGCTGGTATTGGGACAAAGATGCCAGAGTATGGTGAAACCTGGTATGAGCTGTGCTGTGAAATGTCACAACCTCTAAACCTCTTCGCTACATGATCACAGGCACATTTTCTGGGGCAAGCTGGCCATTGCTCAGTGAGATCCTCCCCCAAAGAGTCGAGCTGGTCCAAGCCACCAGGGTCTCGAGAGTGAGAGGCTTTGAAACACAACTCCATCTGAGATAAAACTCTGGATGGAGGTGCCGCCTGGCAGGAGGATGGCTTGGACACAAATAGGATAGAGGCTGGGAGTGGAGGGATGCCTGCAACAAAGGAGGGATGCTTGACTGCTGGTCCATGAGAGTGCAAAGTTCCTGTGCCAAAACTAGGAAGCAGGGTGAAGCCATTTCCACCCCTCCTGCACTTGTGCATTCACATCCACATGCATGCAGGCCAAACTGATCCACCTCAGTAAGCTGAGCAACACCACCTAGTAGAGGAAGATCTGTTACACCAAGTCCCACTCAACTGCACCCTCCAACCACATCCCACAAAAAAACAGCACAAGTCTCTCCATCAGCTTAGTATATGGGCTATAGAGTGCTACGTAGTTTGAGTTCTAGGGGAAACTAGATGCAACTACATTTGGGTTTCAGTCTGTTTGCTGGTTCATTTATTTGGGTTTCTCCCTCTGTCTTTGTTTAAATTTGTTATGATTTTTTGTTTTGTTTTGTTTTCTCCTTTCTTTTCTTTTTCTTGGATACAGAAAAAGAAATTTTTATTTTTTTCTTAAATTTTTAAAATTTTTTAAATATTTTTCACTGTTTTCATACTTTTGTAAATTTTTTATTCTATTTCACTTTATTTCATCTTATTCTATTTCATGATATACATTTTTAAATTTTTTATCTTTTTTTAAATTTTCTTTATATATCAAGCTTCTTTCAGCAAGCTGACCAAAACGCACCTAGGATCTAGCTTCCATTATTTGATTCTTTGTTTTCTTTATAATTTTTTAATTTTTACTTTTTGTTTTATTAATTTTTTCCTTCCTCAAAAATGACAAAATAAAATAATTTACTCCAAAAGAAAGAAAAGGTCAACAGAGATATAAGCAAGATGTCTGAACTAGAATTTAGAACCCCAATAGCAAGAATACTTACTGAGGTTGAAAAAAATGCACAGAATCCTGTCCTACGGAGATAAAAGAAGTGAAATGTAGTCAGGATGAAATTTAAAATGCTATACCTAAGATGCAATCTCAAATGGATGCCATGGCAACAAGGATGGATGAAGCAGAGCAGCAAATCAGCAATATAGAAAAAAATATGGAAAAAAATGAAGCAGAAAAAGAGAAAAACAAAGGCAAGAGCGCATGATACAAGACTTAAAGAACTCAGTGACTTATTAAAAAGGAATAACATCTGAATCATAGGAGTCCCAGAAGACGAAGCGAGGGGAAAGGGGGCAGAAGTGTTATGTGAACAAATTATAGCAGAAAACTTTTCTAATCTGGGGAAGGACACAGACATCAAAATTAAAGAAGCCCAGAGAACTCCCATTAGATTCAACAAAAACTGATCATCACTAAGGCATATCATAGTCAATTAAAAAAATACAAAGACAAGGAAAAAATTATGAATGCAGCAAGGGGTGGGGAAGCCCTTAACCTGCAAGGAAGACAGATCAGGTTCACTATTCCTAAAATAGTAGGAGAGATAGTTTCCCAGACAAATAAAAACTAAAAAAACATGTAACCACTAAACCATCTCTGCAAAAAATTTTAAGGGGGACTCTTTGAGTGGAGAAAAGATGAAACAAAACAAGAAAGACCAAAAGCAATGAAGACTAGAGACAGCATCACCAGAAAGCCCAACTCTACAGGCATATAGTGCTTCTATAAATATTGGGGTACATGTGCCCCTTTGAAACAGCACACTTGTATCCCTTAAATAAATACCTAGTAGTGTAATTCCTGGGTCATAGAGCAGCTCCATTTGTAATTTTCTGAGGAACTTCCATACTGTTTTCCAGAGTGGCTGCACCAGTTTGCATTCCTACCAGCAGTGCAAAAGGGTTCCTCTTTCTCTGCATCCTCTCCAATATCTGTTGTTGCCTGAGTTGTTAATTTTAGTCATTTTGACTGGAGTGAAGTGGTATCTCATTGTGGTTTTAATTTGTATTTCCCTGATGAGTGATGTTGAGCATTTTTTCATATGTCTATTTGTCATCTGAATGTCTTCTTTGGAAAAGTGTCTATTCATGTTTTTTGCCCATTTCTTCACTGCATTATCTGTTTTTTGGGTGAATTTTTAGTAATTTTGCTGAAGAAACTGCCTTTATTCCATTGGATATTCTTTCCTGCCTTACCAAAGATTAGTTGGCCATACATTTTGTGGGTCCATTTCTGAGTTCTCTATTCTGGTCTATTGACCTATGTGTCTGTTTTTTGTGCCAGTACCATAGTGTCTTGATGATTACAGCTTTATTATACATCTTGAAATCTGGGATTGTGATGCCTCCAGCTTTGGTTTTCTTTTTCAGGATTGCTTTGGCTATTCAGAGTCTTTTCTGGTTCCATAGAAAATTTTAGGATTGTTGTTCTAGCTCTGTGAAGAATGCTAGTGTTATTTTGATAGGGGTGGTTTTGAATATGTAGATTGTTTTGGGTAGTATCAACATTTTAACCTTATTTTTTTTTCCAATCCAGGAGCATGGGATATTTTTCTGTTTTCACATTTCTTCTGCCTGAAGAATTTAATCTTTTTTAGTTCAAGCCTGCTATGGCATATTCTCTAACTTTTTGTTTGTCTGGAAAAGTCTTCATTTCACCTTCATTGCTAAAAGATATTTCTCTTAGGTATAGAATTCTAGGTTTGCAAGGGTTTTTAATCATAACTTCAACATGTTGCTCTATTATCTTCTGGTTTTAGTTCATGATAAGAATTCTGCTATCGTTTTTCTTTGTCTTTTTATACATAAGATGTCTTTTTCTTGGCTGTTTTTATGATTTCCTGATTACTTCTGGCTTTCAGTCATTATTATGATGTGCCTTGGTGTGATTTTATATTTCTTCTTCTTTAGTTGAAATTACTGGATCCGTGGGTTCCTATTTTTCATTATACTTTAGAAATTGACTATTATTTCTTGAAATTTTTTTCCTTTCCCACCGTTTCCTCTTTCCCTACTTCTAGAACTGGAAGGAAAAGCATTAAATCTTACAGTTACAGTTGGAGACTTCAATATTCCTTTCTCAAAAATTTATGGAACAGTTAGACAAAAAGTGTGTAATACAATAGGCCACTTCATATTGTCGCATAGGTCACTGGTATTGTTTATGCTTTTTAGTAATTTATTCTACATGTAATTTTGAATCACTTTTATGCTTCTTCAAGCTCACTGATTTTATTTCTGTATCATCATGTCTACACTAATTCCATCCAGCATACTTTTCATTTCAGATAATGTGTCTTTTACCTCTAAGAGTTCCATTTGGTCTTTGATTATATCTCCCACCTCACATTTACATTTTCCTGTATTTTTTAATAGATAGAGAATTTTTATAATAGTGGCTTTAATATCCTTGTCTACTAATTGCATCATCTCTTTAATGTCTGGGCCTATTTCTCTCAACTGATTTTTCCCCTATTATTCATTTTATTTCCTTCTTTTAATGTCTTATAAGTGTGTGTGTGTGAGTGTGTGTGTTGGATTTTGCTCTTACACATAGTTAAGCCACTTGGCATCAGTTAGATTCTTTTGAGATTTCCTTATAGCCTTTGTTAGGGCAGGTCCACACCAACTATTAGTCTAGAAGTAATTGAGTTCTAGTACCAAGATAATATTCTTCTGAGGATTCTACCCAAGGCTGCATATATTAGATCTTTTCACTCTTACTGGTGGGATCATGAATTATTCTTACTCCTCTGTGTACTCTAGAAATGTTACAGTCTACTGCTTTCTAGTGGGTTCCTCTAGCCACAGTAAGTTTCCTCTCATGCATGGGCAAATCCGTACTCTGCCAAAGATGCAAGGAGATTTCTATGCAGACTTCCAGAGTTCCCTCTCTGTGCAATTCCATCCCATTTTCTGTCCCACTCTACCCTGAAAATTCTGGTTTCCTTGGCCTCCCCAAACTCTGATGCCTGTCTTCTCAAGCCACTAAGGTCACTAGGCTGTTTTGTTCCCATCACCCTGACTTTACACTGTGGCCTGGAAACCACCTTCAGGAGTAAACAGGCAATCCCAGAGTTCACCTCTTTCATTTCCCTTCTCTCCAGGATCATACTCCTGGGCTACCTGCGGTCCAATCTCTGAAAACCATTGTTTCATACATTTTGCTTTGTCTTTCAGTTGTTTAAAATGAGAGTATAAATCTGGTCCAGTTACTCTGTTATGGATAACCGTGGAAGTCAGCACCTATCTTTGAAGAATTCTGAAGGATAGATTCCCATATTTTCTGCACTGATCCACCCTGTTTCTCCACTTAACCTCACTAATTTCTTTGCATATTTTCTCTGGACTGTCTTCTGAACTGCTATATTTTAGATCTACTGGAAAGGATTCGACACAAATACAAGTGTCCAGGTTGGGCTCTGCCAACCTTAAGTATGTACTCTCCAGACTACAGGAAAACAAAAATTCAACTTAATATAGTGATCTCATGATCTCTTATTACAGACAAAGGGCACTTGGTCAAATGACCTGACCCTAATCAGTGGAAGTGCTGACAGGGACCCTGGACTGGAAGTTGAGCAAACCAGGGTTCTAGTTCCATTCTGTGACTTAGTAGCCATGTTCATTTGGACATTTCTTAAGCGCAGCTTTCCAATCTGAACACTGAAGTGGTGGAACTAGATAACATTTCAGTATCCTTCTAATTTTAATTAATGATCCTAGAGTCTATCTGCAAAATAAATCTGACTGTGGTCCCTTTCCGTCCCCTTTTCCACATGGGGAAGTTATGCAAGAACGAGCTTTGCCCGGGTTGTGAACCACTACCACCCATCAGTTCTCTGGAAGGCTGAAAATGATCCTCTGGGTTGGAGGACCCTCAGTGAGACTATCCTGTCTCCATGCTCTAATATGAGCTGAATGGAGGGTCATCATCTTACTGGGCCCACCCGTTATTTTGTTTACTCAGAAAGACATCTCCGTCATTTCATTTGCCAGCTTCTTCTTTCCCTTCAACAATTTGCCACCGTATAAATGCATATTCCATATCCTTGCTAACTTCAACCCTGAAAAATCCAATCTCCACTCCCCTCTGCAACTGCCACAGGGTGAAGGATCTTTTCTTCCCCATTCCATCTGTCCCTACCTTGACAACCATCCACTGGGTGCTCCAACCATCATGGCACAACAGCTCTGGGCCCACCACAGGGAACAGAGGGAGAGAATGGGAACCAGCAGGGTGCTGCTAAAGTGACTATAAAATAATAATCCCAGTATCAAATGCTATTGAGGTTCAGCAATCAAGCCCTGAGAACACATTACATTCCCAGTAGAAATCTAGAGTTGGAAACCTCAGAAAGCAAACAGTCATCTTCTGGCTCTGGCCACTCCTTCTCCGGGTGACCTTGAGCAGGCACCTTCTTTCCTAGGACCTTGGTTCCCTCCCATCTAAAATGGGGTGCCCCATTTCTGGACCCTCATAACTCGGGGCTGTTGATAGAACAAATAAGATGATAACTAAAAGGGCAGAGTTTGCTGAATGAATGGTGGTAGCGACAATGCTGAGAAATTAGATTTTCTGTGCTGATGAGCTGCAAATACCTGCATGCGCACATGCACAGGAACTTTCTTTTCAGGCTTTCAGGCTGTTAAAAGACACTGTGATTTCCCAATTCACCCCTAGAGTTTCTTTGTGTTGTCCTGAAGAAAAAGAGGAAAGGAGGTGGGGATGGGGCAGATTTACTCCACAGTTGCTATTTTAGTATCCAGAGGAGCCAGGCTTGTTGATTGCAGAGAGATTGCTATCTCTCTTAGGGCTCAATGAAGGTCACCTTCAAATCTTTTGCTAAACCAGATGCTCCTTTTCTCACGGCGCTCAGCCCAGGCAGAATCTGGGACCATGTGGGGTTAATAGGGTGGGTAGTATGCAGAAGATGCCCTGAGTGCTAAAAGAATGCACTTGGGGGGATGGGGATGAAATGGGGTGAGAAGGATTTTCAGTGCCCCTCCCTCCAGTGACAATAACAGAGGTCTGTGAGGCTGTGAGAAGTTGCTTTTAATAATAATACTACCCTGCTGGCACGGGATCTCCCAGGGAGACAGTGGGCTAAGGGGAGGGAAGACTTATACATGGAAGTCATAGATCTTCCACTGGATATGGTCACTGCCTCACAAGAAGGTGCTAAGGCGAGAAAGAGAGCCATTGGAAGATTGCCAAAGCTGTGATGTTAGTTTCAGGAACAGAGGAGAAAGAGGACATTCAAACACTGATCCAGGCATCCCCCAGCTTTAGGAGGGAAGAACAGTGGGTGGAGGCGACCCATGAGGGGATGCACAGAGAAAAGGCCTCCTGGAGCAAGATTGATCATCACCCAATCTGGAATCCAGACCGGCATGCCCACACTTCTGTGTGCCTGTCATTCATTCCCAACCATGTGTTTCTCTGTCCTGTCCCCACCTACCACTCGACCAAGGCAGATGCCAGAATGCCAGGCTCTTGGGAGACCTTTGTTGATGCCTCTGTGCACCCCTAGCAAGCTCTGCATCTCTGCATATAGCCATCAGCCCGTGCAGAGTCCCTGGGGAAAGAGCTTTGAAATGGAATCATTTTCTTATTAGAAGCAATGGGGTGTTTTCTCAAGATCCTATTTCTACCTTAAAGTCTGAGGAATTCCATCTCTGCAGCTCCCAGTGGGTCTGGAGATCAATCAGGCTGGGGTGGAAAGGGGGTATTAATAAGAATCAAATTAACACACTGTGCTTTAGTTCTCTCCCATTTCACCCAGTGTCTCTGGGCCTGGCCTCTGGGACTAAGAGACAAGTTCAGGTTTTATTTGGTGTGCGTGTGTGCGCGTGTGTGTGTGTGTGTGTGTGTGTGTGTGTGTGTGTTGGCAAGTATCCATGTGTGAGCTCAAATTTATGCGCTTACATTGCCTCTGGGGGTATCACTAGCCTTCAAGTTGGATGCCTTTGATGGCTGAGTCCTCTCCTGACTTCTCAATCAAACTCTACCCTTGGTGCAGTAATCTGTCTTTAACAACTCCCACTGCAAGTCAATAAAATGTCAATGTAGTTCTTCTTTGGTTAAATCTTTAATCTGTGTAATAGCTCTCCTTTCCCTGGCTTGTTAAATCAAACTTAGGTTTACCTGTCCCCTACCCCCACTTCTTCCCCACCCCCTTGGCACGGCCACCTGACCTTAAGCAAAGGAATGAGGTGCTCCACGGGGAAGTTGATAGAAGAGCCTTTGAGAATTGGGAGACCAAAATGGTGGACCCCTTGAATGTCTCTAGTTTCCTCCTACTCTTGGAAACCCTGAGCAAACTAGCTTTCTTTTGTACTACTCAATTCCTTGAGTTTTTCAAAGTTGCTTTTCAAGTAAACAGTAGTAATGTGGATAGTATCCTATAGGCATTAAGAACCAAACTCAAATCCCAGCTCTATCACTTGCTCACTATATGATTTAACTTCCTTGGATCTCAGTTTCTTATCTGCCCAATGAGCATGATTACAATATCCTCACTGCCTACAGAGAAAGATTGAAGGAGTTAGCATACATAATGCACTTAGAACAGAGGCTAGCTTATTCTAAATGCTATATGCCTATAGGCTACCTGCTATTGCCAAGATTTGTATTATCTGCTTCCTACTATCTATTTTCTCTTCAGCTCAGTTCCTAAATTGGAATGGCCTCTTGTACCAGGTACAACCTGGGGGTTAGGTAATTAGAAGCTCCACTCTTTCTGGGCAATGAAAGAGCACATGATGGAAACTATGCCATCAAATACCCCTCTCTGGAATTTGTATATTGAGCATCAGAACCGAGACTGAAAACTACTGGTTATAGCTGCACTGTGACCATACAGTGGCTGCTTCCTGGCCTCAGAGCCTGGTGTTTGCCCATCTTCAAGCCCCTTCTCCAGCCTCCTTTCCATGCCAGGGGCTCCCTTTAGGTGAATTAACTAGTTTGTTTCCTTTGCTTGCAGGCAAAGAATATTGACCCCCTACAAGAGGAATTCAGGGTTCAGATGCTTCTTTACGACAAGAGCTTCTATTCTGCCACTTCCCACAACCATTACCTTCACCTTCTGACTCCATGTGCTACCTGGCCCCTTCTCTTTTATTTGGCAGCAAAAAGAAAGGTTAGAGGAGGAGAGGAGAGAGTCTCCAGGGGCCTGGGGAGAAACACCAGGACCATCAGTCTTCCTTTTCTGAAGGCGTGGCTTCCCCTCATAAGCCCCCTCTGCTCTGACAAGAACTTCGTGGTGATGGCCACAGTGGTGGCCAATACAGAAGCAGAAAGTGGGAGCGGTGGCTCTGACATCAGTCACAAACTGCAGGGCTCAGCTTCCAACATATCGCACACTGCGTCCTACTCCTGAGCAGAGCACTTACTAAACTTGAATTCGGATCAGCCCAGTTCACCCAGAGAATAGGAGGCTGGCTCACTTGCCAAAAGTAATTTTCCCAACACTCCATGGATGGGAAGCCAAATCGCCATTTCGCAAAATAAAAATAAACTGACTTTTCATGAATTGATTTTTAATGAATTCTCTCAGGCCCCCTGTGCCCAGAAGCACACAGAGAACCACCACTCAAAAAAAAAAAAAAAAAAAAGGCTCACAGGAAGTCCCATGAGTGTATTCTAAGGGGGAAAAACTGGCAAGGTTGGTGGGGAATCACCTCACATTTAGAGATCACCTACTGTGTTCCGGAAGCCTTACGTACCCTATTTCATTTTACCCTTCACAATGAGCCCAAGGGCTAGGACACACTGCTTTGATGTGAGGGAAAACTGAAGCTTGAGAGGTTAGTAACTTGCCCACGCTCCTTTATGTCACACAAGCGCCTTGTTAATCCACCTCTTTGCCAGCTCTGGCCAGGGTGAAGGGAAGAGTCCAGCGGGAGAGAACCCGCACGAGTGGGCCACACAGGCATGCAGAAGCCACCTGAGAAGGGTAATCCTGCATATATGCATCCCCAGCCCAGCCCACCCATTCTTCTATTTGGAAACCAAAAAGTATGGAAAAAGCAAAACTGATGTTTTGTGCGAGTCCTCCATTGGCAAGGCATTGTCACAAATGCTCATTTACAAAACCCCTCATCTACGAGGCCATTAGAGACCAGGAGACCAGGGCTCCCCACAGTTCATAACTCAGCCAGGGTCACATAACTCCCCAGGGGTGGGGACGGGTTGCTCAACAACAATGTCACTCAGTTTCTTCACAGCAGCATGTTTGCCCCCGCCTTAGGACTCACTGAGTTCTATACCGCCATGTTACAAGTCAGTAAATGAAGGCCAGGAAGGGGGAGCACATAGGTGGCTGACTTGGTACCCCAACTTGCTTCCTTCCCTTTCCCAAGACCACTCTGTAGGCTCTTGTACTTTCTGATTGGGAGTGAGTGTATCAATAGCCTCCTAAATACTCTAGAGAGTATTTGATTTCCACACGCCAACTGAGTGATCTATCTAAAATGAAAGTTGGTTTAAACTTCCACTTGCTTAGGGCAGAGGCATGTATATACCCCAGGGAATACACAAGACACACTGGGGTAC
>NC_043701.1:20366095-20421004 GCF_006229205.1 Suricata suricatta
AAAAAAAAAAACACATCATGTAATTTCTGTCCTTGATGGAAGATGGCAGAGAGGAAGGGAGCTCTGTAAACTTTGTCTTACTTCCTTTTAATATAGTGTTAACTCCTATATATTTCTTAAAGAAAAGATTTTTATTTTAGTTGCTTTTTACATTGTGAAAAAAAGCATTATGCTGTATGAAATTTTCTGAACGTTTTCTTCCTTGACTTAATATTAATTACTTTGCTAAGATTCACCCATATTGCTTCATGTTACAGAGATTCATTCACTTAAGCTGCTTTGTAATACTCCTTTGTGTGATTATGTCACAGTTTATGCATCTGCTCTCCTGTTCATGGGCATTTGGGGTTTTTTCATTAAGAAATGAAATTTAAATCTGTTTTAAAATTTAAATGTAAATTCAAAGATCCAAGAATAGCCAAGATAATCTTGAGTATATATATTCTCCAAAATATACATATCTTGAAAATACAAACCCTCTAAGGGTCTCATATTCATAATATATAAAGAGTATCAAAATTCAGAAGGAATATAACATGACATAAGAGAAAGGTGGGCAAAAGACTCAAATACTTCATAAGAAGAAATATCCAAGTGACCAATAAATATATAAAAAGATGCTCAACCTCATTAATGTTCAAAGGAACACAAAATAAAGCCATAGTGAGATGTGACCTCACACCCAACACAATGATGAACACTTCAATGACTGACAACACTTCAATGACTGACAAAAAGTGTTAATGAGGATGTGGAGAAAGTAAAATCTGAAATGTGTTGGTGAGAACGTAGATTGGTACAATCACTTCAGAATACTAGCAATATCTACCAAAGTTGACCATACATGTACTCTGTGGCCCAACAATTTCACTACCAGACATACAGCCACAGGAAATCTATGCACATGTACACCAAAAGACATATATAAGAATGTTTATAGAAGCACCATTTGTCATAGTTCAGTGCTGGTTATAGATGTAAATCCTACCCAATGGCATAGATACTTTATGCATTCTTCATCATACCTACACCAGGATGTAAGAGAGACTTGAACATGCCTCTCCCCAGAAAGGGTGTATGATGAGGGTATTTCTGGGCATAGTATGGCCAGAGGAATCCCCAACACCCTTAGAAAAAACGTAATGACTTTCTAGAATATCAATGTGGGGAACTAGTGCTAAATATCCATTCAACATGACACTTTTCTTTAAATGAAAACAAAATTGCACTTTGGCTTCTAGGTACTCAACTTTGATTAATCATCATCCTTGCTTATGACCCTCTACCAGCATTATTTCATGCATGGCTTGCCTGTTTGCTCATTCATTTATTCATTTACATATTCATTCATGTTTGCTCTCCATCCAATTCCAAATCTAAAACAATATGAGTAACATATCTGTGTGTTCCTCACCTAGCCCAGTCCCCCTCTCTGCTCCCCATCTGTACCACAGGTAATCACTACAGCAAAGCTTGTGTTTCTCATTCCTTTGCTTGATTTTCCAGTTGTATCACCTATATGTGTATGCTTTGTTTTTTTTTTTGTTTTAATTTTGAAGTTTAGAAAAGTTAGGATACTGTACCGTGTATAGATTTCTAAGACTCATTATGTTACTAAGATTCACCCATATAGTTACGTGAGGTTCATTCATTTCCACTGCTGTAAAATATTCCATTCTGTAAAGATATCATAATTTATTTACCCATTCTTCATTCTGTGGGCTTTTGGGTTGTTTCCAAATAGCACTGCTGTAAGCATTCTTATTCACGTCCTAACACCATCACCTCTCACAGCTATCACTAAGACTGTGTTGTTTCTGGACATGTATTTCTGGGAATGTGATAATGATTATAATAATAATAATAATAATAATAACAATGTGATGGTGACAGCAGACATTTGTCTGACATGGTACCTGTGACAAAGCACTTTCATCAACCTTATCTAATTCAACAACTCTAGGCACAGGCCAACCTATCACAGGGTTGGGAAGTGGCCAAATCCATGGTTTCCAGATCTCATTGAGTGCATTACTCTGATCCACTTTAGGATCTCAGGATTTAATTATCATTTCTGTCACTGTAAAAGCTAGTGTCATCACAACACATCATTCAAAATCGGTGGGACATTTTATGTCAGTGGGCATTTGAGGAAACAGGAATCCACAAAGGCCATCGGAGAGAGTCCAGGCCTGGTGTCATATCCAAAGTTCCTTTTCCCCTTCTCTAGTCACAGGTTAGAGGTCCCAGAGCTGCCAGGATGTAGGACTCCCCCTAGTACCATCCACCAAGCTTCCTTTCTCTCAGGATGTGAGCAAGTCGCCCTTGACCCTCTGCTGGCTACCTGTGTCTGCCAGTCCCTGGGAGGCCAGGCTCAGCGGCAGAGTGCCAGCCCTTCTCTGCTCTCCATCCCCATCACTGAATAATGAATACCAGCTAAGTGATGGGCTGGTGCCAGCGACCTCCTAGCAAATCTTCCCCCTGGAGTTTGGATCAATAACACTTAGCTGCTCCTTTTAAACTTGGAAGGCAAGCAGCTGGAAACCCAGCCTGGGCCCTTCTCCTCAGGGAGACGCTGTTCTGATAGCCCCCAAGCCCACCCTCACAGATTCTTGCTGGTCTCCTACCCACCATGGGGTGTGGGTGCAAGAGTGTCTACAAAGGACTGACCACCCCTCTGTCTGCAGCCCAAGCCCCCCATCTCCCAGTAGAATGTGACTCTTAACCTCCCTTTCCAGGAAAGGGCTCTTGTCCTGGGAGCTCAGACTTGGCCAGCCCACAATGGCTACAGGGAGACTCTTCTGGATACACTGAGAGCCATTAATGTCCCATAACCTTGATCTGCTTGGTTTGGAATTAGGGAAGAGAAGAGGGAAAGGGGGGACATTTTCACATAGATGGCTGATTCAACAACCTTGGTTATGCTCCGTGTCTGGTCTAGGCACTGTCAAGTCCAGGCTGGTTCTGAGAATCACATCCTGTTGTCCTTGAGGGGTCATGTTGCAGAGTTGAAGGAACAGCAACAGCTCACAAAGGGCTTCCTTTGTGCTAGGCTCTGCTCCAAGCACTTTTACAACTCTGAATCCTCACAGTAACTCAGGGACATACTATGCTCTCTACCTCAGAGAAGAGGAAACTGAACCACAAAGAGGTTAAGTGACTTCCCAGGGTCACAAGGCTAGGAAGCATTGGAGTCAGAGGTTAAAGGCAGGTAGTCTGGTTCTAGAAGTGTGGTCTACATCAACACACCAAGCCACCTTCCAAGATACTCCACCACCTGGGAAAAAACTGAACCTCTAGAGGGAGGTGTTCTTGACTGAATGCAGCTGCTATCCACCAGCAATGTGAAGGGCAAGGTTCTCAATCTATTTCTCTGAGTCTCCCCTTTCCTTATGTGAAAAATAGAGATAACACTATCTCAAAGAGTTGTTGCAAAAATAAAAATGAAATAAAATACAGTGTAGATGTCCAATAGGTATTAGTTTCCTTATTGAAGGACTAGAGTCCCACAATCCTCACTGCAAAGGCAGGCCTTCTGATGTGGGGCAGGAAAGCCCAGGCCACATTTTGGGATTTGGTATCACCTCCCTGGCTTGGCATCCCAGCCTCTCCCTCTTCTGTGGTCTCTATTTTCAGGTCCCTCTTGCTGACACTTTGCCAATATCCTGGCTCTCTTCAAGAGCAGGAGGTTAAACCACTCTCCTCCCCGGGCCCTGTGACCCCACCAACCACCCTGGCCAAAGACCATACCAGCCTATGTACACATCTGAGACCACTCTCCAATGTGGGCAGGGCCTGTGCTCCTCCCGAGGAAGGTGGTTTGGCCACATGATTTGGGACACACTGCTCTGCTGGTGCACAGCTTAGACCAGTGGCCAAATGGGCTCCTCAAAATGGCATTCCTCCTTCACCTTGACATAAATGTCCCAGCAGACCTCATGTAGGTTACATAATGCCACAGAGCAAATTGTCCCAAATGTAAAGACTTAATACAATAGTAATCATGTATTATCTCATGGTTTGGGTCAGGGATTCAGATACACAGAGGGGATGTCTTGACTCTGCCCCATGAGGCCAGGAGCCTCAGATGGAGAACTTGACGGCTGGGAGGCTGGAAACATCTGAAGGCTTTATTAGGGCAAGAAGATCCATGTTCAAGGTGGCTCACACACATGACTACCAATGAGGTTCCTCTCCACGTGGAGAGCTTTGCAGGGCTGGCTGAGTGTTACAGTAGCTTGCTTGAGTTTACACAGCAAAGTACCTCAGACCAGGGCCTTAAACCACATAAACTAATGTTTTTCACAATCTGGAAGCTAGAAGTCCAGCATCAAGGTACCCACATGATTACTTTCTTCTGAAGCCTCTGTCCTTGGCTATAAATGTGTTTTCTCTCTGTGGCTGAGCGTGATCTTCCCTCTGCATATCTGTGTCCTAATCTCCTTCTCTTAGAAGGACAGTAGTCATATGGCCCACTCTAAAGACCCCCTTCCACTTTAATTGCCTTGTTAAAAGGCCTTGTGTCCAAATGCAGCCACATTTGAGTTATTCCAAGTTAGGACTTCAACATATGAATGGGAGGTGGGACACAATTCAGGCCATAACAGGTGCCTGTGGGAATGGTGGCCTCCCCAAGAAGGGGTGATTCCAGAGACCAGCTGAAGCTGCAATGTCTTCCATGGCCTAGGCTCAGAAGCCACACCCATCACTTCTGGACTCTCCTACCAGAGACACAGGTCAGCCCTATTCAGTGTGAAAGATGCTATGTAAAGACATGAACACCAGGAAGCCAGGATGCCTGGGGGCCCACCTGGAGGCTAGCTACCACAGTTGCACAGATAAAGGCTTTGTCCCACATTACGCAGAGGAGGAGAACCTGTGCGTGAGAGCAGCCTCCTCAGGAAGACAGAACCCAGGGGCACCAAGTCCCATGGCCCAGGCTTCTCACACCTTCACCCAGCAGAAAAAGTGTGTCCAGAGACGGAGCAAGGAGAAAGGGCTGGAAGCACTTCTCATACTATTACCTCCTGAGGAATAAAATTTCCATTCCCTCAATGGGAACCTGAGGCTAACATCCCCGCTGTGAAGACAGACTCAGTTCTGGCCCCTGTCTCTCCCCATTTGCTCCTCCATGGGTCTGCCATGAGCAGCATCCGCCAAGTCTCAGGAAGAGTGGACACTTTCAAGTGGACACAGATAAATAAGATACACAATGTGTACGAGGAGCTATATGGTAGCCACAGCATAGAACAAGTGACAAAATAACAACAACTCACAAGTTAGATCAGGATTCTTCACGCCCAGAGCACACTGACCTTCATCACGGCCAGAAAGAGGAGGCTCTATTCCTTTGTCCTAAGTAGATGTGACTTAAAAGCAGAATCGTGCTATTCTTTCTCTCTTATCTGGTTAATGTGCTGAGAGAGAATCACGGCCATCTGGCATCTGCTAGATAACCTACTAGCATGGAGGTCAAAGAAATCTGTGTCTGGGACCCAGGATGATATGTAATTCATTTGCGGAGTCCTCACTGGGTGTGTGTCTGTAGAAACACACTGTAAGCTTGAGATCAGTCCCAGCACAAGCCTGACTTAGAAAAGAGCTACTCAGCTCTGGTGGAGGCTGGCCTTCTCCAGGTGGATGCGGCTTGTTCATGACCTGGCACTGATGTCAGAAAGCACAGCTCTCTGTCCTGCCTTGGAGTCGATCCTCTGTGGGGCTGCCAGCCTCTCCCTCTTCCCTCGCCATGTATTCCCAGGGCTTCACACCAAAAGGCGAATTCTCCCCACCTATTACCTTCCTTCTAAGCTAAAATCACCTGGCCCAAGTTTATGGAACAAGAGGTCATTGACTGCTCATTCTGCAATGGTCCCTTCCCTTCCTCAGAATCTTTGAGCTTGTTTTTAAGTTCCCACACCCACACCCCCTTGGAGAGCAGGGGAGGACTCCTCAGCCCCAGCTGGCCACCTCTCTCATTCACCTCATCCATCATCCAGACAGGTGAGCCCTCGAGAGAAGCCACAAGCAGGACAGGGGTAATTAGGATCCATTAAGGAGATGGTGCTGAGCTGCAGCGGGGGACCATTCATTCCCCAGCCTCTTCTAAATGAGCCTGCTGTCTACACCCCCTACCCCCACTGTTCCTGGGGAGGCTGAGGCAGCAGTGGGGTCAATGAGCATCTTGAGGATGGAGACCCAGATTTGAGATGAAGAACCACAGGCCACATTCCAGCAGAGAAGGGAGAGGGCAGGGAGCAGAGGAGGCAAAGCATGCCCCCCCTCAACAGGATGCAACCTAGGGGCTGGTTCCTAAGTCAAGACCTCAGCAAGAGAAGCCACACTCTGCTCTGAAGCTACTTCTGGCACCTCCCATGTGGCCCTGTCCAGGGCGGGCTTCTGCTGCAACAGAGGTGGCAGCTCCGAGGCGCCTGAGCTCCCTTGGTGCTGGTGCTGTCGGCAGAAGGCCCCTGCCAGAAAGTGGATGTGCTCCTTGGGAGGGGTTACAAATTAACCTCTCAGCAGTCTCCTCAAGCACCTTCTTCCTGATTAATTTGTCAGACTGACTGCCACCCTGAGAGAATGGCGACACTCAACAGCCAGACGCGATTTTTTTAATTGAATCATTAAACTTGGCAGTGGGCACAGTGGTGGATGGCAATGAGGTGGAATGTAGACAAAGGGCTGAAGTGTGAGAAGCACCACCTGGAGGAGGACCAAGGTCCATGTTCCCCTTTCTCCTAAAGCCAGGCCTGACTCAGTTGGAGGAAGAGCAGAAGCACCTGTCCCAGATGTTGGGACAACCCTGGAGACAACCAGTGTCCTGCACACGCTCATGTGCCCTCCTTGCACAAGGTCATGACTGATCTTTCGCAGCTCCCAATCTTTAGACAGTACCAACCACCAGAAGCCCTCAAGAAGCCTCTGCAATAGACTCTAGTTGTCTTGTCTGGGCAGCCCCTCCCTCCAGGGCAGTGAAGAAGCACATGTGCATAGCCACGGACCCAGACGTTGGCGTGTAGAGAAGCGAACAATGATTCCTAAACTGAGGTGCGGTGCCCTGCTATCCATGACCAGCTCCCTCCTTGTGGTGCTGGGAGCACATTTATGTCCATCTTGTCTCCAGCAGATGGGCCCAGAGATGTTGAGTGACATGCCCAAAGTCCCAAAGCCAGTAAGTAGCAGAGTCTGGGCCACTTCTTTAATCATAAGACCTGTTCTATCATCTAAACCCCAGCAAATCATCTAAACATTCATAATCCAGTCTCTCCTTCTGCGTCTGATCTCCTCACTCATGCATTCATATTCAGTCACTCATTCAGAAAATATTTCAGAGCTGATAAGAAATGGATCTCACCTTCTTGACACCAACATGCCACACCCTCAGTGGTGGCATTCACTCAGTGGTGGGACAGCAAGGTGGCTGAGCCATTTTAAGCCATGGAGACACATGAGCAAGGAGTTACTAAAGTGAAGTCTGATGGATGAGGGCCCCAGACCAACACATTCTATGGTTTTGAATTCTCCAAGAAGAGGCCAGAAACAAAACTCTTCCCCTTCAGTCATTTATATCTCTATGTTAAAAAGCAGGAAGATATATTTTGAATATAACGCAGTGGTTTTTAACATAGGCATAAATGCGGTCTGAAATGTGCTTGTTGGGTCTTTAGCAGTAAGGGCCATCGTCACCCAGTTCCATAATGTCTGGCTGGGTCATGTCTGAAAAGAGCGGGCACACATCATGATTCAGGACCACAGACAGCAGCATAAGCCACTCGCACTCACTAGCCTGAATCCTGGGGCCCAGGAAGGACCCTGTGGAAGGTACTTCTCAGCTTCCAAGGCCCTCACAGAACAAAGCAGAGTCAGACTTGAATCTTGGGTGCCTCTCTCTGAGGGAGGCTCCTGCAGGATCCAAGCTACCTTTGCTTTTCTTTGCTGGTTTTAGTCAAGAGAAGCAGTTAAGCTCACATGAGACCAGGAGATGGAAGAGGCCAATTACTAATTGCTGAGGGGGGGAAAACATAAATAATTGTACAGAGGCATGATATGAAGTATAGAGGGACTAATACTTCAGACAGGCAGAAACTTCTGAATATACCGTGAGGCTCCCCAAGGCTGAATGGCAGTGAATGGACGCACATTTGCATAATAGCTTTTTTGTTCCCTTTGTTCTTTTGTTGCTGCAACTAATTGCTTTTAAGCACCCAGTTATTTCCTTCCTCAGTCCTCTGAAAAGAAGGAGCCCTCGAAATCTGTAAAATGCGGACCTTCTCCAGCACAATGCAGTTCTACATTTATGAATTTGGAGACAAATTCATAATCAAATTTATGAAAGGAGACAAAGCTTTTGATGGAAACAGTACTAGAAACCTTTCCTTTGGCCCCTTTAGGAAATGGGGTGTGGGGGCTTTCCTCCCATCTTGGTTTCCCAACTGTCCCATCCATGATTAGAAAGGCCCTCGGCTTAAGTCCCCACAGTCACTCTCTAGAACTTCTCCATAGTTTTGTAAGAAGGAGCCCATATTTTCATTTTAGCACTTGGTCCTGCAAATTATATCTGTTTCCCTGAGTGAGGTTTGGCCAGGATGTCAACGGACTCTGGCGGCCAAGGAGACGTCACGCAACAAATCATCCCACTAGTTAATCCATCACACCATCTCTGTCTCCTGTGGTAGTCACACAGCTCCCCGGTACTCTCCGTGGCCCTGACTCATAGAAGAGGGCTTAAATCCTGTTAGTCGGGGCACAACTTGATGCCAACCTTCCTGACCTCAGTGGACAATCTAGCCTGGCCCGTTCATGAAGTGATGGAACAAACAGAAGCATAAAGATTTTTGTCTGGATGGGGCTCTTAGTAGTTGAAGTCATTTCCTTTGTGCAGAAGCCCTGAGTGAGCGGAGAGGGATTTCTCTGGTCCTGGGGACTCTAACATACCCATTAAAGGAGCATGGGACTGCACTAGTAGGCTGCCCATTCCTGCTTCCTCCCAACTTCTACACTGTTAGATAATCATCATTAATCCATCTCAACAACAAGCATCAAGAGATGACTCCAGTCTGTGCTGGGCAATGGGGATACGGTGGGAGAGGTAAGTCTATACTTGCATGGATCTTATGGTCTCATCACAAGTGAGACCCAAATGCCACATACATCCCCATGTACAATCACGAGGAGAGGACAAATTCCCACATTCCTGCCTTAGAACCTGCCGCTATCCCACCTCGAAGGTCTACTTTTTTCTGCCAGCCCATGCCTTGTTAACTTGTCCTCCGGAATCCAGCTCAGGATTTCTACCAGGAGTCCCTCTCCATCTAACTCCATATGGGTCACTCCTCTGTGCCACTGAGCTGCTTCTATGCCACAGGCACCTGGGGACTCAAGTGTTTCTGTGACTACTTGTGTTCTTCAGTTCTTCCAAGGACTGTAGGGTTTCTTGGCTTGATAGGAAGTGCAGAGACCTGGAATCTGTGTTCTCTTGTACCCTCAATACTGAACAGGATGCAGCGGGAACTATTTGCTGACCACACAAACCCACCACCCTCTTCTTCCAGGCCAGCAGATCCTCATTTTTGCTCCCACATTCACTTTCCTTGGGGTCCATGTCCTTGGGAAAGGTAACCCTATGTCTGTCTATCCTCCTTCCCCAAGCCGACCAGACATGGATCTTGCTCTATAATGATCCCATTCTTCTTCCACCATTGGGTTAAAAGGGTCATGTGACCTAGTCTTGGCCAATAAGATGTGACAGGAATGATGGGGTAGCTGCCACAAAATAAAAAATAGTTTCAATTGCCAAAAAGAGACTCCTGTGAAGAAATGGTCCTTGATCACAGGTTAAATAGACATTAACCAACTTAGAACCCACCCTACCTACCTCCAGGATTCTTGTTGTGTAACTTAACAAATTTATCACTTAATCCATCATTTACTTAAGTTTTCTGTTTCTTTGGAGCTAAAAACATCCTAAATGATTAACAGGGTTCTGCCTATCAGGTTTGCCTTATGAGTTTCTCTGAATAAATGTTGGGCACAGGGCAGGCAAGCGATAGAGGGCACTGGGACTGAGCAAACTGGACTGTTTGTAAGGAATGTGGGTGGCCCAACAAAAAAGAATAGAGGTGTCCAGATGTTTCTGAGGTTTGGTTCTCATTCTGTCCCTCACTGTGACTGACGGGATGGAACAAGGGACACTCAGGCATTAAGGAGGAAAATCCTAATCTCTGTTGCATCATGAACTAAAGAAACTCAATCTAGACCACCTAGTTGGAACCAATCCCACTTAAAACCAGTATATAAGAAAAGTTTGTCTTTGGTGAACCACAATTATTCTGTATATAAATCTGCTCAACTCTTCGATGACAAGTTCATCCTAGGTAATCCTGCTCGGCCCCATTTTCTATTACCTATTTCTTGCTCAAGAAAGGGCCCTACCCAGGAATAGGGACACTTGCATTTTAATTATTATTAAAGAAAATATATACAGCCAAAAGAATGCATTTCTAATGGTGGAATTTCAGACCTTATCAAATTCTAGATGGTATACGTTTAGACAAAGTGATGCTCCTAAAATCCCACTGTATCCAACCCATCTCTCGTGCTTGAAAGCAGACCTCACTCTTGCCTTACTCTGCTGTGACAGCTAAGCTTAGGTTAGCTGTCATGACTCTGCCTACTCTCTGCCCTTGGGCAGATTTTAGCTGACCCCACTGGTCAGTGAATATTTTCATTTGCCCCAATTAAAAAGGTCTTAGCTTGTGAAAGGGAAAGAAAGGAGGGAATGAAGGTCTGCAGGCCTGGGTCTGGCAGTGACCCATCCCCTCATCCCCTCCAGGAAGCAGGAAGAAACAACAACAAATCAGTTTAGCTAATGCAATTGACTGGTCGCAGGACTCTGGCCACCCCCAGCAGAGTTAGGAAGCTCCCGGATGTAACAGCCCTCCTCAGCATTCCCTTGGCTTCAGGGAAAGATGGAGGCCGTGGGCTGCAGGTCCTTCGTGTCCTGCATTTCTACATCTCACTTGTGGCCCTGCTGTGAATGTCCAGCCTCAAAAAGACCCAGGAGAGGGGCTCACCAAAGAGGCATAACTGTTGCCAGGGAGACAAGAGAATGGTGAGGAAGAGACCCAGGCTCCTCTGCCTATTATTAAGCCTTCAGAACAGAAGGGAGGGGGAAAAGACTCTGGTGCAAGAGGCAGGTTATCACCTTCTAAGCATGAGTCTCAGTCTGGAGGCTTCTCCTGTGTCTACCCAGTTCATCTCAGTGGCCTTTCCCCAAAGTGGTGCTCTGCTCTTCACCCTGCATCTAGACTCAGTTCAGCTTGTGAAGTGTCTTTGAAGAAAGGGCAATGAAGACTTCAGCAGTGCTTCTCCTGGAGCAAGTCAGAGCTTCAGAGAGGAGCTGGGCTTCCCACGGGGCTGGCAGACCGCCCCAACAACTCTGCCACTTGCCCGGACCATCGGTGGCTTTTAGAGAGGACAGAGCAGGCGGAAAGGGCTTGGAGAGCAGGTGCCAGAGGCTCCAAGACCAGACAACATCAGCAGCCACCTTGTCCACACACAGATGAGAGGAAGACAGCATAAGAACAGGCACTGTTCCAAGTGGCCACCCCAGGGCTGGGGGTCTGGTGTGGAAAAGGTGCAGGAAGGTAAAGGCGGGGTGGACTGATTTCTCTGCAGTGAGCTAGAGGGCCACACCATGACCAAATCCACCTGCGTGCTCCCAAGTGCAGTGGCACTTCGTGCCCTGGAGCTAAAGCCACCAGAATGCAATGCTTCGCAGGCCTAGCTCAGGGAGTCACGTTCCCTATTTTGGCTCCACTAGCCTGAATCCGCTTGGCTCCTGGCACTGTCTCCTTCATATCGGTGAGGGCTCTGAAGAGCTGTGGGCTGCCTGTCCTCTCCTAACATAAGGTGCCTGGTGGTTCCCAGGCCCTAAGAAGCATCACTTTAAATTGGAAAGATCTGGGAAGCCTGGGTGGCTCAGTCAGTTAAATGACTTCGGCTTAGGTCATGATCTCACGAGTCACGAGTTCAAGCCCCACCTGGAGTCTGCTTCGATACTGTGTCTCCCTCTCTCTACCCCTCCCCTGCTCACACTCTATCTCTCAAAAATTAATAAGCATTTAAAAAAACTTATAAAATAAATAAATGGAAAGATCCTAGCACACACACCTCTGGCCCTATAGCTTTCAAGAAATACCTGGACACATTGGAATCAAACTGCGCTGACCAATACAACTTTTTGTGATGATGGAAATGTTCTGCCCCCGTGCTGTTCAGTACACAGCTACCAGCCACCTCGGGAGCTGGAGCAACAGAAGAACTGAATTTTTAGCTTTATTTCATTTTAATGAGTCAAAATTTACATTTAAAGAGCCGCATGTGGCCAATGGCCTACAGGATGGGGTAGAAAAAGTAAGTCCTCCCACAGCCAGTACCAGTGGGCACCAAGTAATGGGAATAACAGGCTACCCTCACCCCAAGGGGAAAACACCAAGGGAAGACAGCTTCTCAAGGGAATTCAAAGTCCCTTTTGATCAAAATGGACAACTTCTCAAGGGTATCTAAAGTCTCCACTCAGCGCCCTTTTCCTGCTGAAACTTCCAAGCCTCCGTGAGTTATACAACACCAGAAACACGTAGGGAAAGAAATGCCCGCACATCCACACCAGCTCAATAAGCAGGAAGAATGGGCACAGGGCTGGGGAAATGTCCTCAGCAGGCTTGCAGAACAGACAGCTTGGTACCCTGTCATTTTCCACTTAAGTCCTGCAGGGATTGGATGCTGAGAAAAAGAGGAAGATAACAATTAAACCCCAGTGTGCACAGATACGGGGGAGCAGGATAAATTGAAGTCTTGCCAAGCCTCTGTTTTGGGGACTCTGCTATGGGGCCATCTCACAGGTCAAAAATCCCCTGTAATAAGATCCTTCTGGGTTTTGCAAAGTGCCTGGATGGACTTTTCTTCTGTCGCAGCAAGTGAAGGTAAGACAGGGCCCCAGCACATTCACGTTGGGCAGTTCCAAGTCGTGCAAGGGGAAACCGCTGTCAGCTTCTTGCATGCACTTAGCTCAGGTAACCTACATGCGTTCTGGAAGTTGTTCCAGGAAGGAAGGCTGGGTATTTGGCAGACAATTAATGCAAGGCATGCATCCCAGGCAAATGGAGCTGAAAGAAGGTGCTGTGATTATGGGGGGAGCCCCATAGGACTCATCACCTCCCCCTTAAATCAGTTCTTTGTCCTGGGTTCTCATCTCAAGAAGACAACTACCATCTACTCACACACTGCAGAGAGGAGAGAAATCTGGCAGGGATCACCTCCGATGCCTCCTGGATGCCTCCTTTTCCCTCTCCTCCACTTCAGAGTGGTCACCAAGCCCTGCTGGTCCTACCCCAGAAATGCCCTTGAACCCCCCATCCAGACCCTCACTGCCCTCACAGGGCCCTGGCTGCTTCCCACCCAGGAATGCACCTTTGTGATCACCATCTCCCCAAACCAGCCCATCCTCCCTCACTTGCCGAGGAACCAGACTAAAAATCAAACCATGTGGTATCTGTCACTCACCTGCTAAACGGAGGTTCCATTTAACCTAAAGGAGCATGCCAACACTCCCCCAGGTGGCAAGCAAGGCCTCTAAGGAGCTGGCCACAGTGTTTCTCTCCAACGTCACCTCACGCAGGTCGGCCTGCATGGACCCACGCTCCAGCACGTTGCACTTCTCAGCATCTGCTCCATGTGCCTGTGTGTTTGCAGAAGCTGCCCCCCACCCCCGCATAAATGCTCTTCCCTTCCCAACAAACTCCTGTGCAACCTTCAGTAACCAGCTCGAACATCCCCTCTTCTGTGAAGCATTTTGGGATGCAGGTAAAATTGTATGCGTCTCTCCTCTGTGCTCCCACAGACCTCTAGTACAGAGTATGTTTATTTTGTTCCCAAAGTCTGTCTTCCCTTTAGATGGGGAGCTCTGGGCTTCTCAATGCCTGGGACTACGGTTTCTTGGTCATTTCTATTTTTGTGTTCTCCTGCATGTGCCTGGGGTATAATGACTACATGATGAATAAATGAATGAAAGGAAAGAAAGGAAAGGAAAGGAAAGGAAAGGAAAGGAAAGGAAAGGAAAGGAAAAAGGAAAGGAAAGGAAAGAAAAGGAAAGGAAAGGAAAGAAAAGGAAAGGAAAGGAAAGAAAAAAGAAAAGAAAAAAAAAGAAAAAAGAAGAGAAGAGAAGAGAAGAGAAGAGAAGAGAAGAGAAGAGAAGAGAAGAGAAGAGAAAAAAGAAAAGAAAAGTTCATCAGACTAAAACCACAAGACTGGACCTAAGCTTTTCAAGCCTTATAATGCACATGAATCACCTGAGAATTATATTAAAATGCACATTCTGACTCAGTGCATGTTCTGCATTTCTATCCAGCTCCCCGGTGATGCTGATGCATTAACCATGCATCGTGTTGACCACACATTCAGTTGTGAAGACACAGAGATCCCACAGGTGAGGAATAAATAAGCAAACAAAAGAACTTCATCCATTGTTCAATCATAGAACATATTTCAGCTTTTTAAAATGATGTTCTATTTAATAATATAGATATATGCTAAGTGAACAGGCATAGAAAAGATATAGAATAGAATCCCATATTGTTTAAATATAACTAGATACAGGGGCACGTGGGTGATTCAGTCAGTTGAGTGTCCGACTTCAGCTCAGGTCATGATCTCACACTCTGAGTTTAAGCCCCGCGCCAGGCTCTGTGCTGAGAGCTCAGAACCTGGAGCCTGCTTCAGATTCTGTGTCTCTCTCTCTTTCTGCCCCTCCCCTACTCGCACTTTGTCTCTCTCTCTCTCAAAAAAATAAACATTAAAACTGTAAATATTAACTAGATAGAATGACAGAATTTATCAGACAGATGAGGGAAGAGAAGGACAAAGGGAGGAAGGATGGAAGGACAGGGGGACAGGAGGAAGGAGGGAAAGAAGGGAGGAGGTGGAAGGGAAGGGAGGAAGGGAGGGGGAGGACAAAGAAACAAGCATATATCAAAATGTCTCTGAGGGATGGAATTGCAGGCATTTAAATGTCTTTCTTTGTAAGTATTTGAATTTTCCCATTTTCTTCAATAACCATGCATTCTTTTATAATACTAAAGTTATTTTAATCTTTAAATGCACTCTCCCACTTGCTGAGAATACGCCTACTCATTTACTACATTCCCTAAAAACAATATGGCAGCTGGGGGTCCTGCCTGGGTCCCTCTTCAGGGGTTGGTCCTTAGTCCTTTGAGAAAGGATATCATGAAGTCAGGCAACTGCTATGAAAAGTCTTCCCAGGCCACTGCCACCCCCCCTCCAAAATAGATGTTCTGAGCATCCCAGACCATGTGAGTTGTCCATCCCTGCCACTGACTGTGGGACCCCACAACTTACAGGGTGCCAGTGACAAGACCAAAGGTGACCCTGGGCCCTGGGATGGGGCCAAACACTGTAACTAAAGTAAGTGTGTGGTTTTACAGAGGAAACAGTGTCTTTCTGCATCCCTGACTGACAAGCCCATTATATTAGCATTCCCGTCATGTCCTCTGGATTCTCCCCAGGGCTCTTTCTTTCTGCACCACATTGTTTCACTCTCTCCCCCCTTTAAATGGTTTATTTTAAGTCCCTAAGATGCTGTCCTTAATAAGCCTTTCCTTCTTATACCACAGGGACACCCATCACCCTGATTATTTTAGTTTTTAAAATGGGAAAACAGGCAGAGCAGTGTAAGGACCCAGGGAGAGAGACACCAGGGGTCATGTTGTAGCTGTAAATCTGGGAGATCTCTTTTCCATGAGAATACTCTTTGACCTTATTCTTCTCTCTGTCTTTCCCTTATTCCTTTGGGAACCAAAACCCAGGGCCTTCTGTACAATCTTGAAAGCAGAGGTCTAAAGTGGGGGGGGGATGTATATCTTAGAGCGGAAGGGCTCTCCTGCCTAATCTAGCACCATGGGCTCCTTAAGCACATAACCTTTATGGGGTGCTGGGCCCAGCGTGCTGATAAACAAAGCCCACAGCCCCGTGGTGTTAGTTATGGGAACAGACCCAAAGCATCCAGTGACCTGAAGAATAAGCAGTCTATTTCTCCCTCTTGTAATAGTCCAGGGTGACTTTTCAGGTTGAATTCCAGCTCTGTGCCACATCATCATTTAGGGCCCTGGCCAGCAGCCGTCCTACTGTCTTCAGTGCCTGGCTTTCAAGGTTTCCTTGAGCCATTGTCATTCTCGTCAGCCAGAAGGGAGAAAGGGCACAGAGGAAGCACTGTGGGAGGTGGTGATGGGCCAGGTCTGGAAGGGGCACTCATCATTTCTGTTCACGTTCTGTTATGAGATCTCAGTCCCGTGTCCAAACCTAACAGCAGGAGAGGGAATTTATTCTAGCTGCATGCCCAGGAAGATGACGGACAGACAGCAGTTTCCACTGCATTTTATTACCTAGAGTCAGATTCCAAACTTCAGGTTCATAAGCAATTATTGAGCACCTACAATGTGCCAGGCACCATACCAGGAATTAGAGATTCAGAGACAACTAAGACACAGTCCTTGCCCTTGAGGGTCCCTACTCAGGGGAGGTCCACACTATAGAGAACAACTGAGACCCACAGCATAGGTTTTGGGAATGAGGAAACCCAGTCCCTGCACACTCATTAGTTGCGATACAGATAATAAGAAAAGGGATTCGTGCATACAGGGACTTGTGGAAACCTGCAGGTCATATATGGGGGCACCTATCAGTGAGCTGAGTGCCCCACAACATGGATGTGTGTGTTTGAACACGTGTGCACACACACACATGTATATATGTACATGCTTGAGTGTGTGGCCAGGTAAGAGAGAAAGAGAGGGTAATAAATGATACTCGGGACTACTCAACATTCTCAACTAACATGAGCATTTATTTTCTTTCTATCTTCAAGTCCAAAGGGCTGGACTATCTTGATCTACAGGTCTAACTTTTTCTCTTCCTTTAATATTTTCTCTTACCCTTAGACTCCTACCCAGAATGACTCAGCTACCTGTTAGAGTTTGTAAAATTCACTCCCATAATCCTCTAATCCAGTGTCTTAGCATCTCATCGTTACACACTTCTCCATCCAACAGTGAGAAAATGGCAGCCATGACTGGATGGGGCATAGTGCCTAGTGGTCCAGGCCCCACAGGGAGCTGAAAGGAAAGCCTTCTGCTTCAGTGCTTTCTCAAAGACCCAAACACATGGGCCTCAACGCCTATAGCATACCTGGTGTGGACTGAAACATTTCCCACAGAGCAGGCCAACAAACTGCACTGGGGTGCAGGGAAAACAGGAAAGTTGCAAGGAGACATAAGATCTTCACACCATTATAAACTCAGGGTAAGTGGGATGTCCTCATAGGAGGCGGGAAAAGAGCAGGCTCGCACTGGAGAAATGAACTGCAGACAGGCAACAACGAGTAGTTATAAGCTGAGGGGTCCATGAGTTTTCAATGTTTTTAGGCAAAGAACAGGATCCAAGGTATTTGTTTCCAAGGCTAGAATGGGACCTACTGCAAGACATGATGAAGACTTGCCAGCTGCAAGGCTTCTCAGAGAAATGCTAAGGTCACCTCTAGGTGACCCCACTCTGTCCCCAGATGAAGAGGAGCATTGGGTAGGCTCCAGCTTGCAAAGTCTAAGGTGTTATCACTTTCCCTACTGCAGAGGGAAAACCCCACTAGCCAGCCTCTCACCAGCACTCAGGCCTCTTCCAGCTTCTTGGCTGAGGGCTAGAGAAGGGAGCAGCCTGGGGTACAGTCAGATGAGGCCAGTCTCCCCTTGAGGCTGGTTGCTGCTGGGGAAGCTGAAAACTCACGATCATATTAACTATGATAATAAAAGTAACCACAATGATTCTTCCCACCTGCACAGTGCCTTTTAGCTAGCAAGACCCTTTCATTTCTACTGTCAACCCCACGTTCTTGGGTGGTGGGCCAGGTCCAGAGGAAGGGGTCCTCTGACTCATCCCTCACCTGCCCAGACGCAGACATCTCCACTGGCAGAGGAAGACGGCCACACAGAGTCAGGCCCCTACCTCTACACTTGCACTATGGCCCTTGGTTGGCTGTGCCCTTCCCACATGCTGGTGTGCCCTGTGCTCCCCTGATGGCCCCTGCCCTGGAAGGAGGCACTGTCGGAGCTCCCTGAGGCTAGAGGGATCCTCGGGGGACATTCAACAACTGCTCCTGCCTCTGGGAAGGACAGGCAGCTCCTGAGTCACTGCAGGCAGATGGGAAACTGTCCTATTTTTTCAAAATATCCACAAGAAATGCCACCATCTGCTTAGGTAGTCAAATGTGTCTGATGATCTGACAAGGCCAAATAGGAAACTGCGACAGCACCATTTACTGCTGGGGGCAGCAACTTCTAGTAGAACAGCACTTTCCAGTCTGCAAGGCACTTTCTGGGGAGCTTTACAGTTTCCAAGGGACTTAGCTGTGGAGCTTTAAAAAGCACTACTTGAGGGGCCCCTGGTGGCTCAGTCGGTTAAGCCTCTGACTTCAGCTCAGGTCATGATCTCACCGTTTATAAGTTCAAACCCTGGGTCAGGGTCTGTGCTGACAGCTCGGAGCCTGGAACCTGCTTCAGATTCTGTGTCTCCCCCCATCCCTCTGCCCTTCGCCTTGTCTCACTCTGTCTCTCTCAAAAATAAAAAATATTGGGGCGCCTGGGTGGCTCAGTCAGTTAAGTGTCCAGCTTCGTCTCAGGTCATGATCTCACAGTTCATGGGTTCAAGCCCTGCATCAGGTTCTGTGCTGACAGCTCAGAGCCTGGAGCTGGCTTCAGATTCTGTTTCTCTCTCTCTCTCTCTCTCTCTCTCTCTCTCTCTCTCTCTCTCTGACCCTCCCCTGCTTATGCTGTCTCTCTCTGTCTCTCAAAAATAAATTTAAAAACATTTAAAAATTTTTTAATAAAAAAATTAAAGAAATTAAAAGAAGCACTACTTTTACATGTGGATCCCATCCTTAATACTCTGAATGAGTAGCTGCTCTGGGGTGTGACTTGGGCTTTTTGTAGTTTTAAAAAGGTCTACAGAATAAGAATTGAGACAGGATTGAAAGCATCATATCATTACTTCCTTGAAGAAAGACTTCCCTGAAAGAGGACACATAGTTCTGCCCATTTATAGATGAGAAAACTAAGGCTCAGGACACCTACATAGCTTATCTAGGGCAGCACATTTAGCTTAGCCTAGACCGAAGAGCAAAATCCAGACCTACAGTCAACTGGTTCATGCTCCCCCATGCAGACACACTGCCCACACTTCCCATCAGAAGGGGTATGAGGAGGACACTAGGAAGTACAAAAATATACCTCCTGAGAGGGTGGAGACTGAGTCACTCACACCTCAGTTAATTTAATATGCTTTTAATGTGTTAGTCATGTCAAGCTTCTACATCACGTGTGGAGAGAAGGCAATCAATGAAATGAAGGTTATCCTTCCAAACCACGAACAGTGCCAATGGAAGACCAGCCCCACCCAAGAAAGGTCCATGATCCCTGACACTAGATCAGGACAATTCCAAACTTCTGATGATAAAAATCATCTGGGACACTTACTCAAACTACAAATTCTTTTAATTTTTCTTTAAGTGTTTCCTTATTTATTTTGAAAGAGAGTGGGTGGGGGGAGGGGCAGAGAGAGAGAGGGAGAAAAGGAATCCCAACATGATGGGGGGAAGGGGGAATCAATCTCAAGACCTTGGGATCATGACCTGATTCAAGACCAAAGAGTCAGACACTTAACCGATTGAGCTACCCAGGCATTTCTGCAAATTCATTTTAAATTTTTTAAAGAGAAAGAAAAAAACCTGAGTCAGAATCTCCAGGAGACGGGTTGGAGAAACAACGGCTTCAACCAGTGCCTCCGATTCTCACCATCACAGAAGTTTGGGGGAAATTGCTCAGGGCAGGGTAGTTGTTCAGGCATGTCTGGACTCCACCTCAGCACTCTCTCCTTTAAAGCTATCCTTGAGCCTCTCCAGGTGACAAGGTGTTCCATCCTAGAGCAAGATTTCTCACCCTTGGCATTATTGACCTGTGAAGGCAGATCATTCTTTGCTGTGGGGGGCTGTCCCACGCACGGCAGGAGGTTTAGCAGCATCCTTGGCTTCTAACCCCTCGATGCCAGGAGCCCCCCCAAACCCAGCTGTAGCTCTGATGTCTCCAGACGTTGCCAGAGGCTCTGGAGGACAAAGTCTCCCCAGCAGAGAACCACTGGTCTAGTAGAAAGGGTGGAAGCCAGGACCCCACTGGTCTCGGGCAGCTCTGCTGCTGACCCACCATGCACCCGGAGGCCGTACTTACAGCTTCCTGGAGCCTTCGTTCTATCCAAGAATCAGGGATGATGTCTGTCTTACAGCAGTTGTGAAGACAGATTATGAGCCAGAATATCAGAGTTCTGGTTTACTTAGTAAAAGCCATTGAAAGGTGGAGGGAATTCACCATGGGTCAAAGCAGCTAGGATTAATCCAACAATAAACACCATAAAGGCCTTGTTGTGGACTGAACTGTGTCCCCCCACCCTAAAAATTCACACGTTGAAGCCTGAATCCCTAGTACTGCGGAAGGTGACTTTTTCTGGACATAGGGCCTTTCAAGAGCTAATTAAGTTAAAACCAGGCCAACAGGGTTGGCTCTAATCCAATCTGATGGTGTCCTTCTACGAGGAGAACAAGGGGACAAAGAGATACTGTGTGCGTGTGCCCAGGGGAAGGACCATGTGAGGTCCCAGTAAAAAGGCAGCCATCTGCGAGCCAAGGAGAGGCCTCAGGAGAAACCAACCCCACAGACACCTCCATCGTGGGCTCCTGGCCTCCAGCACTGTGAGACGGTACATTTCATTGTTGAAGCCAGCTGGTCTGTGGCATTGGTTATGACAGCCACAGCAAACCTACACAGGCTTCTTCCTTGATCCTGCCACAAGTGCGATGACTCCAGAACCTGCTCTTGGCATTGACCGTCTCCACCACTCCTCCCCTGGACTTCAGGTCCCCCTACTCTTCCCTGGGAAGGGGACTGGGTAGCAGGAGGGAATGACACAGCTCCTCACATGCAGGTCGGTGGGGGGGGGGGGGTTAAGTAATCCTCCGTGACCAGTACATTCATGCTCTCTCTCCTCTCCAAAGCCCTTTCAAGGCAGCTTAACAACAGCACACAGGGCTGAACCGACAGCACAAACTCTTAGCTAAACACAGGTTTTCAGTTAAGGTAATAATATCTTAGCAGCCTGGGTTATGGTGATAAAAAGCCATCTAGAGGAAGGTGTGCTTTCCCAGTGCTTAATAATCAGCATTTCAGTAGCACCTGGTCAGAAATTTAATTTTCTGGAGAGGGCACATGGGGACCAGACTTTTCTTGATAGGTTAAGAGCCATACGCCACCCAGTGACCCTCGACTGACAGACATACAAAGATATAAAGAAAGCATGTCCTAATAATAGAACTAACCTATGGCAGTCCTGCTGGGGACCAGGCACTGCCATGTGTGCTGCGCCCATATCCTCCCACAATGACCTATGCAATCGGTACCACTGTGATCTCATTGCAAGGAAGGAAACTGAGGCATAGAGAGGTCACACAGGTTGCCCAAGGGTCAAAGCTAGTGAGGGGCCAGACCAGGAGTCAAAGCCACGGCATGTGAGGTCTTGAGGAGAGGAACTGAGCCCAGTTCATTCAAATTTCTGCCCCCTCCCGCCCGCCATACATGGCCGAGCCCACAGACATGCCCACTCCCACTACTCAAGGAGCGCTACAGGGTCACGGAAAGGTCATGAGCTCTGACTTCCATTGGGTTTAGCTGGGAATCCTGGCTCCTTCTGCCAACAGGCTGTGTGATCGTAGGTAAGTCACTTACTCCTCTAATCTTCAGTTTCTTCAACTGTGAAAGTTGAAGAACTATTTTAAGGGGAATATGAAAACACATTTGTCATAAAATGCCTAGCATGGCGCCAGGCATGTAGCTCCTCAATAAATGTATCATTCTCTTCCCCCTTCCTCACTTCCTGTCAAAATCCTCATCACTAACTCCTCAGGAGGAAAGCATCTCCCTGCCCTGTCAGAAATCATCCCCCAAGCCGGAGGCTTAGTAAGAGACAGCTGGTGTCTCCAGGTGCTCGGGCGACGGGCGCACCTAGCAAGGGGCTTGCTATTCTCCACACTGAATCCAGCTCCACAAGTTCCCTTCCACCCACCGTTGAGCATTCACCACACGCCAGGCTGTCCCAAGCTGCTGGATTCCTCCATGAGCAACACAAAGGTGGATTTGCCATCCTGCAAAGTGTGCATTCTAAACTGACAACAAACTGTGTCTGACCGTAGGCCCAGACGGACCTGGGGATAGAACCCATGTGAACACAACCCTGGAGAGTATGGAACATTCCAGGGGGCTGCATAGCCACCCTCCACATTGTCTACCCTGGAGTCATTCTCCTGCTCTAGGGATGGCATTCCACTGCATGGCCTCGAGTTAAGCCCTTACCCATCAGGAACACCTGGGAGTGAAAGAACTTCTCCGAGGAACACAGCACCACACCCTGTCTCTCCGACCCCCTGCAAGTCCTACAATGTGGATCCCGAGCCACAGAGAGCCGGTTTCACCATCTCTGCCACATGGGAGAGGTCTTCCGGACCTCCACTCAGAAAGGGGTCTGCGACCATCACTCTGGTGCCTCCATTTCCCTCCCTCTCCCTAGACCGTGAGAGCCTGGGGGAAGAAGCCCTTTTATGGCCAGGAAGCAGACACTTACGTTTTAGAAACCCAGCCTTCTCTGGAAAATGCAATGCCTCACCCTGCTGTCTCTGGATGTCATGGATACAGAGAGGAGTCATTTCTAGCCTTGGGGAGAGAGAGAAATTGAATCTACAGACATCTCATGGATCATCTTAGCAGCATCTCCGATATTAAAAAAGAGAAAGAAAAAAAAACCCACCAAAGAGGCAGCAGCCAAATTAATTGTTTTCCTGATTAACAAAATACAATTAAGCCCCAAATGCTGCTGCTCAGGGGAAGGTTATTCAGATTTTTCTAGGGGCCATTTTGGCCACAGAGCAATGACAGCTTCATTCTGATCCCTGCAAGACGGTCCAAGGGAGAAATTACGCCACAGACTCATTAGGGCCACGCTGTCTAATCCTCTCCAGAGAAGCCAGATCCATCTCGGGCCAGCACAACACCAGAGCGGAGGGAAGGGCTGCCACTGGGCAGCCAGAAGCCGCATCCCTGGGAGTGGGTGAGGGGAGAGGAGGTGCATGGGTGGTTGGTGGACAGGTTGGGCTCCTGGGAGAACAAGGACCCTAACAGTCTAGAAGGACTAGCACTGCTCCTTATGGAGACTAGCTCTTCAATGAATATTTGTTCAATTGGGAAGGAAAGAAAGGAAGAAGAAAAGGAAAAAGAGAAGGAGGAAGGGAGGAAGAGGTTGCTGTGCCTTCATGAAACTACATGTGAGCCAGTTTTGAAGGCAGTGATGACGATGATCATGATGATATGGTGATGGCATCTTTCATTTATTGAGCTCCTACTATGTGCCAGGCCCTCTGCTAAAGGCATCTACTGCCTCATTTTACCTTCTCGACAGTCCTGCTTATTTTATTTTTTAATTACTCATTTTTGAGAGAGAGTGTGAGCAGGAGAGGAACAGAGAGAGAGGGAGACAGAGAATCTGAAGCAGACTCTGCACTGTCAGCACAGAGCCTGATGTGGAACTCAAACCCATGAACTGTGAGATCAGGACCTGAGCCAGCCAGGCATCCCAATCCTGCTCATTTTTTTATGTAAGCTCAGAGAAGTTGAATATTTTGTCCAGGGGCACATCCAGTGAGTAGATTTACCCCCAAGTCTCTTGGACTCAACCTCCCATGTCATTGACTGAGGTCTCTTTGAGACCACCAGCCTAGGGAAGCACCAACACCCACAGGGACAGGGCTGAGCCACCTGATTCTGCTTCACCAGCCCTTTTCTCCTGGCCATGGGTTTCCATGTGGCTAAGTCACCACAGCTGTGGAACAGCTTGGGGCACATGTCCTGAAGATACTCTCCACCCTCATGTTGGTCTTCAGTGCAGAACCCACCTTTTTACCCATCGATATGGAGACAGTGGGAGGAAAGGCAGTATGAAAGAAGGAGGGACAGCCAATGGCAGAGGAGACCAATGAAGCAGGATGAGCAGTGCAAGCAGAGACAGCTTGGGGTTTTTAATCAGTTGGGGCCCAGAAACGCCACTGGACCCTGCCACACTACATCCCCACCAGCCTGGGCTCCAACCCTTTAGTGAGAAGACCCCGTAGACAGCCCTGTCCACTTATCCGGGGCTCACTATCCAAATTCTTCAGTCCTACAGAGAAACTCTGAGAGCCAGATCTGGAGCAGGCAAAGCCTCCCACGGAGGAGACTGTGAAGGTTTAAACAGGCGATGACACAGAGCTAAGAACTCTGATTCTCAGCTGGAGCTCCATCTCAACAGTGAAAAAGCATCTTAAACCACTTGACTTCATCTTAGCTCTTCAGATATTTTATGCATTAAATAACAGCTAGATCTTAATGAAAGCTAGTTACATAAATTTGGGGAAAACAGCAACAAAAGCACTTCTAATAACACAAGACATCAGCTTCTTTATTGTTTCATTGGCTCTCGGTGTGAAAGTGAGTTACTGGGAGCAAGCACTTCAGAGGGATACATAATTTTAGTATTTTTCATCTTACCATCAGAGGTACTGACTTCAGAGATTATTTACCATCAGCAAAGAACAATCCATTTCCAATATCGTTCTTCCCCCTGCCCAGTCTCCTTTTTTACTGATTCAACACTCATCAACTAATAAGGCGCATTGCTTACCTTCTTCCACAGCTCCGGGAAACACATGTGCCCCCAAAATTGCTCTTGAGCCACTAGACTCAAGACTTTTTTTTAAATTTTTGTTATTTTTTATTATTTATTTTGAGAGAGAGATGCAGAACATGAGTGGGGGAGAGACAGAGAGAGAGGGAGACACAGGATCCAAAGCAGCTCCAGGCTCTGAGCTGTCAACACAGAGCCCAACACGGGGCTCAAACTCATGAACTGCAAGATCATGACCTGAGCCAAAGTTGGACACTTAGCCGACTGACCCACCCAGGTGCTCCTAGACTCTAGACACTTAAAAGAACCACTCAGTAAGTCATACAAGGGTTCATACAAATTCCTTCATAATGCAGTCCAAGGAGATGTACTAAGGGATGGGGAGCAATACAGTGTTGTGACTAAAACCCATGAGCTGGGACTCAAACCCTGCTTCCACTGCCTCCTGTTTGGGTTTAAGAGACTAAAAGCATCTTAAGCCAACTGACTTCATCCCAGCTCTCCAGGTATTTTCCGTATCAGAGAGCAGCCAGACCTCAATAGAAGCTGTGAACCTGGGGCAAGCATCTAACTCAAGTTTCAATTTCCTCATCCACAAAATGAGGCAATAATGGTATCTACCATAAATGGTGGGGATGTTAATGTGCCAATCACTATAAAGCACCAGGCACCAGAAACCACTCAAGAGAAATTATGGTTATTAGATTTTTGTCACAATAAAAAAATAATAAAATAATGGGGCTAATCGGTTAGGAATGTGTGTCAGTTTTTTTTCTTCTGCTTTTTATTTATTTTTGAGAGATAGTGCAAGCAGGGGAGAGTCAGAGAGAGGGGGAGATACAGAATCTGAAGCAAGCTCCAGGCTCTGAGCTAGCAGTCAGCACAGAGCCCGATGCGGGGCTCGAACCTACGAACCGTGAGATCATCACCTGAGCCAAAACTGGATGCTCAACTGACTGAGCCACCCAGGCACCCCATCGTGTTCACTGTTATGATGAAATCCATGTCATGACAGGTCAGCAGAGAAGTGCTGAAATGAACATTATAAAATTGGTGTCTGTACCTAAGTTTCCTGGGATACCAATTGATGAGAGCTGCCTCTATCACTAGGCCCAGCCCAGTTCCTTCTCTGTGACTCGGGTTAGACTACATACACACTCTCAGAGGTCCCTTCCAGCTCTGACACTGTGTCCATGTGCAGGGGAGGAAGGCACAGGGAAGACCCACATCATCTGCACTTCCTTGGGAGAGGAGAAAATTCTGCTTGCAACTGACCATCTTAGTCCCGGCCAGCCAATCTTCCTCTAGTTCACATTCTTCCCTCCTGCATGAGGCTGCCCCAACTTTCAGGGGATGGGAGGCACCGGAATGGAGAGTGCCCTGTTGTCCCCTTGCACACATGCACACACGCACACATGCACATGTGCACACACATCTCCTCCTGTGCCTGATGACTCCAATGCACAGAGCAGGATGATTTAAGCCTCCTCTGGGGGCCATGTCTGCACCAGCTGGTGAATCAGTGAAAGATGCTGTTGGCCCTCCCACAAATTGTCTGGAAATGGAGAACAGCTGGATTTCTGGCAGGAAGAAGAAGAGAGAGAAAGTAGATCTACTCCACCCCACCCCACTTGGACCAGTTGTCTTGCTCAGCTTTCTCTAACCCAAACTTTTAGGTCAATGCAGACTGATACCCAGGCCGATGTGGAATCGAGGCAGAGGGTGGGAGGCACAAGGGCCCCTGACCTGGGGAGCCCATATTTGGCCTTGTCTCCCCAGTGCAGAAGGAATTCCAAGGGTGAGATGCTCACTGGGGAAGAAGACTGTGTTTGAAGTGAGCTCGAACTCTGGCTCACTGTCATTTAACTGGCCTCCTTGGGCCTCAGTTTCCCTAGATGGACTCTACATCGGTAGTTCAGGCTCTCCCATGGGGTGCTCACAATTGAGGTAACATACACGTAGTACAAAACTGGTTTAGAGGGCCTATCCCAAACATCAAGGTGAGGAAACAGAACCTACAAGCTTATTTCAAAGCAGTAGCACCAGGGCTAATCCACCGCATTTGTTGCAGGATTTGAAGACAGATGCCTCCCCAGGGCCGTCTGTCTGTCCATCACTCCTAGGGGGCTCCCTTACATGGGACTTCAGATGTCCTCCACAAAGCAGGCCAAGCAACTCATTGGCATCTCTTTCCATTCCAGACCTCCCATCCTAGGCCTGCACGTGCTGAATCTCTGCTCTCCTATGCCCTGTCTCCCCAGGCCCGCCATGGAGACCAATGCAAGGGGCTCTGTTCCACTGCCTGATGAACAAGCACCCTTGGCTCCATGTGTCCACCACGGCCTCTGGGAGCCCAGGGCTGTCCAAGTCTCCACTCCAGCAAGCAGTGAGCATCGGGAGCCTGCGTTCCCAACTCTGGAGCCACTCAGATCTGGGGTAAATCAGTTTCCTCTCTGCTTCAGTTTCTGCAGTTATGAAATATGGACAATAATCGCTTTCCTGCCTAATTCCAAGAGATATTTGAGAAGCAAAATGAAGGCACCTCTGGTGAAAAGTGTTATTTAAATGTATGCTATTTGCAAAGGTTCTATAACTCCTTTCTCTTTTATTACTTTGGGTATAATCATCTTGGAGTGAGAAGAGCTCTTTAGGGGTCCCACTGTCCTACCAGAAGTTAGGGAATAGTAGTAGTAAGACTTGGGGGTGGGGGGACAAAACAAAACAAAACAAAAAAACCCCTAGAATGTAGGGACCTAGAGTGTTCCTGCATCCTCTGGAAGGTTCCTCTCTCAAATGTGACCTTCATAAAAGGGGAGGTAAAAGTATGTCAGGGTCAACATGCTGCCCAGACAATCCCTGTAGGATTTGATCCTCTTTCTTGTCATGGAACTCTGCCCACAGGTCTAGAATTTGGATAAAAAGCCAAGAAAATAAGGACGTATAAAACCAAATCTGTCTCCTCAGGTCATGAGTGTTCACAGAGAAAGCACGGTCCACGTGGTCATTAAAGTCCTACACTCTTCAGAGTTGTGAGCCATATGTCTCTCAAGCTCCATGGAACCCAAGAGAAGACATGATGACAGTCATGGTAATGAGCGACTCTAATGACCACTGCTTACTGAATAGCTCACATGTGCTATAAACTTGACCTGTTCAAGAGAAGCTCCACGACATCCCGAGAAGGCTGATGGTACTATTAGAGCGTTATTTCTCACATTTAAGCATGTTCCAGGAGCACCTGGAGGGCTTTTGAAACCCAGATTGCAGGGCCTCACCCTCAAAGTTTATAATTCAGTGTCTGCAGCAGGCCACAAGAATTTGTATCTCTAACAAATTACCAGCTGGCACTGATGTTGCCACTTGAAAAAACACACTCAGAGAGCCACGAAGTTAGGTGTTCAGAAGAGATTCCATTCAAAAGAAGGCATCCACCCAGGGTCATCTACCCACAGTGACACAATTTTAAAACACCTGTGCCAAGATTCAAACCTTAGTTTGAATCCAATTCAAACTGACTGATTCCAACTCTACACTTGCTGTCGCATCATCCCCTGGGGACTAAACCCAATGTGGGTGAAGTGTCCAGAGCTGGCCCTGAAGTTACCTAATATCAAAAGTTAATATCGGAAGCAGGGCCAGGTGTGTGAAACCGGAAGAAGGCTGGTAGCCATGTAGGCTGAATTCTCTAGGCAGGAAAGGTTTACAAGAAGTCATCCCAACTGCTTTATTTCTGTGCCCAATTGCACCATGAGCTGGATATGGCCTTCATGAGGACCATGTCTCCGATCCCAAGTCAAGTGGTCATCCCTTACACTTGCCTGGAGGTCAACCTCTAAAACCCACACCAATACCTTGAGACGGAGAATCCAAGCTAACGAAGTCAGTCCAACTGGTCACTGTGACTCTGTTTCCCTGTTTATTAAAAAGGAGAATGATTCCTGTCACCTCAAGGTCCCAGTACCACTGTGTCAACAAGGAGCACTGAAAAACAAATACACAGCACCAACAGCACTTTCCCAGTGGGGGTTCTATAAATACTAGCCAACATCACCATATTAGTGACGTGAAGCACTCTGAACTAGAAGGTTCGCAAAGCACTTTCCAAATGTGCTCCTTATTGTTGAGGTTGGCATGGGCATCGAAAGATCCCTGGATGGGAGCATTTCCTATAGATTTTAACTTGATCCTCTCCCTTAAATTTTTGATTAAAAGAAAAGAAAATAACAATTTTGCCTAGTGATTCTCCCATTTCAACAGCTCCGTCTCCTGGCCCCAACACCCCGCGCTTCCCACCACTAAATGCCATGTCAAGCATTCATTAAAAGCACACTGGGTTTTTAAAAATAGTGAGGCATCTGCATAAATGTTGTTTTAGCGTTACAATTAGGCAAATTGGCTTCTAAAGCAAATGCAAAATCATTTCAGGAGGATTTACATTCAGCAGAAGATAAACAGGGCAAAGCAGGCCTTGGACAGGTCAACTGCAACGTTGCACGTCATCCAGCAGAGCAATGGGAGAGGGAGAAGCGGGAAGGAGAATAAGGAGGCAGCACTTCTGGCCTGTCGTCAGGGCATTCACAGTCCCAGTGATTCTGGGTGGGGTGATTCCTGGCTCTTAGAATCCTGGAGGAGGCTGGATCCTTTCAAGTGTCCCTCTGGGGACCTCCGCAAATCCCACCCATTTACTTATGAAAGGCACTGGCCCACTGCTCCTTAGTCCTGAGAGCAGGTGTCTCTCTTTATTTTGCCCCAGAAAAGCTTTCAAGTAAGACCCCAAAAGCAGTTTTCAAAGACAATCACAAAGAGAAAAAGGGTAGGACCACTATGTCCCTCAGTGATTCTGGTCTAATAAGCTGCCAGTGATTTCTTTTTACACTATTCCTATAAACAGTTAGGATGTCCTTAGAATAGGCCTGCCATTGTAAATTAGATCGTGAGATTTGTGTCATCTGTTCTACTACCCTTTTTTGCTGTGGCTGCCAGACATCTCAAAACTAAGTGTGATATTGAATTAGAGTCACTTAGGTAGCCTTAATTTTTAGTATGATTATCTCTGCTCCCACTAGATGGTTTAGAGCTTCTATTTTATGTCTCATTGAACACATGCCAGGCTCAGAGCTAACACTTACCCTCCATTTCAGCAGGATAGAAAGGATCTTACCATGTTTTAGGATGCTACCCAAATTCGTTAAGGAGCTGAAGCAGAGACCAATATTCCTAGTCAGGGTTCTTCTGGTGTAAGAACAATCCCAAAAGGGAATTGGAAAGAGAACTCCTGCACTGTTTACTGAGTGCCTTCTCTGTCCAGTCACCTTAAATATCTTATTTTATTTAATCCTCATGACCCTATAAAATCAGTTCCGTCAGTCCCTATAACCCTCAGTTGCCTCATCTGTAACTTGGAAAGAGTTCTTAGTCAGTTCTCATGGTTAATTAGTGGAAGTGAAATTAGACATAAGATATATCTGACTTCAGGTCTACAGTGCTTTTGTGGAATACAGGGCAAGCTGCCCCTCTGGAAAGACACATCTTGAAGGGATGGGGACAATGTCTTCATGTGAGTAGAGCATAAGCTATTGGAAGGGCAAGGCTAGAAACCCTTCTACTTCATTCTTAGAAACAGCCCCGAGACAGGAGAGACTGCTAATCTCACCGCGGTCCTTGTTGTGTTTCTCTCTCTGAACCGCAGCGCTGGGCTGTACCTCCTGGTGCCCATGCACGCAGGAGGGACATGGGACCACTCCTCTTGAAAGAAATGAGGGCAAGCATTGTGTATGTCACGTGGAAACCCCTGCACAGTTCTCCACTCTCTCTCCCCACCCACTGCCTGCACAGGACACTTAGAGGGCGAGGGAAGCATGGAGTCCTGAATTGGAAGGAGTCTTGAGTTCCTGAAAGACGGTGGAACTGAGTGCACTCCATCTCCTACAGATTGCATTGGGCTGTGATACAAATGAAAAATATAATTCTATTGTATTTAGGCCCCTGACATTTGGGGGTTATTTGTTATGCTATGTATTGACTTACCCTAAGGCAAACCCAAACTATCTTGCTTCCTTTAAATAAGCCTGGCTGAAAAGATTCAAATGTCCTATGGTCAAAAGCAATGAGGTTCTAATTCAAGAGGATGGAGGCTGGGGGGTTGTGGGGGAGGGGCGTGTTGGGAGATAATTCCACTTCTTTGTTCTTCTAAGTAAAACTCTCCACAAATCATCCCTACTTGAAGCCCAACCTTCAAGAACATTTCACGTTAATCTCGCTTTCCATTCAGAGCTTCAGTCATACTTATGAGTCATAGAACTGCAGGGTGTTCAAGCTGAAAGGCACCTCTGAGATCATTATTACAAATTCTGAAGATAAGAAAACGAAGGCCAAGATGTATGGCTTTCCCGGGGTCTCACGGCCAAGGCTAAAACCCAAGGTTGGGCTCCCACTCTTTGCAGTCCCTGAATGGATGGAAGCCACTCCCACAGGGCTCAAGAGAGGAAGGTAGCCCAGCCCCTGCCAGTAAACGCTAGCCCCGGGAAAGCAAGCGGTGTGTTCACAGGGAGGCTGCTCTGTGGGTGGAGGCCGCTGGCGTCCCCTACTGGACAAATGTGCCACGTCCTCGGCAGCCAGCCCTGGGCAAATTGCAGGACTGGAAAGAAAGAGCAATGGAGCTATGGCAATGCTCCTTAGGTGTCCTTGGCCACCATCAGTGCCTGTGTTAAAACCGCTTTGAGACTGTGAGCTATTCCCTGGCACGTTCCCACGTTTTCCAGTCAATGGATCCCACCGCCTGTACAAATGTAATGTCACTTCAGGCGGGGACACTCGAGTCTACTTCTCTTTCACACCAAGAGCAGGGCGCACAGCTCCCCGAATCACTGCATCCCCTCCCTCCTCCTCCCTCTGGTTCACTGATGCTGCAAAAAGAGAGGAAAAAATGCCCTCCCTCTGTGGACCCTACCCCATTTTTTTAAAAAATTTGGTCTCCAGATCTCAATGAAATGAGTATTTTTTTCTTCTAGCTGTGTTTGCAGCAGCATCAGAGTAGGATAGAAAGGAATCCAAGGGGGAAAAGAGATCATAAAAGCTTCTGTCTAAAGGACACTGGAGTGGAAAAGGAGGAGTGGGACAGAGGGGCCATGGGCTTCTTCCAGCCTCTCTGCATGCTGCGGGGAACAAAAGCTTGCTAGGGGTGAGGTGTGGTCAGGCAGCGGCCAGGGCGCTGAGTGGGGAACCAGAGAGCAATTGTAGTTCCGTTCTCTGTTCAAAAGGCAATTTTCTCAGAGGTCGTAAGAAGCCTCCGTCTGACACTGAACCTCAATTTACCCGGTTCTGTAAAGCAAGTGACTAAATCATCATGGCAAGTCAGAAATGGCATTTCACCTCACCAGTTCACTTTGCACAGGAGCAAACCCAGGCCCAGAGAGGGAAAGGACTTGCCTAAAATCACGCAGCCAGAGCACATGTACCCCCATGTTCATAGCGGCACTTTCTACAATAGCCAAATCATGGAAAGAACCTAAATGTCCATCACCTGACGAATGGATGAAGATGTGGTATATATACACAATGGAGTACTATATGGCAATGAGAAAGAATAACATATGGCCATTTGTAGGAAAGTGGATGGACCTTGAGGGTGTCATGCTAAGCGAAATAAGTCAGGCAGAGAAGGATAGATACCATATGTTTGCATTCACAGGTCTAACAGGAGAGACCTGGCAGGGGACCATGGGGAGAGGAAGGAGGAAAGAGAGCGGGGAAGAGTGAGGGACACAGATCAAGGGAGACTACTGAATACTGGAGACGAACCATGGACTGAAGGGGAGGGAGAGGGGTGATGGTCATGGTGGGGGGCACTTGTGGGGAGAAGCACTGGGTGTTATATGGAAACTAATTTGACAATAAACGATTATAAAAAAAATAAAAATAAATAAATAAAATCATGCAGCCAGGAAGTGGCAGAGGTAGGCTGGGGCTCAGGTCTCCAGAGCTCAGCCCTTGTACAGGAAATAAGCTCTCCACCTGCCCATGTGCAGTCTTGTCCATCAACAGAGGGACAGAACAAGAAACATTTGGGGGAGGGGGTACTTCACCCACAGGATTTTAGGAACCAAGAGTTTCGGTATGCTTGAACATGGAGTAAGGGGCTTGAACATAGATTCTGGATGTCTTAGACGAGCCTGGAGCTATAGGCCAGGGGACTCCCGATTCTGGATAACTCCATCATTAACGCCCTTTGTGGATACCAAACCTGGCCTACCTGCTTTCTAAGACCATCATGAAGATTTGGTGAAATCATATAACCCCAAATTTTATCTCACTTTATTTCTAGAGAGGAGACTCTCAGTAAATTTCATCCCACTCCCTTATTTTATTTTGGAAAAGCAGAACTCAGAGAAGGTAAATGCTATAAACTTCAGAACCCTGTTCCCTATGCCAGGGGGAGACCCTGCGTTGCGTGCCCCAGGTAGGGGGGCTGCATGGGTTGCTGAAGACCTGCAGAACTCCCCAAGGCCTTCTCAGAGAACAAAAGGAGTCTCGACGTGAAGTCAACGGAGAGCTGGGGTCCAAGGTGCTACCGAGAGCCACAATTCTCCAGCCTGCACTTTAGCCATGGACTTGACCCAAAGCTTCCGCATTCTGATTTCTACTCTAAATGGCAGGCATTGGGCTAAGAGCTTTAGTAGTTTCTCTAAGATCTACCACCAAGAACTATCCACAGGCATCCTGCCCCAGAACCACCTGGGGAACGTTTTGCCCATTATAAGGCTTTACACCAGATTCACTAACAGAAAAATGTTCAAGATGGAGGCCCAAGAAACTATGTATATTTATTCGTCCTAAACCAACAGCTTCCCATGTACTTTAAGTAAAGAAAAGAAAACAAGTAGCTTCCCTTGCACTTAAATGAAATGAAAATAAAATTCAAATGATTTAGCACCATCTTCAGGGCCCTGCAGGAGCTCCCTCCCTCACATCTTATCCCACCTCTGACACCAAATGCAGACACACTGATGTGCTTTGTTGCGCCTCCTGCAAAACTCAATCCTGCCTCAGGGCCTTTGCACTTATTCCTCCCTCTGCCTGAAACAAGTCTTTTCCTGATCTATTCATGGCTGGTTCCTCCTCCGTATTAATAAAACAATTGTTTATTCAAGTATCCTCCTCCTCTTGAGGTCCCAGTCTCCTCACTTATGGATGCCTGCCTGGCCCATCCCATCTAATACGGCAACCCTCCCACCAGGTCCTTTTCTGTTATCAGAATGTCCTTGAAGACAGCATCTTTGTTTCATTCCCCCTGTATCCCCAGCAGCAAAACAAAGGTCTAACATGGTACGCAGTAAGTATTTGTTGGAGGAATGGATAACATTACCCTGTTTTGTTCAAAGATTCTCTCATTTATCTTTTACCTATCCCCCCATGAGAGTGAGGGTTCCCCGAGAGCAGTCATTTGTCTGTCTTGTTCCCACTACGTCCTTAGTGCCTAGAATAGTATCTGACCCATAGTAGGGGCTGAGGAAGGAGTTGCTGCATGAATGGACACGTGAATGAATGTCTGAGGATCCTGATGCTGGACCCTCTCTTTGGGCTGCGGACAAACCGACTGTTCCAATCAACAAACATTTCCAGTCATGTGCAAAAGGCTGGGAAAATCTTTAAAAGGCATAAAGCACACATCTTCCCCGCCCCCGCCGCAAACTGCCCACATCTTCCCCCCCCCCCCCGCCGCAAACTGCCCACAGATTCATGGGAGACAGAAGCATGAACAAATTACCATGATAACATGCACCAAGGTGCAGGCAAGATGTTTTAGACAGACAAAGAAAGAAGCTGGAAGTCTTTGGAGAGAAAGCCAAGTCTGGATCTGGCCCTGAAGTAAAGATTGAAGTAAAACTAGAGGGTGAAGACATGGGGAAAGACCATCAGATAAGGAAGAGTTTGGAGGCAGATGGCATTTTCAGGAAAAAGCTCAGCAAGTAGAAAAGTGGGGTGAGGTGGCTGGAGTGGCTGCTTGAGGCCAGCTCATGCTTGGGAGTTTCATTTCGCACTACAGGCCGACAGTTCCCAAACCATTCAAGTGGCAACAATCTCTCCCCATTTTTTCAATTTTTTAAAATATTTATTTACTATTAAGAGACAGAGAGACAGAGCATGAGCATGGAAGGGGCAGAGGGAGGGGGAGACCCAGAATCCGAAGCAGTCTCCAGGCTCTGAGCTATCTGTCAGCACAGAGCCCGATGTAGGGCTTGAACCCACGAACCGTGAGATCATGACCTGAGCCCAAGTTGGACACTTAACCAACTGAGCCACCCAGGCACCCCTCTTTCCATTTTAAAACTCCTCTTAGACAAGTTGCATGAAGATCAAACCACACAAAATGCATAAAACAGTGAAGCCCCCAAAAAACGTGAAGCCCGTATTTTTACTCCAGGAACATAAAACAAAGAAAGGTCAGCAACCACAATTTGAAAAGCAAATCATTTCTCTATGTCCCACTGGCCATCGTTTGGTGAGTGTACTTTTAAGTTGGGTGATTAGAAAACATGAAAGAAGGGTAACTATTACACGCACAAGGTGCTTGAGACGAATTTGTTATGTGCCACACTGATGACAAGAGCAGAAACCTGTTATTAAAAAATGACATGCTGTCTGCTGGATGTACGGACAGGGCAGGGGCCACCTGGGGGTTACAGAGACCCAGCTGTCCTGGGAGGGGGCCTCAGTAGACTGTGCAGACGGTAATAAGAAGCCGTGGAAGAAGGGTGAGCAGCAGTTGATTTTGATAGGATGTGGGTTTTAGGGAGTTAACCACCATCTGATGTGCAGATTGGACAAGGTTGGACTGAAATGGGTCAGCAAGAAGGCCAAGTCACGTATGGGTGTTCCCGGTGCAGGGACACAGGTGTCCTCGGCCATGGGAGATGCGATCCTATAAACGGAGCCACTGATCTCAACTCGTGCTGTCTGCACATCCAGCTCTGAAAAACAAGCAAGCGATGCCCCATGAGTAAAGGTGGGCCTAACTTCACTTCGTGCTGATTTTCAATCACTGTGTCCTAACCATCAGAGAGGGAGACATTATTTTTTAAATCTATTTATTTTGGGGAGAGAGAGAGATAAAGCATGAGCAGAGGAGGGGCAGAGAGAGAGGGAGACACAGAAACTGAAGGAGGCTCCAGGCTCTGAGCTGTCAGCACAGAGCCCAACACAGGGTTCAAACTCACAAACCATGAGATCATGACCTGAGCCAAAGTCAGAAACTTAACCAACTGAGCCACCCAACCACCCAAAGAGTGAGAAATTCTTAAACGAATTCCATGCAGCCCTGCAGGAGGAGTCCTACACTCTCCCAAGCACCTAACATTTGGGTGAATTTCCTTGTAGACTTTTCCCTGTGGGTATTAGGACCACATTGCCATGTATCTTTTCCACCCCTCCCCCGCTGGCTCTCTGTATTTTTCATATGGCTGTGTCATAAACCATTTTTCTACAAACACAATTTTTAGTTGTCACATAATATTCCACGTGAAGAATGCCCCATAATTTACCATTCTCCTTTTGTTGGACACTTAGAGAGGTGCCAATATTTCACTATTATAAATAGCACCATAATGCACATCCGTGCACATAAATCTCTGTGCACATCTCTGATTACTTCCTTGGGGCAGATTCCTAGAAGTGTGATTGCTGGGATGTTTGCCATTTTGATGGATTTTGTGTTGCACTGTTCCCCCTGCCTGGTGTCCTAGTGGCAAAAAACTAAATGCCCATGCATGAAAGGATACATCGGGGCGGTGGGGGGGGAGCACTAAGTGAACACTGGCTTACGAATCCAAGCAGAGAGGAGACACTTCCCATGGGCTAATCTGGGTGACAGGAGACACTATTTATTTATTCCTGGCATTTACCTGACCCCTTCTTCTAAAGGGGACTGACCTAGAACAAGAAGAACTAATATATCATATGAAAATGTCAGAGAGGGTGGGGAAGAGGAGGCTGTCGATAGTGGAGTGACTTCGCTACTCAAGACCCAAGGAGAATAAAAACCAGAAGAGGAAGCAGGCTTTTCATGATCAGTCCCTCTGCCTCTAGGGTGGCAGATAAAATTCAAGATGCCCAGTTAAATCTGAATTTTTGATAAACAGCAAATAACTAGTTTAGCATAAAAAAGTGTGTCCCATGAGATATTTGAGACCCATTTACACTATAAATATTGTCACTCTACAATTCTGCTTGAACAGGCATTGTGGATTCGAACCTGCTCCATCTGGCGACCGTGCCTGCTGCACCCTAATTGCAGAATAGCTATTTAGCGAAGGGCAGCAGCCACCCCGTTTGGAGGGGCACAGACATGGTGCCCAGGAAATTGAGGGCTCCGGGGAAAGGAGGCAAGGCTGCAGCCTCTTGCCAACCAGATCCCCAGCCTCAAGAAAGCCACAGACAGATGCGGGGATACGGAGGTGGCTCTGACAGCGGCTGCTTTGGGGCACAGGGCTCTGGGTGTGTGCTGGCAGCGCCAGCAAAGAGATGGACAGAGTCACACAGCTCTGGGGAGGGACGGTGGTGCCCTGTGCAGTCGGCCCGGGTCGAATGTGAGGGGAGCATCTGAGAACAGGCTGATGGCAGAGATCCCGAAGAATCGTCCTCCCCCTGACCTCACCTCTGCCAGCAAACTGCCATACTGAAAGGAGGAGGAAAAAAAGAAGGCGCCCTCTTTCCACACACACACACACGCACACACACACGCACACGCACACAGCACCTTCCTGCGGTCGTGCCTCAGCAGTGTCTCACACAATATGCTCTAAATTAATAGCTTCAGGGAGATAATGGTTCATAAAGCAGGAGTTTGCATGCAGCCAAGGAAAATGTTCTGCTCCTTATTATATAGCTATTTTTTTCTGTAGTCAGATTATGAGCAAACAAGGTTAAATGCACACACAAACACACACACAAATAGGCCTCAATTTTCTACTCCATGACCCGCCACCTCAAATTTCCTCCTTTGCCTTTGTTTTGACTATTTCTCTTGCTTCCATTTTTCTCCTTGTCCTTTCTTTCTCCTGCTCATTATGCTTCATCCTGTTTATTCTCTTTTCCCTTTTTTTTTTTCTATTTCTGTGCTGTCTTGGTTTTCTTATTATTCCTTCTTTGTCTTTTTCTTTGAGGCAGAAAAACAGCTCAATCAAAAATAAATTTAAAAATCACGGAGCCTGGGCGGCTCAGTCAGTTAAGCATCCGACTTCGGCTCAGGTCATGATGTCACAGTCCATGAGTTTGAGCCCCACATCAGGCTCTGTGTGGACAGCTCAGAGCCTGGACCCTGCTTCAGGTTCTGTGTCTCCCTCTCTCTCTGCCCCTCCCCCGCTCATGCTCTGTCTCTCTCTATCTCTCAAAAATAAACATTAAAACATTTTTTTTTAAAAATCATGGAATGTTTGAACTGGGAGGTGCCTCAGAAATCCCTCTGCAAATGAAGAAATTGAGGCACATGAAAGTGAAGGGACTTGGTCAGTATAACCCGGTTTCTAGCACATAGGCTGGCATCCAACCTCCTCTCTCTCCAGATTCGGTCCCCTTTCCGCTGTATCAAACGCCTCCTCATTAGGCACGACATCATTTCATAAGTTGAGTGCCTTTATTGTGAGGTGAATTATGTCCCCTCAGATAATGTGTCCACCTCTTAGCCAAGCTCTTTCCTCTTCCCTGTGAATTTCCTTATTTGGAAATAGGGGTTTAGCAGATGTAATCAAGTTAAGATGAGGTCATCCTGGAGTAGCGGGGGGTCCTCAATCCAGCCACTGGTGTCCTTTTAAGAAGGCTCTGTGCAGACCCAGAGACACGGAGACAATAAGAAGGCCAAGTGACAGTGTGAGGAGAGACAGGAGCAATGCAGCTGCCCGCTCAGGAACCAGCAGTGCTGGCCACCAGAGGCCAGGAGAGAGGGAGGGGACACATTCCCTTTCAGAGCCTCCAGAAGGAACCAATCCTATCAACCCCTTGACTTCCTGCCTCCAGAAGTGTGAGAGAAGAAATCTCTGTGGTTTTAAGTCACCCATTTTGTGGCACTTGGTTACAGCACCTTCTTATGCCCCCGCGATGCAAAACGTGGAGCGGCCTGGGGCCTACAGTGCAGGGCTGCGCTGGGCCAGTCCGGGGCTCCCCGCTGCACCACACCGCCTTGGTCACATAGAGAAGAAGTGAACACCTTACATGGGCAAGAGGCCGGAGCTGGGGTTTCTGAGATATAAAGCAACACAAGACAGTCCCTGCCCTCACGAGGACCCTGTACGACTGAAATAAAGACCATGCTAAGACGTGGCTACCGGGCTTCAGAGTCGGGCCAGGCTGCCAATGCCCCCAAATCAAAGGACTTCCCAAAGTGTAGCTCCATCCGGGGGAAGATAGCGAAGCCCCATTCTCCAGAGCAGGACACCCCTCAGATTCCGAAGAGAAGCCCGCTCTCCTGGGGGGTGACACATTCCCAGGATCCTACCAGATGGATGTTTCTTTGAACCAGCAGCTGCCTGAGGCCTGGAAAAGCAGGCTCCAAGGCCGCGTGTCCAAAGCTGGAGGCCTGCTCTACCACCCAGCCCTGACTGGCCCGGAGGAACCTGAACCCTCCCTGCGGCTGGCTTTTCCTTGACCCTGAGCAGGGGAGGAAGGGTGAGGAGGAGCTTTGGGAGTTGTGAGAAGGGGGTCTCTAGGCTGGGTATGACCCCCACATTGAACTTAACATACCCCAGGCCTGCATTTTGGCCTGGCCTCGGCCCTTCAGAGGTTGGTCTTGGCTGCCAGGATTACCACAGGGAGGTCCGCCTGGCCTGCCCAGGCAGAGTGTTCCCCCAGGCCCAGAAAGGGGTGCTTCTTCCTGTGGGTGTGGGGCAGGGGTGAAGGCTCAGGGGAGGGGAGGCTCCACTGTTCTCTTTCCCGGAGCTGCAGAAAACAGGTGGGGAGGGGCCTGGAAGAGCCCCTGTTCAGTCCTGCTCTGGGTGATTTGCCTGTTCTTGGCTCCTAGCAAATTAAAATGTCCTTTATATTTATAACGTGGGCAATAATCCGTCTTGGGTTTAGAAACCAAGGTGGAATAGTCAATTCTACTCTCTTGTCAGATGCTAATCTGACCCTCAGATAATGAAAAAGGGAGAGGAGAATCTGCTTGGTCTGCAGAGTCGAGGATTTGCAAGGGCAAGGCCGGGGGGGGGTGTCTTTGAATTAAAATTAAATATTAGGAGGTAGAGAAATCACACTGGGGAAGACTGGCCGGGAAGTGATACAGGAGTTGAAGGGGAGGGGGGGGGGTGACAGCTGGGCCGCTTAGGCAGGAGAGGATTGCAAGAAGCACGGTAATTGTGCCTGGGACTGCATGTGACATCAGCTCGTGGCTTCCCCTCCTGAGTGAACCCGGGGAGTGATGGGGGGGAAGGGGTGCTGGTGACCATGGGGTTTTCCAGGAGTGTTTCTTTTTTGTTTTAGTTTCTCCTAGTTTAGCGCCGGAGTTTGGGCTTGTTGGCAAAGCACGAAGAGTTAAAGGGGGAAAGCAGAAGGGAAAAGGAAAACAAGGAATCTTTCATGTGTGGCTCGAGAGAATGTTCAGAATCAGATTAGGGCTGTTCTGCCCCATTTCCCCAACTAAAAGATTAAACCAAAACAAAGACTGGTTTTTTTTATTTTTTCATCAAGAAAACAAGGAAGGCACGAGAACAGTCTCTTCCCAAAGTTTCAGTTTACATGTGTCAATGCCACGGGTGTCCTTTGCTCCTCCATTTTGGGGGCAGTACAAGCACTTTCGGATGTTCTGGAGACCCTCAAAGTGAGATTTGAGTACATCCCCCAGCATCTATTTGAAGGCACGCCACCTCAAACATGCCCTCCAAATTCAGTGAGAACTCATCTAGCTGATTTCTCATGATGTGGTAAGGGGCTAGGGGAGAAGTCATTTTATTTATATAAGTAAGACCTTTCCCATTGTCAAATAACTCTAAGTGTAAGAAAATGATTCCTCCTTGGGGCGCCTGGGTGGCTCAGTCCGTTAAGCATCCAACTTCAGCTCAGGTCATGATCTCACACAGTCTGTGAGTTCGAGCCCCACTTCAGGCTCTGTGTTGACAGCTCAGAGCCTGGAGCCTGCTTCAGATTCTGTGTCTACCTCTCTCTCTGCCCCTCCATTGCTCATGCCCTGTCTCTCTTGCCTCAAAAATATATATGACATTAAAAAAATTTTAAAGTAAATGATTCCTTCTCAATGTTGAGCTCCACCCAGGATTCCCATAATTTACACCCACTGGATGTCCACTCCACCTCCTAGATCGACAGCTGTTCCCGTACATACTGGAAGGCGGCTGTCTTGCCCAATATGTTTCTCCATATAAATAAAACCAGGCACCTTGACTCTTCGCCACTGTCTTAGCTCAGGCTGCTATAAAACAGTACCCTAGACTGAGTGGCTTACAAACAACAGAAATTTATTTCTAATAGTTCCAGAAACTGTGAGTCCCAAATTAGGGTTAGCGCCTTCTTGCTGTGTCCTGCATGGTGGAGAGGGGAGGGACACCTCTCTGGGTCACTGAGAAAGTCACTGATCCCTCTCAGGAGAGCTCCATCCCCATGACCTCATGTCCTCCCAAAGGCCCCTTAATATCTTCACACTGGGAGTTAGGATTTCAACCTACGCATTTGGGGAGGATGCAAACATTTAGCCAAGGCAAAGATTTCTGTCCACCTCGGTCAGCTATAGTTTGTGTCCCCTTTAAAGTATGGTTCCTCGAACTTAACAAGAAATTGGTGGTTCTTCCTCCCTCTCTGATCCACTGCCACCATAGCAATCGTTAAAAAAATACATCTTCCCCATCAAGTTATTCCGCTGCTGGTCAAAACCCTTCACTGGTACCCCGCTGTCTATACAAAAGACTCCCCGGCATCCCCCATAACCCCACCATCTCTGATTACTCCAGTAGCTTCCTAACTGGGGTTTCTGGTCCCATTCTTAGCCTGCCCATCCCATGAACCATTCCCTAGAACTAGGATAAAAACCATGTCCCCTCCGTGTACCAAGTACATGGTGTCCCTTGCTTACAACTCATTCATGAATCCCCATACTTGGAATAAAATTCAAATTCCTCCCGAGACCCTACTAGTCCTCATCATCTGCCTCTCAATCTTCTGCGTCCCTCCTCCCTGTCAATACACAAACCAGGGCTCTTCTCTCACGTCCTCAACAGGCCAACCTCTTTCCTGATGCAAACTCTTCTCACATACTGTTCCCTGCCTGGAATGCACTTCCCTCCTTCCTCACAGGGCAGCTCCTTCTCATTGCTCAAGAGTGAGCTATTATGCCACCTCCTCCAAGTGGCCTTCCCTGATCCCTAGCTCACACTCGCACTGGCACACACACTCACTGTCCTCTTCCCACTCACTGTCATCTTGCATCGTAACACTGTTTCGAATTTGTAAGATGGGAGTTGGCTTATTTCTTTGTCTATTTATTGGCTGCCTGACCCTCCCACTAGAATATAACCTCCACAGGATCAGAAAGCATGACAGTTTGCTGATCCTTGGATCGCCAGTATCTAGTTGTCCTGTACACAGCAGAGACCTAATAAATATTTATTGGATCAGTGAAGCTCTCAGATACCTTATCTGCTATCCTCCTCCTGCGCCTACTCATTCTCTAAGATCCAGGTCAAGAATTCAGTGTAAATCATCCCTGACCGCGTGAACAGAGGTTCTCCTCCCGCCTTAGCAGGCAGGAAACAATGACTGGAGACCCACTCTGTGCCCCGCACGATGATGCCCACTGAGAACACAGGATTCGTCCACATACATCCCTTGGCCTCCAGGAGTCCACAGCCTAGTGCAAGATATGCACACAGAACAAACCTCTTAAAACAAAACATGTATACTTGTGGATGACACAGGGGCATACGGGATGTCAGAGCAAGGCAAGGTGGCCAAGCAGCAGGGTTTGGATTAATGACAGCACAGGACCAGGGAATAGGTACTTTCTGCCCGCTCTGCACTTCAGCAGCTAACACACGGCATTACCGTTTATTCACGTGCCTCTTGGTGGTTCCTGCCAGAGCCCCTCAGGACAGGAATGCTGTCAAACATAGTCTTGGGTTGCCAGAACATCCCAGCTCAGCCACTGCAAAAGGCAAGAGTACCATGGGAACAAACTCCAGGGACTTGCACTTGGCCTTGGCCTGCTCTGGGCCCTGCAGCTCAGGGCATCTGCATCCACACAAAAGAATCCCCTCACTCAAAAAAAAAAAAAAAAAAAAAAAGGAAAAAAGTCCTCCCTGGAGAAAGCCCAGCTCCTTATTGAGTGCCACCTGCCACATGGGTTAATCCAGCCCTACATTTCTCCTTTACGGCCAACCCCATTTCATCCACAGATGATCTCCCATCTGACCCCCAGCACTGTTGAGAGATGAGGGGCAATAAATCGGCGTCCACCCGCCCAGCCCTGGACCACTGCCACCGTCACTGCCTCTGCCCCCACACCTCGGAAGAAAGACCGACGGGAGCCGCAGATGCTGAACTTCAATTAGGCCCTGCTGGCAAATTAGTCACGCAGGGTGACATTTTCCAATCAGGGAACATTAGCATCCTCCCTAATTACACAATGGTGGGGCCGACATGCTTGCGGGCAAACAAGACCAAGGCGCGCCGCATCTTGAGTGCGCATGCGCACATGCGAAGCCCCTGAAAACCGGCATCCACCTCTCCCATGCGGTTTAAAAGCAGACTGTGCACGTTGCTCAGAAGGAAAGAGGAAAACCTCATGAATGGGAATCCCTATATCCCGGGAGCATTTTTAAGAATTTCACAGATGAAGAGAATTTCATTTCACAGAAAACAAGGGCTGTAATCCTAAGAGTACTAAACCAGCCTCAGATAAAACTGTCCGCTCTTTGGATTCAGGCCTTGTAGCCAATGGTATTCACCCGGGGCCAAGATGCAGCAGGTTCACTTGGCCATATACCTACTCCAGGACTCTGTAGAATTTGTTGAACCTACACTCCCCTCCCTCACCTGTAACAGGGAAACACCCACCTCTCCTCATTCATTCAATCAACAAACATCTACTGAGGTCTACTCAAAGCCAGGCATTACTTGAAGCCTTAAAGACAGTGGTGAATGAGGAAGTAGAAACGCATCGGAACACACCTGAGCCACAGCGGATGCTGTTATAACTTTAACACGAGTGATGCCAGGCATCATGGCAGGAGCGTCAGTGCCCAGCCTGTGGGGGCTGCCTCCTGGGGTTGGCTTAGGGTTTCCCCTGGTTGATCAGGCATCTCTCCCAGGTCAAGAGTCTGTTCTTGGGGCGCCTGGGTGGCTCAGTCAGTTAAGCACCGGACTTCTGCTCAGGTCATGACCTCATGTAGGTTCCAAGCCCCACGTCAGGTTCTGCACTGACAGCTCAGAGCCTGGAGCCTGCTTCAGACCCTCTGTCTCCCTCTCTCTCTGTCCCTCCCCCACTTGCACTCTGTCTCTCTCTCTCAAGAATAAGTAAACATTAAAAAAAATTTTTTAAGAGTGTGTTCATAACAGCATCTTCCTGCTGTAGCCTCTGGATAGTTGTGTATTAGATACATTTTGAGTCACTAGAAAGTAAGGAAGGTTTACAGAGCATTACAAAAAATTAAGTATGTAAAGGAACAGAAACAGGCATTTCCAAATTTTAAAAAAGATAAAGAGAGGATAAATGATTTGCAATTACAAAAATTTGTGTGTGCACGCACACACACACGTGTTATTTATCTAAACATGTATGGGGCACCTGGGTGGCTCAGTCAGTTAAGTATCCGACTTCAGCTCAGGTCATGATCTCATGGTTTGTGAGTTCAAGCCCTACACCAGCTTGGGATTCTCTCTCTCCCCCACTCTCTCTCTTTTCTCTCTCTCTCTCTCTCTCTCTGCCCTTCCCAAATCTGCACATGTATACACGCTCTCTCAAAATAAATGAACTTTTTTTAAAACAATAAATGTGTCTATGTGTGTTTATATGTGTGTACGCATGTACACGTTATGTGTGTTTGTGTTTACATGTGTGTGCACATGTGCATGTATTCCTATATCCACTTTCATATTTTATCTTGGGGTTACTTCAAGGGATAAATATGTAAATTCCCTAGCAAAGGATCTCGCAAGCAGTGGGCAGTCAGTAAGCGTTCTGTATCATTATTCTTGCTGCCTTCATTGTGACCATCTGAGTTGAAGGCAAGCCTGGCTTCTCTGTGGTGAGTCACCCACTGTCGCGTTCTGCAGGACACATCTTCACCTGCAGTTATACGAAAAATAAAGCTTCCCGATCACTCCTCCGTAGCATCACCTCCCGAGATGCCACCTGCCTCTCTCACAGCAAGATCCACCACAGCCCGTCCTGGGGATGCCCCGACCAAGTCTCCGCTGGGACAGAGATAGCCGCCGTCTTGCCAGCAAGCCCAGCACTGCCTCTTATCAAGCACGTAAAACACAGTTGCTCATTTGGATTTACTCTTGGTCATTCCTCCTTCCCCGCACCTGGTGTCGCCCCTCCATGCACACCCCTCACAGGGGCAGGAAAATCTGCAGGAGGTCTGGGTGCGGTGGAACTGGCTCAGGCTGGGAGCAACCCGGCGTGCATCTCCCGTGTGCCCATTCTCCAGTGCTCCGAGTGCACTGCTCCCATGATCAGCCAGGGGCGGTACGTCAGGCCAGTGGCTGTTTGCCTCACCACTCTCTCCCCTTCTGAGCCGCATCAGAATAAAATATCCTCGACAGAGCCCGGCCGCCTCCCCCTGGCGTGCTGCCAGTCATAAAGACGTCACTGGAACGTCTCGTCTTTTTATTTTTTCTCTAATGCTGCTCCTTGTCGCCACAGATTGATCTGCCAGTTAAATATTTAGACATGCTCATCTGCCTTTGTCATAAAACACCACTTGACTTTGAGCAATGAGCAAAGGAGGCACTGAGGCTGTAGCTATTCCCTGCCTGGGACACAAGGAAAGATGGAGGCAGGGACAAGACAACCTCCCACCCCAGGGGTCTGCACATCTCCATCAAAACCCACCCATCTGACTTCAGCAAGTTCAACACATCCCAACCTCCAGGGCCTGAGAAGGGCTGAGAAGGGCGAGCCAGGTCCACTCCTGAGATCGCCAGGGGCATGGGTTTGCCCAGCCAGCCCGGCCTGCCCTATCCTTCCCAATCGGCAGACGGTGTTCATGTCAGTAGCCCACGCAGCCCCACAGCACCCCTGCGACAGCTACAGGTGCCAGCAACTTAGCACAACACATATTATCTCACTTAATCATCACGGCAACCCCTCCCCACCGTGAGATGGGAATTACTGCCCAATTTACAAACAAGGAAGCAGAGATGCACAGAGTTTAACTTTCTTAAGTTTTTTTTTATAGTTTATTTATTTTTGAGACAGAGAGAGACAGAGGATGAGTTGGGAAAGGGCAGAGAGAGAGGAAGACACAGAATCTGAAACATGCTCCAGGCTCTGAGCTGTCAGCACAGAGCTCGATGCAGGGCTCGAACCCACAAACTGTGAGACCATGACCTGAGCCAAAGTCGGATGCTTAACTGACTGAGCCACCTAGGCGCCCCTTTCTTTTTTAAATTTATTTATTTATTTTGAGAGAGCGAGACAGAGAGAGCACACGTGTGCAAGCAGGAGAAAGGCAGAGAGAGAGAGAGGGAGAGAATCCCAAGGAGGCTTTGTCCTGTCATCGCAGAGCCCAATGCAGGGCTCAAACTCACAAACTGCGCGTGAGATCATGACCTGAGCTGCAATCAAGAGTTGGATGCTTTACTGACAGAGCCACCCAGGCGCCCCTCACAGAGTTTAAATGAAGGGTCGGCCCACCGTCACTCAGGAGGGAAGACGGGGTCTGTGACGGCAGCCCAGCTCCCAAGGATGTGTTCATTCCACCCGATGTCCACAGAAGGTCGCCACCAACATGGACCCTCTAAACTCATGTGTGATCACCTCAGCCAAAAAGCCCCTTTATTCCTTGCAACTTCTGCAGAGGCTCAAGATCTTTCCTGGGAAATCTGGCTTGCTTCCTGATCACAGGAAGAGGTCAGGGGCCAAAGAGACCGGACCACTCAGCTCCCGGCTTTATATGTTTAAACTATCAGGTACTTTTCAAAACAGTGGCCATCAAAGCCTGGGGTCAATTTTAGTAGATGGAGGGTCATTAGAACTCTTCAAGGGCAGCCTGGAAGGGCCCTGGGCAAATTGAGGGCAAGGTGGTCCCACATTGGGCACAGAGAACAGCATGGTATGGAAGCTATTGAATGCTCTCGAGCCCACAGTGCCTCAAGCCCGGTGTTTGTTCTGACAGCAAAAACAGTCTGCAGAGAAGCCCTTCTTTTCATTCCCCTGTTTCAGAAACAAGCAGGTGCTCTTCGTCTAAGCAGCTGGCTGAGGAGGGCTGAGGAGAGGCAATGAGGTGGGCGCTGTCTGAGAAGAAGGGACCAAAGACTGAGAGACGCAGTCACTGCAGAGGCTGTTCACAGGGTCCGGGGTGACGAGCCGGAGGGCAGGGGGTGGTTACTGAATCGCATGTTCTCACTTCCCCAATGGGAAGACTGATGTTTGAGAAAACGTTAGGTGCCTTACAGAGAGTCACACACTGGCCAGTAGCAAGAACTCAGATTTTCTAACACCCAGTGCAGCTTCTCTCTCTCTCTCTCTCTCTCTCTCTCTCTCTCTCTCTCTCTCTCTCTCTCTCCAGCCTTTCCATCTATCAGCTCTGTTTCCATGTGTTGTCTTCCACCTCTTTTCTACAATATATTGTCTCCTGTGAAGTGGCAGTGGCTCCAACTTACACAACTTCCATAGTGACGTGCAGAAAGGGGGAGACTCCCCTCTCCCAGGCCATAGATGAGCTTGCTTGAGCCACATCCACACTTCTTGCCCAATCAATGCATCTATGGTGGGAGAGGGATGCTGATACTGTAATTTGCACCCCTACCAGAATGACAAGAAATGGAAGAGACCCATTTCCCAAAAGAAATGGCAGTGCCATTGCTAGAAAATAAAAGAGACAAATACAATAGATGTACACACACAAAGACAATCTAGCATTCTTGCTTCATGAGTTGGTTTAAAAAAAAAAAAAACAGGCTCCGAATTTTCTACAGAATGTTTTAGCCTCTAGATTCTAGAAAGGGAGATAGGAAGCCAAACGTGGGCCTTCTGGCCCAATTCATATTTTCAAAACCAGATTTTTCTAAAGAAGGCCTGCCTTTGGGGTAATCAGTAGCCTACCAAGCCACTAAGAAAGTGATATGTTTTCCCATCTGACAATACTGCTCCTTGCAAATACCCTTCCTCCATCAGGAGCCTTGAAGAGGAGGCATGGTGAAGAATATGGCTCCGTCCAACGGTCCATCCAAATCCCCGACCCTCCTTCAACCCTCCACACCCCACCTCCTGACTATGACCAGTCAGCTCACTCTGCCCTGAACCTGCACTTGTAAGAGCCAAACAGAAGAGACTAAGGGAGAAGGCCGAGGAGAAGAGAAAAGTGGGACGTGCAGTCAGCAGGGGTTGGCCCCTGTTCCCACCTGGGAGGCAGACCTCAAAAGCGGCTAAACAGCCTGGGAGCTCTCCCCCATCATACCCACCTCCACATTAGCTCGTTGGAAAGCTCCGGGCTCGGAGAGTCTCACGGATCACAACGGATGAAGGGACAATAATGGTAATAGTGCTAAACAACTCAGGCACAAGGGTTCATTCCATCACTCACCTGCTGAATGATCACGAGCAGTCGCTCAACATCTGTGATCCTCCGTGTCCTCACCTGTAAAATGGGAAGAGACTGTTACTGATCTCACAGAGTTGTCATGAGGAGTAAGATAGGGTCTTAAAAATGCTAAGAACAGTGCCTGTGACACAGTAATGCTCAAAAAGTACTAGTGTGTTACTGTTATCAGCAGCCACATGCATACTGTGTCCATAAGCTGTAGAAAAAATGTATTTTAAACATATATGCACTATTTTTAAGTGTGTTGTTTCATGAATTAACTCCAAACTCATTGAAAACTACTAGTGAACACAGTATGCTTTATATTTTTTATACATTTTCCCAGGGAGTATTCTGAATATGGCTATTTCCATGTTGAGTTTCCTTTTTTTCATTTTCAATTAAAGGAATCCACATCCTCAAAAAAGGTTGAAAAGCACCAATACACATCACAGTGTTGTCTTTACCATAACTTAGATTCTGTAGAAGCTATAACTCAAGTGTGACATTTAGTACTGGACCTCTAACATTTTCAAAGAATGATGCTCTTTCTCTATTGCCCTTTGCTACTGTTGCTTACAAAGAAATTAGGTAGAATTCACGGCATCAGCAAGCATTAAATATCCCCATCTGTCCTGCTTGCCCTAGAAGTTTTGCTCACCTGGATTCTTCTCTCCTACTCGTGATGGATGGCCAGGAGCCACACTGTCAGACTGACTTCCAATCCATAAATAGCTCTGCCATTTAGATGCCTTGGGGAAAACATTAATACCAAACACAAAGACTAAATAAAAAGCCTTTAGCGACTGAATGGCCCTTAGATTTCAGAGGTATCGATCCAGGGGAGCCTGCTAAGTTATTATGGCTACAGTGGTGCTCAGAGAAATCTGTGATCCTGGGGAAAGTTAGAAGTCACAATCACCCTTCACAACAAAGCACAGCAGAAGGGCTGCAGGGCAGCTGGCTGCCCAGTCTGTCCTCCACTTGCCCTGGGGCCACGTTCATTCCCATTCAGAGCCAGCCTCAGAAACAGCTTCTGTGACTCAGTTTCCCCAGACCAACAAGAGCTCCAACTTTACAACAGTCCTAGCTTCTGTTTATCTCACACAAGGTCTCCAAGATGGCGTAGATATTATTACACCTCTGTATAGTAATGAAGAAATTAAGGTCAAAGGATTTGCCCCGGATGGAGCACTAAGCGGCTGGCAGGGTGAGGGCAAGAATGGCAGTCTGCTCCAGCCGTGGACCCTGTATCCACGCCCTTGCAATGTCTTCTAAAGCCCTCCCCGACTTGAAGGGTCGAACTCTGTCTGGCATTGAGAGTCGCTGTCACCTAGAGTTATCTATGCCTTTTTCTTTTAATAATCCCCCCGTATTCCAGGCTTGCACTAAGTTTATCACACTCCTTCAGACTTGGGGGTCAGCAAAAGGCTTGGGATGAACACCAGGTGGTGTGGCTTGGTGTTGGCTGAAGCTTATGGGCAGAAAGTGCTGGATTTGCACGGGACCTCCATGCTCTAGGCGTCTTGAACAGAGGTGTCGGGGGGCTGAGTTGTAGATTAACACGGGTGAGGGGGGCACTCTGTAACAGCAGAGAGACCTCACACCCCACAGTTCTCCTTTTATGGGGCAAGTATGACAGTGGCTTGAGGGTAAGGCAAAATCTGTCTGAGTTTAGGTTCCAAATACTCTCAGCTCGGGTATTAGCTATTTACAGGAGTCGCTAGGACTCTGGCACCCGGAGTCTATGGAGACCGAGGAGGCTGCGTGGTTGGGGGAAGAGGGACCCTGGCCCCAGCTAGTGTGTTGCCAAACTATTTGAAAAGACTTTGGGGACATTCAGTAGCCAATACTGCTTGCTCCCCACACTTGGGTTTTTGGACAGCCTGGCTGTATAACGAGTTGTATAAGGGAGAAAGAAGGCATAAAGGAGTCTCTAGGGTTCCAATGAGCTCCTCTCTCTTCTTCCCCAGTAGGTTGTGTGTCCTGGGCCACGCAATTCCTCACTGAGGCAATGTAAAGAAACCACACTGGGGTAAAACACAAAGGAATGGTGATTCACGGTTCTCTCTTGCACAGAAGCAGTCCTGAAACATGGAGATTTGACCCACGGCGCCTGGCCATGGCTGGTGGCTCCATCCAGAGACCCCGGAGTACATCTGGACAATCGCATTTTTCTCCCAGCTGAGGATTTATCTTAAGCGGTAGTCAGATCCCAGGCTGAGAAATTTGAGAACTGAGTCACATAACTGGCAGTGACCAACCAGGGGAGGATATTCAGGTCCTTCTAATGTGGGGTATCCAGATTCCCCAGTTTTCTTCTCTTTATGGGTCTTAATTGTTTAACATGCCTCTTTGAGCCATGGGATTCCCCATTGTCCCTCCAAAAACATTCCCTTCTGCTTAAGCCGCCAGAATTGGTTTCTGCTATTTGAAAACAAACAAATCTCTTAATTAGTGTTCACGGAATAACTGCTTTCAAACTCTTCTGTATTGTTCTCCTATGTAAACTATTCTGCAGATAAATAAATGGTTCCTTTCATGAGTCTCTGGGACCAAACATCTTTTACAAAAAGACCTTTTTACAATTAGCAGAAACCCATGATTTTCCAAAATTTCCATTAATGTAAAAGATACGTTGGTAAAGACAGAAAAGAAAAGTTGCCTAGGGGAGCTCCGTCATAGGCTCAAAGACCCAGCCTTCAGGGGGTTTTCTCTCTCTCCGCATAAGAGTGGGAGGAGCCCAGGGAAGTAGACTAGAGCTCAGGAACACAGCTCCGGATTGTAGATTGGGAAGAGCTGGTTTTGAATCCGACATCTCCTACCTCACTTGACCTTTGGGAGGCAGCTGGGGGCCTGGGCTTGATTGCCATTTCTCAACCCCACGGTCTCGGGCGTCCTTCCTAGCACCTAAAACATTCTGTATTTGTGCCCACAGGTATGCACAGTGCCTGACAGCGCCACCTGGCGGAAAGGACAGATTCCGAGTGACATTGCCCACATTTGAAATCTGGCTTTCTAGGGGCACCTGGCTGGCTCAATCCATACAGCATGCAATTCCTGATCTCAAGGTCCTGAGTTCAAGGCCACATTGGGCATAGAGCTTAGTTTTTAAAAAAGGAAAAAAGTCTAAAGACCTTGACCAAGATACTTAAAGATACTCAATATCCCCATCTTTAAAAGGGGGATAATAGCAACCTACGTCACAAGGTTTTTGGGATAATTAAATAAGACAACATTTAAGCACTTAAAAAGACCCTTACCAATAAACTAAGTGCTCACAAAAACAATGGCTGCAAAAGTTATTCCATTATACTCCAGCACAACTTTACATGAGATAGTTTGCTAGAGGGAAATAAAGATAGGAAAGGCCTTTATAGGAACAGAACCTAGAGAAATTTTTTGAAAAGTGGTTTATTTTTGTGAAGGAGCTATTATTAGCCTCTAGTACTGATTAGAGAAGTGGTGAAACACTTAACACTTTGCCTCTTCCAGTAAATCCTAAGTAGGGTTATTAGAGGGACCCACAGAAGAGTTAAATGTGATTTTCTAAGGAAAAAAAAAACTATACACCAGGGTAAGGGCATTTTTGACACTTGAACCACCAAAAGGAAGTTAAGTATTCTCCTTGAGGATGCGTAGGGAGAGCAAGAAGAGGGGAAAGTGGCAATTAATGGCCTAAGAGGATGTAATGAAAAGGTACTTAGTTTGGAGACAGACATTTTAATTTCTCTTAATATTGTTCTATATTGTTTTCCCTTGTTTTAGCTCATAATTAAGAACTGGTAATTATATTGACAAAGAGTTACGTTTCTGGAGGAAAATGTAGAAGAGACTAGATCAAATGGTCTATTTCTCTTCCATTCCAATAATTCACACACTACGTCACGCCAACTCTTTTAGGCAAGCTGCACCATTCACCAGGGGAAGGCTGATGCCGGAGATATGTTATCATTTATTTCACGTCATGCCTTATTTCACTTCATTAGTTCATGTAATACAAACAATTCAATAAGGCAGGCACTGCTCTCCTCATTTTACAAGAGGTAGAGACAGAACAACTTGCTTTGGTTTATACTAGTGGGGCGGTAATAATAAGAGCTAACATGTTTACTGAGAGCTTCCCATGTGCTAAGCGCTGTAGAAAGCATTTCTGCAGACATAATCCCTTTTCCTCCTCAAGGGTGGGGGCTGGATGTGAACTTGACTCTTGCATTGACTTGATGCCATCGCTGGAGTAGAAGACCCGAGCCCAGGTTTCCAGTGGGGACCCTTTCCCCCCACTCCTCTGTGACTTTTCGGTCCCAGCAAGGACAATCTGCCTGGATACCCTCCAAATCCAAAATGCTTCCCAAGTGATGGCGTATAAAGCTGTTTTCAGAACAAAAGCACTTTCAAAGTGTTCTGTGAGTAGCTCATTCTTTCACTCAGAGGAACCAACGGGGGCCCAAGTGGAGCGTGGGCAGTGATTGTACAAAGTCAAGGGTGCTTTGGAAGAAGTCCGGGACCTCCACCGCCACCCCATGCCCTGTGGGGTCTGCACACTGTATGCATCTCACAACCTTCCCGTCTGGCAGCTGGGGCCAATCAGAGAACGCGTGTAAATCTGGGCCCCAAGAAAACAGCTGAGACCTGTCTTTTCAGTTAACAAAACTCTTCAGAGGATGACGATGGAAGCATGAGGTTTATTATACTTTGAGGGTGAGACCGTAACAATGATGCTAATTACACCAGTCTAAAAGCCATGAGGCTGGAGCAGAGCATTGGGTAGTGTCTCCCACCCAAGACCCGCCCCCTCACTTGTATATTCCTTCCTGCCTCCATGCCTAAACTAGCTTTATGTGGCCTTCAGCAAAGGAAATGTTTTATTACCTTAATGGTATACAACTTTAAATTGAAAATTGGGAAATTAAGGGGTGCCTGGGTGGCTCAGTCAGTTGAGCATCTGAATTCAGCTCAGGTTGTGATCTCACAGGTGTAGGGGTTCGGGCTCCGCATCAAGCTCATTGCTGTCAGCGTGGAGCCTGCTTCGGATTCTCTGTCCCTCTCTTTCTCTCTGCCCCTCTTCTGCTCACTCTCTCTCAGAAATGAATAAACATTTAAAAATACAGAAATAACAGGGCACCTGGGATGCTCAGTCAGTTAAGTGTCCGTCTTCAGCTCAGGTCATGAACTCATGGTCTGTGGGTTCAAGCCCCACATCAGGCTCTGGGCTGACAGCTCAGAGACCGGAGCCTGCTTCGGATTCTGTGTGTCTCTCTCTCTCTGCCTCTCCCCTGCTCATGCTCTGTTTCTCTCAAAAGTAAACATTAATAAATAAATATAAAAATACAGAAATAAATAAAAGAGAATTGGGACATCGAGAGGAGGCACGCACGTTTTCCTGTGACGGCCGGCACAGGTGTGGGCTCCGAGCCTCGGAGGGCCGCAGCACCAGCCAACCTGTCTCTCTGGCTGTCCACCCTCATGCCTGAGGGCCGGCTGTGTGGACGGGCAAGGAGGGAGCCGGAGGCAGCCCTGGCGCCAGGGGAAGGCTCCCCTCGCAGGCCTCATTCCTTCACGGTCTCGAATGCTGGGTTCGTGGCAATAAACTGTATTTCATGGGTGGAAGGAGACGCCGTTTTTAAAACCTTCTCACTTATCTGGCATAAAAGTCCTGTGGCCTAAAGACCAAGGGCCACATGTGAACGGCGGCTGAGGCTTCCTGCCAGGGCGCTGACGGAGCGCTCAGAACGAAGGAAACCCCCCACCAAAGCCCAACAGAACTTTTCGGCTCCTCCTCCATCCCTTCCACAGAAAAGGAAGAAGCCAATTCATGCCCCTGAAAACGTAACTGAGCAGGGAAGAGCATGCCTGGCTGGGCAGGGCCAGGGTCGCAGGACACGGGTTCGGAGTCAGGATGTCTCCAGAATCCTGAGAAGCAGCCACTTGCCAAGAGCCAGCCCAGATGCGGAAGCCACGGCCTCACAGACGAGGGGGGCGCTGACTGGATAACCGCAGAGCTCTCCCCGGCTCTCCACACACATACACCCCCTCGCTCTCGTCCCCTCCCCCCTCCCCCCAGGGCCTCTTGCTAAGGAGAACAGATTTATGAGGCTGCTTCTGGGAGAGCGCTGCTCAGCTGTCAACCCGGCTTCCCCCCAGGTTCTCAATGGGGCCTCCAGTTTCAAGAGCAAGAGGCAGGGCTTGACTCACATAACACGCAAGCAGTGCTGACATGGCCAGGGGCCACACAGAATTCCCGGGACACAAAGGAGGGCAGGCCCAGCCCCCGTCCCTCCTCGCCCCCCCCCCC
>NC_043701.1:20421104-20459044 GCF_006229205.1 Suricata suricatta
CACTCGGAACTCATTCAGACAGATGAGCCTTTCCCGGCTCTGAGAAACAGAGAGGCTGCGGGGAATGATGGGGGCAAAGCCGGCTGGGTTCTGCCTCATCCTCCCCGTACTGCAGGGAGCAAGAGCAGCACTGGAGCCCTGGACCGCTCCTGTCTACTCAGACCCCTACCCTACAAACTACATCCCCAAAGGACCCTGCCTTAGCTGGCTTCCACCCCAGTCCCGGACTTCCGGCCCAGTGCTGAGCACAGCACCTGCTCTGAACATACAGGCTGTGGCTTTGCCAAGGATGGAGATGATTGACGTGTGTGTGGGTGTGTGTGGGTGTGGGTGTGTGTTCCTCTCCCGGGGAGGGCTGGGGGACATCCCCTGGAGCCCTCCCGGGGCAGCAGTGCAGATAAAGCACTGTGTTTGGGGAAAGGCAGATGATGAACAGAATTGACAGACAGGCCCCCTGCCCATAGAAGGCAGACTCCCGGCCCCCAAGCTCTGAGCCCAACTTCACCCAGACCTCCCTCTACCTACTTTGAAACCTCATATATTCTATGTAGATTTGTCACACCACTTGGATCACTCACCTGCCACAACCTTCTTTAAATGAGGTCAATTATTTTTCTATCCTATTATCAACTTCACAATAAGTTTGCTTTACATGAGTATATCAGGGAAGGACCATTTTCCTGGGGTGGGACGTTATCTCATTTTATTGCTGCAGCAAACCTGGGGGGATGTTGGGCCTTTTGGCATGTTATCATCCTCATCTGGCCAAAGAGGAAATCGAGGCACAAGGATGGTAGAATAAAAAAAAATAAAACAAGCAACTTTACAGATGTAGGACTAGAACCTACGGCTCCAGACTCCCAGCCCTTCGCTTCCCATGGCCGGCCGTGCACAACCTACTCACTGCGATTCTTTCATTTCTTTGACTCTGCCTTCCCCTTACAGAACTTCAAAGACAGCTAAAGATGTGACACACATGTCCCTATGCCAGTGCCCAGCTATTTACAAAGACCTCATGGCTTGGTTCGAGCTCGGCACGGGGACTTGCTGGTGAGCTGTGGGTGTTCTGCATGTGAACAGACAAGGACAGGAACGAGTAGCAGAACTAGGTCTCTAGGGAAGTCCAGCACCTGGACGGCAGGATGGCCAAGACCCTAGAAACGCGGGTAGAAGGGCACTTGGGTGGCTCAGTCCATTGAGTGTCCAGCTTCGGTTCAGGTCATGATTTCATGCTTCATGGTTCAAGCCCTGCATTGGGCTCTGTGCTGACAGCTCAGAGCCCGGAGCCTGCTTCAGATTCTGTGTCTCCTCTCTCTCTGACCCTCCCTTGCTCAGATAGAGAGATTCAGCAGCCTCTCTAAGCTCCCAAAGATGCCCGGGCCTTATGGCCAGCAGGCCAGTGCAGAGGGGCCTGGAGCAGAACAGTTGAGGTGAGCAGGAGCAGTCATGGTCCAGGGCAAGCCCTGCTTCTTGGGTGCCTGAGAGCTGGGAAGCCTTTGGCCCAGAAGGACCTCTCCTGGGCTGATTTCTGGAAATATTTGGCTTAGAGCCTTCTCTTTGATTTTTAACACCCTACACTCCCCAAATCTTTAGATGCCCAAGCTCACCAAGTGAGTAGCTCCAGGCATGACTGGAGACGGATGTCACCAGTTCTGCGGGCAGAGACAGTCACGACCAAGGGGAAAGGATAGGAAAGAGAAGTGGGAGGTAGAACTCACAGTGGATGTTGGCTGAGAGACTGGCCTGCTCTGCGGCTGAGCTGGACTGGACAGGACAGCAGTCTTACCTGACCCTTGGGGTCAGGGGCTGGGGACAGGCCTGCAGTTCCCAGGAAGGAGAAGCAGGGGTCCAGGCTGGGGGATCTATCAGGAGACCAGGCAGAAACTCAGTCCCAGAGGAACAAGCCTGGTCACAGCAGACAGGAAAGGGGCCACTTCTGCCAGCAGGACGGAAGGTCATCTCAGGCCAACGGGCTTCAATCTCCAAACTTCCGGCCCAGGCTCTTTGGTCCTGGCGAGGCCTCTTCTGATGCCTTTGCTGCATGTGTCTCTTTGACTTTCCCACTGGAGCCAGTTCTTGGGCGTGGCTTCCTGCGTCTCCCTGCCAAGGTCATCCTGTGGCTGCAGGAGTTGTGACACTCCTCCTGGGGCAGGTGGCAGTGCCAGGAGCTCACGCTTTCTGAGGGACCCTCGTCTGAGGGGTCAACACTCCCACTTCTTGCCCTTTGGGATACAATCCCAAGGTCCATTTCCACAGCCCCTCAGAGGGCTCCACAGGGATTAAGCCCCAGGTGTCCCAGGTGTCCCCCACTTGTAAATTCATTCTTTTTTTTTTTTTTTTAGTTTATTTACTTTGAAAGAGAGAGAAAGTTAAGAGTGCGGAAGGGGCAGAGAAAGAAGAGACAGACAGAATCCCAAGCAGGCTCCTCGCTGCCAGTGCAGGGGCTGATGTGGGGTTCAAACCCATGAACCACGAGATCATGACCCAAGCCAGAGTAAGCTGCTCAACCAACTGAGGCACCCAAGCACCCCATTAACTCATTCTCTATGGATCTTTCTCCCTCACCATGCATGTTTGGGGGTCACCTCCCAAACAAACCACTTGAACCGAAATACTGGTCTCAGAGTTGGTTTGGGCAGGACTCCAAACCAAGGCATCCATTATGAATTAAACTCTGTCCCCCAGAAAGATATATTGGAGTCTCTACCACCCAGGACCTTAGTATGTGACCCTGTTTGAACACAGGACCACTAAAGGTGTGATCAGTTAAGATCAGGTCATACCAGAGTGGTCCTTAGCCGAATATGACTGGTGTCCTGGCAAGAGGAGAGGGACTCACAGGGAGAACCGGAAGCTACGAGAGGACAGGAAAGAGTCTCCCCTACAGGCATGTTTCAGAGGGACGGTGGCCCTGCCTGCACCTGACTTCTGAACATCTGGCCTCCAGAACAAGAGACAAGAGATTTCTGTTGTTTGAGGCATCTTTTGTTACGGCAGGCTGCCCAATGAAGCCAGCCCCCGAGAGCAGAGTGTGAGGGAGGCCGAGCCCCAGTCTGGGGGTCAGTGGCTCTCGTCATGAAGCCCAGAGGGGCGCACGGTGCCCCTGAGACAGTCACCCTCACCGCAGCCGCCCCCACACTAAGCACGAGGACAGGAGCTACCGGTTCTGCACCGGGCTGAGAAGCGAAGACAGCTGCGGCCCAGGCGGGGGCCTCTGTGGACTGCCTGCACCCTCCCTGTCCCCACCTCCATCCCCCTCGAACCTAATACCACAATCCCTTACTGATATTAAAAACTGACAAGGAATTTTGCCACCGGCACTAGCATTTTAATATTGAAAGGTTGTGAAATCTAATAAGAGCTACAAGGAGGTTGATGGGGGTGGTGTGATTTTTTTCCCCCTTTCGAGCTTCAATAGAACTGAGATTCAATAAGCAAATGTGACAGAATGTGTGATTTTCCCTTGATCTGCCGAGGCCAGGCATTTCCTGTTTAATAACCTTAAACCGGAGCCCCCCCTCCGCTCCCAGAGGTCCCTTCCCCCAGCGTCTCTCCTCCTCATCTTATCAGAATAATCCTTCATTTGAACGCGGCTCAGACTGGCACTTTGGTGGCACCTTATCACCGCTTGAAGACACAAAGAGAACACGCTGAAATATTATTTTTCCTCTTTGTGGGGAGGTGTTAATAAGATCTTCCTGCCGTCGTCCTGTCTGATATGGCGGGAGATTCCTGATCCCGGTCCTTTCTGGTCAAATCCCAGCTTTAAAACCTGTCCATAAAAGAGGGTGTTCCTGGCCCAGCGCCTGCTCAGACGAGGGGACACCACGACAGAGATTTCCAGCCAGAAAGTGACAGGCAGTGGGAGGAGCCCACACCTGACCTGAGAGGCTGGGCTCCAAGTGTCCATGTCACACACACATGTGACAATGGCAGCAAGCACTCTTGGGGCAGCGGAGAATGCCGGGGGATGGGGAGGGAGTCTGGGCAGGCCGATAAGCACAGAGTGACACTCCAAAGAGGTGTCCTACAGCCTTTTGAGGCCACAGGACAGCTGAAACAGGTGCTTTCTGATGAGCTGAGGCATTGCAGGGACAGAATGAAATCCTTGGTTCCTGGGTCCGTTTTTCTGAAGTAAGCCAAAGAGAACTTTGCTAGTCCTCAAAAAAATAATAAAAATTTTAAGTCGGTGGAGTGAGAGTCATTAACCATCTGTTATGAGTTGAATCCTGTCCCCTACCAAAAGCCATGTGTTGAAACCAAAACCCCCAAAATGACTGTATTTGGAGATAGGGCCTTTCAGGAGGTAACTAAGATTAAATAAGGTCCAATGTGGTCCAATAATCCCTGGTGTCCTTGACTAGTATCCCTGTAAGAAGAGGAAGAGACACTAGGGATGTGCACACAGAGGAAAGGCCATGTGAGGACACAGTGAAAAGGTCGCCATCTGTGAGCTAAGAAGAGAGGCCTCAGGAAAAACCAAACCTTAACCTTGGACTTCTAGCCTCTAGAAAAAGCAAACCTTGACCTTGGACTTCTAGCCTCTAGAACACTGTGAGAAAAAATTTTTTTCTAACTGTCAGCACAGAGCCTGACGCGGGGCTCGAACCCACAAACGTGAGATCTGACCTGAGCCGAAGTCGGAGGCTTAACCGACTGGGCCCCATAGAACACTGTGAGAAAATTAAATGCTGTTGTTTAAGCCACCCACGGTGTGCTATTTTGTTAGGACAACTCTAGCAAATTAATACACAATCTTTCATTTTTACTCCAAACCCCTCACTAAGGCCCAGAGAGGGTAAGTTACTTGTCCACGGTCACACAGCTTATTCATGGTAGAACCAGAATTAAAACCCAGAACTCTGCTCTCATGCTAATTATGCTACAGCAGCTACTCCACAAAAGAACAAAGGGATTGTGCCCAAAAGTCAGCATTGCCCATGAAACCTCAATGCACACACTCAAAAACACCTTAATTTTTAATAAAGGAATAAAACTCCCCCAATCTCTACTGCTCTGAGTACCCTAGGCAGGAATGATAGAGCCTTTTCACTCCCTGCTGCACAAACCACCACTATGAGGACTTGGTATTTATTTGGATAAATAGTCATCTCCCCCAGAATGGCAGCCAGCCTCTACGGGTCACCTGACTGGACACATTTGCAGCTGCTATGTTACTTCAGCTACTAATTTGCTGCCGTTTGCTACTTGGAATTCCCGGAACTCCCTGCAAAGTTAAAGGAGAAAAAAAAGAAACCATGCTGGCTGGCAGTGGGCACCACCAGACTCCCAGTCAATTCCCCCCTGGCCCCGTAAGTGTCCAAGGCAGGGTTCCCCGTTCTGATGGACAGCGCACTTGCCCCCCACTTTTCCCGACTGGGTCACGTCTCCTTGGGCCACAAGAGAAAGCACACTAACAGGGATGGGACAGCCATGGAGATGGAGTACGGAGGGGGCAGACCAGAAGGTACTCATTACGGATCATTTAATGTTCAATATCAGTAGTCAGAATGCAGGGACTATGCGGTGTCATAGAAAAGAGCGCTAGATTTAGAGCCCAAAGCCCTGGATTTGAATGCAGGCTCTACTAAGAATAGCTGTTTGCCTTGGGCAGCTGTTTCAAACTCTCAAGAGCTTTGGTTTCGTCACGTATACTGAAGATGCAGAATAATATAATGTGCAAGAGAGCTTTTAGCAGTGCCTGGTGCATGATGGGGCAACCTAAGTATCTGGTCCCGCTTTTGTCCCAGTTGTAGGTTTGCCCTGGAAAATGGGTTGGCCTTTAGATCTCAGAGGGCTGGGAGCGAGAAGCTAGGAAGACCATACTGACAGAGAAGGCAAGAGAGCCACAGAAGGAGAGAAGGCAAGCAGAGACAACAGCAGGCCACACCCTGGGAGTCCCATGCTGTGCCAGGCAGGGCCAGGGCACCATGCCTTCTCCCTTCCAGTACATCATGGGAGACTCTTCAGAGGAAGACTGTTCTCAGTTAAAAGAATAACTGTTAGCAGAAACAATGACACGGTGAGTATGGGAAGCTAATGAAGTGACACTGCGTAGGGCCGGAAGGGGCAGGCCATGCTCGGTTCTCCCCCTGGCCTCTTTAACCCTAAACCAGGTGCAATCTCAGTAGAGGCCATGTTTCCCTCATCCACCCTCTTTGGCATATGGCTCAGAGAGGCAGGGAGGGAGGGATCTGTATAGCCAACCCCAGCGGACTCTAAGCCAACGATGGGTACTGCTCTGGGGAAGCTGAAGAAAAGACCCAGAGGCAACAATCGAAATGTAGGTTTATTAGGGGAACTTACGTACAGGGAGCCCGGAGTGGCTGGCTGGATAGAGCACCCATGGCTGAGGTCTACATGCAGCAAGCTTTACCAGCAGAGCAACTTAGCCCTCCCCTCCCTGCATGGCCAGCCTTCCAAGGAGATCAAGGCCTGCCATCCGGGCAGTCCTCCTTACCAAGAAGACACCCAGGGTTAGCCACCCCTCGAACCCCTGACCCCCAACAGTGAACAACACGTTCTTCTACATATTCTGCTTGATGGGAACGTAGAGGGAGGACAGGATCCCTACGTTCTCAAGACAGTGATTCACAGCGGCATTCAGGGTGTGCTTGCACAACTTGCTATCCAGCGTGTACTACACAGGATCCAAGGACAGGGTTTGGGGTTGGCATGGAGAATCTTACGGATTCCCTCTGCCAGCTCTGGTAGAACACAGCTTGTACAAATAATGTGAATTGGCCCAAGTACAGCAAAAAGGCTCGGTACGATTCCGGTAAAGTGGATGACGCGGAGCCTTCCTACAGGAATTTCATTTTTCCACATTCTTCTGCGGAACCTGTGTGGCCTCCATCTACACACACATCTCCGCAGAATATTTAGGAACTGGTTTGGGGCGCCTGGGAGGCTCAGTCTGTTGAGCGTAGCTTTGGCTCAGGTTGTGATCTCATGATTCATGGATTCAAGCCCCGCGTCGGGCTCTGTGCTGACAGCTAGCTCAGAGCCTGGAGCCTGCTTCGGATTCTGTGCCTCCCTCTCTCTCTGACCCTCCCCTGCTTGCACTGTCTCTCTCTGTCTCTCAAAAATTAATAAAAAACATAAAAAAAATTAAAGGAACTGGTTCAAACAAAAGACTCTCCTCCAAGAAGAGTATTATATTGTCTATGAGGTAATTTAGCATATTTCCGTATAAACAAGATGGGATGTGTGTAAAACTATCTTTCAGTTCTGTTGAAAGATGGTTAGCATTTGGGGTACCTAAAACTAATCCTCCAGGCTGGTCAACCAGCACAGAGAGGCCCTAATCGGGCACCACCCCCTTCAGAGCTGATCATGAGCATTTAGAATATTGCATTAGAATATTTAGTTTCAAAAATCTAAGCAGTTTGTCACATGAAGATTGGCACAGGGTGGGCGAGCCTGACGATCAGCATAAATGCCCACACCTTGAATGGTGGCTTGGAGACTGATCTAGCCAGATCTGATCAAGGTGACCAAGGACTTGGTCTAGCCAGAAATGATCAAGGTGACCAAGGACTTGATCTAGCGGATCTGACCAACATGACCAAGCAATCCAAAGGATGGGCATGCAGCTAACAAAGGCTGCAATGTAATTGATGACACAGCATCACACCCACCACCATCACAAAGCATGATCCCTTTTCCAGATTCTCCACACAGGATCCCATCTCTGTGAGCACCTCCCCCTTTCAAGGATTCTGGCAGCACTGGCCAGGAGAGAGGGGTTCTGACCACTCCCAAGCATTCTGGCCCACGTGGTGAAAGACCTGTAGAGCTGGAGATGCTGTAGAGCATGGACATCAGGGCCAAGCCCTGGAATCTGACTGGCTACTCTAAATCACATCCCCCCTGTTCATTAGCTGTGGGCCCTGGGCAGAGTGCCTACCCTCTCTGTGCTTCAGTTAATATAGGCAAAGGGCTTAGACTCATGCTCAGCAAATAGTGAGTGCATTATTAGTCAGCATTATTATTCTTACCCGAAGGAAGAGAGTGGAGTCTCAGCCCATCCAAGCTCCAAGACACTGGAGCTCCCATTTACTCTATGATAATTATTACTATGCAATGAGAGCCTTAATCACTATCAGCACATTCTACTAGCTCCTTTACATACACACTCTCTTAGCTCCCTGAATCCTCACGATAACTCCATGGATGTAGCTATTATTATCCTCATCTTACAGATCATGAAGGTGAAGCTTGGAAGAAACTTGCCATGGAGCCTAAAGCAGAGGAACCAGGACATAAAGCGAGGCCTCTGTGACCCCTCACTCTGGGTTCTCGGCCACCACAAAGCCCGCTTCTCCCTAAGAATACCATGCTACTTTCTGGGAAGAGTTTGGGTCTCTGCGTCGACTTTGCTCCCAGGAAGAAAACTTATGGACAACAAAATGGCTCTTCCCCTGGGTGATTCTGCTTCTCACTCTGCATTAATAAATGCGCATCCAGGTTTATGTGTCAGTCTGTTATGTCTGAGGTTGGGGTCACAGTTCATGGCCTTGGCTTCTTAGATGCACCTTTAAAAATGCCAGTGTTACAGCCATGCTCTGGACCAATTAAATCCAAATCTCAGGGACTGTGACCCAAGCATCTCTATTTCTTATAGCTCCCCAAGCAATGACACTGCTCCCCAAGGTCAGAGCCACTGGATTGAGGTGAACCAACAAGGCTGCATCTAACAGACTCTGTAAAATTAACACCTGATCCTGTAACATCTGGGGCTCAGGGTCCAGTCCCCGTGGCTAGGCACGCCCCCATTGACAACAATCGCCCTTCTGATTCTTGTAGGGGAAAACTCAACTCAAACCAAGGCTTTGCCTGCCTCCCCACTGGGAAGGGAACGGCCCTCTCCCTTCACCCTCATACCCTGCCCCAGCACCAGCGCAAGTGCAGCCCCTCCTGGTAGCTCATACCCAGGCCCCCCTCATCCATCTCTCCAACTCAGCCTCAGACAACACATTTGAACCTGGCTTACTCTCAAAATGAAGGATCGGGCTTTGCCTGGGACATAATGGGCTGGATAAAATTTTATGGGTCTCTCTGGGAAGACTAGATGGGAGGCTAAAGGCAGAGGGGGAGGGGAGGGGGAGGGCAGATGGGTAACAGCTCCGGGGTCTCTCTCCAGGGGCAGATAGAAAGGCTAAAGCAGAATCCTGGGAAGACGCAGGCAATCAGCAGTATTAGCATACAAACTGCCTGCTCCAGACGTCAGCTCCTGGCAGCCAAGGACCCTTCAGGGGCAGCAGGCTCTCATCCCAGCAATAAATACTTATGAAAGCTTGCTGATGCCAAACCTCATGGGAGGCCTGTTGGTGTGGAGAGAGAGCTGCCCGGAGCGGGGGGCTCGGGATTCGGCAATGGACACAGATACAGCCAGGGACTGAGGTCAGAGAGTGGACAGGTGGTGATGGAGAAGCCAATGCAGATACAAGGAGCACGTTAGCATCCATGGAGGGCCTGGCAAGTCGTGGAGACACCAGCTCCTCCACCACAAAGCCGTGGGACACGGAGCCTGGCACCATCTCTCTGCACAGCATCTGCTTCTGCGAAGTGGGGAAGAAAAGCCCAAAAGATGCTAAGGGCGGGCTCCATACAGCCCTCACCTCCAACAGCACAGACTGGACAGCCTTGTCATTTCCCCTGCTAGACTCAACTTCAGATGGGGCTCTTCCCGGGTGCAGCCCCGCCTCCCTTCCCGTTCCTTCTAGAAAACTTGCCATTGTAAATTCTTGCCCTGCCATTTTAGGATGTAAGTCTTCTCCCAGCCACTGGCCACTTTCACAACCCAGGAATGTCTTTCTCAAAGGCTTGGGAGGCACCCCTTTGAAATGTAGTCATCTAAGGAGATAGCACCCCCAAACCCCCTCTCTAAGGAGCTTGGGTGCCTACCTTAAGAAACCACTAGCAAAGACAAGATGTCTAATCACATTAACCACTGCCCCAACATCCTCCAGCACTTTCTTTTTTTTTTATTTTTTTTAATGTTTATCCATTTTTGAAGGAGAGAGAGACATCAGGAGCAGGAGATGGGCGGAGAGAGGGGGAGACACAGAATCAGAAGTAGGCTCCAGGTTCTGAGTTGTTAGCACAGAGCCCAATGCAGGGCTCAAACCCACGAACTGAGAGATCATGACCGGAGCTGAAGTCGACGCTCAACCGACAGAGCCACCCGAGCACCCCTCCAGCACTTTCCACTAGTTCACCCCAGTGCTTAAAACTCCCTGCCTTTGTTTCCACAGACCTGAGTCCATTCTCTCTCACCTATTGCCACAGTCATGAATAAAGTCTTTGTTGGCTATTTAACTCTGTCTGGTGCAATTTTTCTTTGACACAAAGAACTCAGGCTGGTTAATCTCTACAGACCTCCTTTGGGAAAATGTGATCAGCCTTAGATGTTCCTTCAGCAAAGGGATGAATTCTGGAAACATGAGCCCTGGGAGGTACCTCAGAAATCTTCAAATTCAAACCCTACCTTTTGACAAAGAAGAAAGCTGAGATTCAAGACCCAGACCAGCTACATAACTTGCAGGCCCCAGTGCAAAATGACAAAATAGGGCCCCTTATTCCTTTCTTCTGTAGGCTCTTTCTCACCCTCTCTTGGTGTTAATATGTGCTATTTAATGTCACATTCCCTTGGGCATGAGATACTCACTATATAAACTGGTGGAGTGTATGTACCAGTGCTAACCTCACAGCCCCATACCCAGAAGGGGACAGCAGGAGCTGAGAACCCATTGCAGGGATGAAGGAGGTGAGGAGACAGCAAGGGACAAGACACTCATGAGCCAAGATTCCCAGCCTCCAGTGTATACTCCATAGTCCCATGGATTTCACTCACAAAACACAAATTTGAGGAGAAAAATCATGAGAATCTCAAGAGAGTAGAGTAGCCCCCTTTTTTAGCCCAGGGCTCTGTGCCACCACATTAGACACCCAGGGGGCCAGCCCTGCAGAGACCTTTACTACTTCGCTCGTGGTCACAGAGCCGCTTGTCAGCAGAGCAAAGACTAGAACCAGGTCTGAGTTCCATTGCTGCCAGACTGTTCGACATGGGCAGGCAGTGCCTAGCACTGTCCCAGGGCAAGCAGAGACCCTTGCTCCAGGCCCCAGACACCTTTGAGGGACTTCATCAAAATTTTCTATGACCTGCCTGGTGCCTAGGACTAGTTGGGCCAGTAATGCCATCTGGGCAGGACAGGCCAAGCCAGGACCAAGACCCATGTGGACTCCCCTCCCCACTGGAGCACTGGGACTCATGGCCACAGAATGTGACCAGGCCTGAGCTCCAGGAGACTCCCAGGAAGGAGGCCCATCAAATGGACCATTCTTGCTGATGGGTGTGACGGTTCTTCCACAGGATGGTGTGAGATTAGGGAGCCGGAATGGTGCTGATTTGGGGCAGAGTCTCCCTCAGATCAGCACAGGAGGAGGTCAGGGCTCTGGGGTACCCACTAGCCTCCAACATGCCTTGGGCCTGAGCTGCACATGGGGGCCTGTGCATCTGCAATCTGCCCTAGTGGGATGGAGTGGCACAGGCACCAGTATCCTGTGTGCCCCCTAACTCTGGGTAAGATTGATGGGGGGAATCCCAAGACAGTCTCTGTCCCTCTGCAGGCTCCACACCATGCATCAGGCAGTCCTCAGGCAATGGCTGTGCCTATTTCCTCCTAGGGTCTTCGAGAATCCTGCTTCATCACACCAACAGGCCCTTTCGAGTGGATGTGTGCTCATACCATGCTCTCCTAGGTCAATCCCAAGCACTGCCAGAGCAAGGACAGGCATTCTCTGCAAGAGTGGGAGTGTTGGCTAGAGTAACGTGGGGGTGGTCACCAGCAATTGGGGTCATCACCACACCACAGTCTCAGCTTCAACTCCACAAACCTTACCACATGGACAAAATCCTCTGCTCTTTTTTAACTCCAATTTAAGGAGATTCATTTTCGGATGCAGTTCACAGATTTAGTCATATGACTTCATTACCACATACGTCTCAGTCAATTATTTTTTTTAAACATTTATTTATTTATTTTGAGAGACAACAGGACAGGCAGGGAGAGAGAGGGAGAGCTAGAGAATCCCAAGCAGGCTGTACACTAGTGGTGCAGAGCCTGACGCAGGGATCAAACCCACAAACCATGAGATCATGACCTGAGCTGAAACCAAGAGTCAGATGCTTAATAGACTGAGCCACTCAGGTGCCCCTCAGTCAATTATTCTAGACCATCTCTGTCCTTACTGAGATTAGAGTTGTATACATCCAGGAATCCAGCTAGATAAAAATCAAATGCCTCATTTGTTAAGATATTTAATGAGGAAAGAGACTATTGATTTAAAAAAAGAAAATGTTATTTAGCACTTTTTATGTTCTAGCCACTGTGCTAAACACCTTATATAAAACTATCTCATTAAATGTTTTCAACAACGCAATGAGGAAGGTACTAATAAAATCTATTATAGCAAAGAGAACTAAGAGAAGCTGAGGGGTTTGCCCAAGATCACACAATCAAGTCCGATAGTCCAGATATGAATCCAGATAGCCTGATCTCACAGTCATTGTCCTCCACTACCTCACGATTATAAAGCTTTAACATTCCTGCCCTCTAGATTTAATTCATCTCTCCGGCTGCAGTCAAAACATATCTTCTTGGCTTATATTCTCAGGCTGCTTCTGCTCACAGAAAGACCAACATCAAAAAGATCCATTGTTTAATGTAGCAGACTGTTGGTCTACTGCTGGCGTTTTATTGATGTGTTATTACCACTCTATCCCAAAACATTTTCTGTCAACTGCTTTATAATACTATAATGCCCATATGGCCCGGATTTTCCAGAGTAATCTTGATTTCAGTATTGTGACCTATTTTTTACAGAGGCCACAAAACATTAGAGAAGTTACAGCACGTGCACATCCCAAAGAGATTCCTCACTCAGTTTCTTACATCTGAAAGAGTCCCAGATTCCTTTATTAGGTTTCCTGTGTCAAAATTCCTTGAGCTCTGAAAACACAGTCCTGATATCATGTTGATGGAGGAGTTTTAGCTCGCTTCTTACTCACAGCCAAGGCTAATTTGCACGTTAGCAAATCCACTGTACCACGTGGTGGAATCACCACAGCTGAGTCGAAGCAACTTCCAGGCACAGGCTCCGGTGTTTAATTAGCCTCCATATACCTATTGACTGCAAGCATCATCACTGAGCCAATTCTTATTCATATGGACTTCTGGTGGCAGCACTACTATTTTCCAGCCGCCTGATTCTTCTCCCCTGGAGAACAGACAGCAGATTGTCACAAAGCACTGAAGCAGGACCTCACTGCTCCTCGCGCCGTGCTACTGTGCCATGACACCCAGCCCCGTTCAAAACCTGGCCAGGTCACACAGACTGGAGGCCTAATTGCTGCCAGGAGCACATGTGGCCGGGCATTCTGTTGGTCCTAGAGTTTATATAGATGCACGCAACCTCACCCCCCCCCCCACCCCTTCACATGTGTTTACACAGTACTCCTGTCACGTCCAAGAAACACGAAAAAATACTCTTGGCCAAAAGCCATGGTGACCAGTGGTTACAAATGATTGGTTCTCAGTGGAAGGCAGGTGGAAGGCAGAAATTTGTACCTTCTTCCATCAGTATCTGTCCTCCAGGAACCCCTTGACAATGGAGCCTTTAACTGATGTCATTGGCTTCCAGAAAGCCGTCTCACTTTGATGGATGGGGCATGGTGCTCATGACACAAGAGTTACAGGACACGTGGCCTGTAGTTCTAGGCTCCTCTCCTGCTCTGCAGTAACTCACATATATTTTGATAGATGTGAAATAGCTCTTTGCTTTCGAAGTAAAAGAAAGTTTATATTAAAATATATCAGTGTACTTCACTCAGCATGACACCCTCAAGGTCCATCCACTTTCCTACAAAGGGCCATAAGCCAGGCAGAGAAGGACAGAAACCATATGTTTGCACTCATAGGTCTAGCAGGAAAACAAGAGAGACCTAATGGAGAACCAGGGGGAACAGAGGAGGGAGAGAGAGTTGGGGAGAGAGAGGGATGCAGAACTTGAGAGACTATTGAAAGCTGAGAATGAACTGAGGGTTGGGAGGGAGGGGGGAAGACAGGTGGTGGTGATGGTGGAGGGCACTTGAGGGGAAGAGCACTGGGTGTTGTATGGAAAACAATTTGATAATAAAATATTATGGAAAAAAATATATATCAGTGTATGTTGAGGTATTAAATAAAAATCAAAACTTCTCTGTGTTGGAGTTAAAAGAAAAAGACAAGGCTCCTGTCCTCCGGAGCAAGAGCCCCAACCCTGCAAAAGAGAGGGTGGAGGGTAGACAAATGACGATCTGGGGAGACAACAGATTGAGGCAAGCATGACTTTATTTGGCCACTGCTGATCCGTCACACAAGTTCAGACAGACCCATCTTCTACACGCTAGTTGACCTGCATGGCTGTTAGTGGAGCAAGACCACTACAAGCTGTCAGCAGAGAGCTGGGAGTAACGAAGGCAAGACCAGAAGGTGAGCAGTGTGGTCCGAAACTCAGAGAGCAAGAGCAAGATGTCAAAGCCAAGTCTCTGGCAGAGCGGAGTACAGGGCACGACCATGGCCAGACACCAAGAGAGCAAAACAAAAGACGCTGAATCCAGTAAGGGTGTAAGAGTCGGAGCTGGCATGTGCAAGGTGAGGCTGCCAGGAGCCAGGAGGAGTGGGAGATGAGACGGAATGGAAAGACGGCCCAAAAGAGCTCTCATGGAGTCACTAGTGTCTCTCACGCCCTCATATGCACCCATTTTAATATGTTCACAGCCTCTTTAATTTTTTTCATTTTTATATGTTCCTGGAAAATTCATACCGTGGTCTGTATGCATGTGTTGTTTCATTTATATAACCATTACTATGCTATATAGATCTCAATCTTTTTTTCTTCATTCTTTCCAACAAGGCTCTGTTTTTAAAGCCCTCCCACATTGAGGGGCGCCTGGGTGGCTCCGTCAGTTAAGCATCTGACTTCAGCTCAGGTCATGATCTCGTGGGTCTGTGGGCTCAAGTCCCGCACAGGGCTCTGTGCTGACAACTCAGAGCTGGACCCTGCCTCTCCCTCTCCCTCTGCCCCTCCCTTGCTCACGCTCTGTCTCCCTCTTTCTCAAAAATAAACGTTAATGTGACACCTGAATGGCTCAGTCAGTTGAGCATCCACTTCAGCTCAGGTCATGATCTCATAGTTTGTGGGTTCCAGTCCCATGTCAGGCTTTGTGCTGACAGCTAGCTCAGAGCCTGAAGCCTGTCTTCAGGTTCTGTGTCTCCCTCTCTCCCTGCCCCACCCCTGCTCATGCTCTCTCTCTCTCTCTCTCAAAAAAATAAATAAATAAAACATCTAGAAAAATTTTTAAATAAATCAATAAAGTAAATAAACGTTAAAAAAATAAAACCCTCCCACACTGATATGTACATACCAAGCCTCGGTTTCCAACCACTGCACAGGGACCCATTAGGAGCATTTACTACACTGTGCCACGCACCCCCTGGTGATGGTGACCCAGACTGCCTCTGGCTCCTCCCACCCCCACCACCAAATGATGGGGCTGCGGGGACCCTCACACCCTGCCACCAGGGACCTGTGAAAGAATGTCTTTGGGATACATGCCCAGGAATAAAATTGCTGGATCTCATGGAAAACGGATTCTGATTTTAACTGAGCAGTGTGAGTAACTCTCCAGAATGGTTGTACAATCTGTGTGCCCACCAGCAGGGCAGGGCGGTTCGTGTATCCAAGGGCTCTCTTTTGAAGATCAGGGCTCTGCCCCTTTCAACCCATCTCCCTCTGCACCGGGCACCTAACATCAGTCAGACAGAAGACTCAAACCAGAGTCATTATCAACTTCTTCCCCAGGTGACCACATAAGTATTCCAAGAGAATGCACGTTTGCCCACAGCTGTGACATTCTTCTAGCTCCTACCTTCTAGTTCCTTCCTCACGGTCAGGATTTCAAGCACAAAATAACCAAGGCAGATTTTTAGGCAACATGTTTCTAGCCTGCCCCAAGTCCCTCCACCTAATGGCTCCAACTGATGGCATCTGTGTGAGCCTGAAAAAGTAACTGTTCAAAACTCTAAGCTGCATTAACGATAGTTTCATTAGTCCAGTAAGATTCTTTACCAACACACTGTACTTCATGTTGGTGTTTTATTTAGTCTATTTTGTGGTCTTTCTTATAGATAGTTATCTTCTGATGTCCATCTTACTCTACCACTGATATTTTCCTTCTATTATTCTACTCTCTTCTAATTAAGTATATATATATGTACATATGAATACTTGCAATATATATGGATTTGGCTCAGTGTCTGCTACCAAGACCTCAAGGCCTAAAACTGTCTGGTCCTGGGGCACACAGCTCTTTCCCAGGCCTCTTTTTGTTGTACCCCTCTCTAACTGCATTCCCTCCTGCCTACAGGTGGAGAGCCAGTGGTGTTCTTCATGTCTTTATTACAAATGGGCTTGTTGCAGAAGCTTCTATTTCCTCCCCGACAGCTAGTCTTCATGTGTTCATGGTACCAGGATTTTCAGCGAGTGCATGATAGCCTCGGTAAGGTCTGTATCTCCTTGTTTTCTTGCAGGTGGATGCGGCCCCATGAAAAAACTCAGACCAACGAGATGTGTATAATTTCTAGGGCACATGCTTAAAATGAACCCTTCCTTCTGACTGCCCTCCCACAGGCTGGAAGAGGGATGTGATGATAAGTGCTGGGTGCCATCCTGGATCGTGAGATAACATGACATACAGAGGATGACACAAAACACACAGGGAAGTATGTGGGGTCTTCAGTAAGTGTTGAGCTACCCCAGAAGGCCTGCACGGCTTACCGAGCCTAGGGAAAAATAAACTGCTGTTTTCTGTGAGCCATTAATGCTATAGACTGGCCTCACCAAAACACATGTGTAGCAGGGACATCAAACTTTGTGGGTAGAGAGCCAGGTGGAAAATATTTTAGACTTTGCAGGCCATTTTCCCTGTGTTGCAACTAGTCACCAAAGCCTTTGTAGCACAAAAGCAGCCAAAGATAGTAAATGGGTGCGGCTGCGTTCCAATAAAACTTTGGCCCACGGGCAACGGCATGCCACCCCTGATATACAATAGCATTTACATGCTTTTAGACTTTATGTAAATGGTCTCACACTAGATGTACCCTTCTGCTACTTGCTTTCTTCACTCAGCATTATGTTTCTGAGTTTCATCCATGTTATACACGTAAATTTAATCACTTCTATCACCAGAAACAACGGCACTGAATGAATGTTTCATGGTTTATTCATTCATTCCTCTGGGATGGACGTCCACATTGTTCTGCATGTCAATCTCACAACAGTTTCACAGTGTTCCAACCAACATGCATGGAAATGCCCACTAATGCACACGAGTGTCTCTAGAATTCACCACTGGGAATGAAGTTACCGCATGTTCAGCTTATGGGATGTTTCCCAACTTTCTCGCCATGAATGTACCAGTGAGACCCTCCATCAGATTGTGGTGGCCTCCTCGCTCCACACTCTTACCGACCCAAACTTGACATCACCAGACTTCCCAAATTTGGCCAATCTGATGGGTCAAGAAAGAGATCTCAGTGTGATTTGCATTTGCCTGTTTACTAGTGAGGTTGAGCATTTTCTCATGTATTCACTGGTTATTTGGACATTGCTTTTGTCAAACTCCCTGGTCATATCCTTTGTCTCATTTTCCGTTACTTTATTTGTAATTTTCATATTGATTTGTAAAAGGTTTTCTCATATCCTGGTTACTAATTATGTATCTTTTATAAGCTTTACAAACATCTTTTCCAAGTATCTTGGAATACTGTATCTTGTATCTTGACTCTAAGTGTGTATTTTGATACATGAATATTTTAAATTATAATATAGTCAAACCTATCAAACTTCTTTTGGTTACTGCTTTTGACATCTTGTTTAAGAAAACCTGCCTACTTCCAAGGTCAGGAAGATATCTCCTTACAGTTTCCCCCAGAATTCTGAAGCCTTCTTTTTCACAGTTAGGTCTACGAACATTCTGGAATCTATTTAGTACCAGTTGAAATAGAGACGGAATTTTTTTTTCCATTACAGACGACCAGATATCCCTCTGCCATTTTGAAAATAGCCCGTGCATTCCTAACACCGGCAGGGCACGTGTCACCGATCAAATTCCCCTGCAGTCACAATTTTATTTCTGGGATCTCTTTTCTGTTCCTTTGCCAATACCAAGCCACCCTAATCACTATAGCTTTATAAACAGCCTTGATTTTGGGTAACTCAATTCCCATCATTCGTGTTCTTTTTCCTCAAAATTCGCTTGTATATTCCTGGTCCTTCCTTTGCTCTCCCAAATAAATTTTCGAGTGAGCTACTCAGGTTGAATGAAAAAAAGTTTGGGGGATTCTGCCTTGAATTGCATCCAATTTATAGATTGATCCGGAGATAACTGACATCTTTACGACACTGAGTCTTTCCAAGCACTCCATCTCTTGCACTCCCACAGCATCAGATGAAAATAATTTGAGGCAGATTTATGGCAAATTGAATGGCTTTAACCAAAGATTGCTGATTAATGGTTCTGTGTCAATCCAAAGAAAAGTTCTCACTGCTTTGCTACAAGGTTCTGTCCTTGGCCCTGTCCTTTTGAAAATATGTCAATCAATTATTCAGATAACCCCAACCTGGGGGGGACAGCACAGGCCATCGATGACATAATCAAAATTCAGAATGATCTCAGGTCTAGAATGCTTGGCTGACACCGGGAAGATAAAACGTAATGAGTATAAATGCAGAGCCCAGCAGCAATCTCTGAAATTCACTTGTGCAAATGCAGCATGGTTGCAGAGGGAGTAGTGGGTTGGCAGCAATTTATGTGAAAAGGATTTTGTGGCACAAGAGAGGCAGTTAGATAGTCATTGATCACAAACCTCATACGAGGCAATAATATGATGTGGCCATTTAAAGAGCTAATGCAAAGTTATTAAAGTACAATGTTCAGTCCATGTAAAGGACAGGCAAACCCCCCCCCCACGGCCACTGCCATGCTCTGATGTAATCCGATCACATTCTCGTCATTTGCTTCATCTTTGGATGCCACTGCTTATCTCAGAGCATCTAAAGGATAAACAAAACAGCGAGAGACATGGAAAACTTCCCGTCCAGCCTCTGGACAAAAAGACATTCACGCTATTACTGCTCTCGTGCTGGAGCGACCAAGTGAAAAGCCACAGCTCACAGGCTGCATAGGAGAAAGCTCTCCCCCTTCCCCTGAAGATGCGCCCGGCAGCGGAATAGTCAGGAGTGTGGGAGGTAGCGAATTCCCGCTGCCAGAGTCAGACCAGCAGTTGCTTGGTGACCGTCCCCCCGGTGATGGGTGACTTCACTTGCCCTTCATGGTCAGGGACCATGGCTTTAAGATCAGACTTTCTCTCTCATTCCTGCCTAGTCCAACATGAGCTCCTTCCATCACAGATTTGGGGAGGAAACAATATACATGTGAGCAAGTGTCAGAACAGAGAGTAATTTCAAAATCCAGTTTTGTCCAGATTAGGAAGGATTTCATTATCTTTTTTATTTAAAATAATACAGTTATGAAATATTTCAAACATACAAAAAGCACAGAGAATAATGAAATACCCATGTACCTGCCACAAAGGGTTAACAACTGCTAACCTGCTGCAATATGGATTGCTTTCAGATTTTTTTTAAGAGAAATAAAACATGACAGGTACAGTTATGTACCCTGCCCTGTCCCATTTCCTATAAGACAATTCTCCTAAAGTTGGTGTACATTCTTCTCATGTATATATTTGAGTCTTACTACATGTGTTCCCATAAAAGTATACAGTATTGTTTTATGCTTTTAAAATGTACAGAAATGGTTTCATGCTATTTATAATATTGTGCGAACTGCTCACTTAGGAGACCATTTTGAACAGGGCTGCAACAGTCACCTCTGCAACATCTCCTCGTCCATACGTGACTCTCTCTAGAGCATGTACATCTAGAGGTAGAACTGCTATATCATCAAGTCTGCGTATTTTACATTTTACTAGATACTGACGAACGAACTATACCCACAGCCGTATAAGACAGTTCCCATTGTCCTATACTCTCGCTGCTACTTAGTGTTCTCAAACTTCAAATGTTTGCAAAACTGTTAGCCAGGAAATAACACCTCATCATTGTGGGATTTTTTTTTTTTTTGGATGTTTTCTGGATCCCAGTATGAAGGAACACTTTTCATATATTTCTTGGCTCTCCAGGATTCCTCATCTGTGGGTTGCTTCAGCTTTTTCCTTTGACTATTTTTAGTGACTTATTTATCTTTTATTTTTAAGTTTTTATTTTGAGAGAGGGGTGCCTGGGTGGCACAGTCCGTTAAGCGTCTGACTTCAGCTCAGGTCATGATCTTTGGGTCTGTGAGTTTGAGCCCCACATTGGGCTCTGTGCTAACAGCTGGGAGCCTGGAGCCTGCTTTGGAATCTCTCTCTCTCTCTCTCTGCCCCTCTCCCATTCACACTCTTTCTCTCAAAAATGAATAAGTGTTAAATTTTTTTTAATTTTGAGAGAGAGCATGTGTACTCACAAGCAAGGAAGGGGCAGAGAGAGAGGGAGAGAGAATCCCAAGCAGGCTCCATGCTGTCAGCTCAGAGCCCAACATGGTGCCCAACCCCACGAACCATGAGATCATGACTGGAGCTGCAATCAAGAGCTGGATGTTTAGGGGCGCCTGGGTGGCTCAGTCGGTTGAGCGTCCGACTTTGGCTCAGGTCATGATCTCACAGTTCACCCCCCGTTGGGATCTGTGCTGACAGCTCAGAGCCTGGAGCCTGCTTCAGATTCTGTGTCTCCCTTTCTCTCTGCCCCTCCCCTGATCATGATCTCTCTCTGTCTCTCAAAAATAAATAAATGTTAAAAAAAAAAAAAAAAAAGAGTTGGATGTTTAACTGACTCAGCCACCCAGGTGCCCATTTATCTTTTTTGTTACTGACTTATAGAACTGATTTATGGATATTTACATTTGATGGATTGCATGTATGCAAATATCTTCTCCCACTTATGACTTCATTTCCTCTCTAGCTCTGCTCTGAGGCTATTCTCACTCCACACTAAGCCACTCTTCCCAAATCACCCGTGATATCTGCTGTCACAAGGCATGGTTTTACCAAGAAAGTCTTTTGGCGACTGCTTGTTTTTATCTTTGGCACGGAGCTTGCAATTCTGGTAACTGCCACAGTTAGGTGTTTTGTTTTGGTTTGGGTTTTTTTGGGTTTTCATAGCAGCCAGTTCTAATTCTGTGACACCCAACTGGGTGTCCTACAATTCAATTCAGCTCTGGCAGTATCTCCCCAGGATCCTTCTAAGGGATCAGTCCCACAAGAAGGCCTCCTGCTCAGACCCCAGTTCTAAGTATCAGGCTGCCAGCACACTCACTCTTCTGTCTGGCATGGCTGCGAATCCTAGAGTTCCACAAGACCCCCTCCAGTTCTATCACATGCTAGAACAACTCACAGAGCTCAGAAAAGCACTTTACTTACTAGTACTGGGTTATCCTAAAGGATACAACTCAAGAAAAGCCAAACAGAAGCGACGCACAGAGCAGAGTAGGGCCCGAGGAGAGGGGCAGGGAGCTCCCCCGTCCTCCCTGGGCACAATACCCTCCCAGCAACTCAATGTGTTCACCAACCCACAAGGGGCTCACCAAGCCTGATTATTTAAGGGATTATGACATTTCCATCATGGAGGCATGATTTATTAAATTGCTGGTTAATGGTGATTGAACATCTCTAGCTCCTCTCTCCTCCCAGGATGGTTAGAGGTGCAATCTCTCGATTCCATGGCTGCTCCTCAGATGACCAGCCCCCATCCAAAAGCTCTCCAGGGACCCACCAAGAACCACCTTGTTAGCATAAAGGTAGGTTTGGGAACAGGGGGCTCATGATGCATAACCAAAGATTCCCTTGTCACTCAGGAAATTCCAAGGGTTTTAGGAGGTCTGTGCCAGAAACCCAGGGCAGAGACCAAATAGTAGTTCTTATCATACCTCAGCCATTAATGAGAAAGATGAAGTCAGGTTTATGGTCAGGGCAATTTCCATCTATTTAATTTTGGAAATATTTACTTATTTTGAGAGAGAATGAGAGTGTGAGCTGGGGAAGGGCCGCGAGAGAGGGAGACAAAGGATCTGAAGTAGGTTCTGCACTGTCAGCAGAAAGCCCCACGTGGGGCTCGAACTCACAAACCCGTGAGATCATGACCTAAGCCAAAGTCAGACACTTAACCGACTGAGCCACCCAGGCACCCCCTGTTTAGTTTTTTATTAAAATATCACATTCCTTGCTTTATAATTAATGAGTAGTTGTCTAATAAATTAAGAGCAAAGTTTAAAGAGATATGACACCCAGGTTCAGGTCACAGATACTACTGACAACCTTATGGGAAACAATTACTGTCTGTTGGGTAACTCCGGTTTTCCTTTCTACATGCATTACCTTTGATTTATGCTACCTTCCCCTGTCTTCAGCTCCGCGGCCAGAGCACCTCCCTGAGGCTGCTGTCAGCGCTAGCTATACTGAAATTTCAAGTCCCCAGGGCTTGGGGGAGGAAGGAAGGGAAAGAGACGAAGCCAAGAATTCCTAGCTTGCTTCAGTTAACTTAATTAGGACTTCTCTCCATTCCTGCTTGGGGCTACACTCTATTACTTCTATAGAAAATGTTCAAACACAGCTGGGCGGGAGTGTGCTGGCTCATGGGCATACCTGGGTTCCCTTCTTTGTCCATCAGACATGTTGTTATTAGCAACCACTTGAAAGTTCCTTCATTCAACCTAGTTCTACCAGTAGCCTTCGCTGCAAAGGTTGGTTTTCTAACTTCAACAACCTGCTTCAGACTTCGGATGGACACCACTCTGTTCACACCTTTTTCTTAAAGGGAATGTTTCTTAAGCATTCACTCTCTAAGCATTTAAATTGACAATCTGAACACAATAAAACATTGGTTTAATGCCCAAGAAGTATAACATCCCTTCTGCAACCTGTCCCTACTCACAGGCCAGAAAGAGATGTCCACCAAAGGGCCCGAAGTCCTGCAAAGGAATGGTCATCTGATATCAGCTTCCACTGGACCAATTCTCCTCCAAATTTCTCCTTCTACCTCCCCTCCTATCATTTAGCTTATTTTATTATTCCACTGCCCCTGGAGACCCAGAGCAGGGAGGGAACAAACCAATGCTTCTTTTAGATCTACTAATGACTAACAATGAATTAAACATACTGCATGAGAAATACCAAATAGATATGGCCAACTGGGACCTTGCAATGGCTCACCTGATTAGGACTAAAACAAATTAAAAAAAAAAAACAAAAAACCTTAGATCTACCCCAGCCAGGGATGGATTGTGAATGCCTGCCCCAACGTGTACTGTTAACTTAAGGAAGAATGAGCAAGACCACAGGAGCAAATTTCCATCACTGGAGTAAGTAGCATGACTCAGAGAACGCACCCTAGTGCTGCTGGAGGCAAACACGGTAGACAACGAGGAGCACTGGGTTCCTCTCTTCGGATTTCTGCACCAACCCAGAATGGAGGAGGCCTTCTTCCTCCCCCTAGAGGAAGAGGGGCACTCGTCGGCTGGGCCAGTGGGTCAGCTGGGATCACAGAGAGCCTTATCCCCTGGAAGCCAGGTCACTGAACTGAAAGCAGTGATGAAGGCACTCTCTAGTCTACCCCTGGATGACGTTGGTGGACCACCTTCGGCCATGCAGCTGGCTGGCTAAGCCCACGAGGCTCTGAGTTCCAAGTTTTACAAGCATTACCTTCAACTACAAAATGGAAATAAGCCATTGTTTCTGAAATGCCAGACGGTAAAGAATACGTTTTTACCACCACCCCCTGCTCCTAAATCTCTCCTCGACCAAGACAACTGTGGCTTCCTTCTCTGTCCCCAACTCTTACTGCAAGACCCAGAAGCACTTGTAAATTGTCCCCCATGCTTTGGTACCATTTGATTAGGAATAGCCATCTTAAACCACAGGGTTCTAATGAATATAACTATTTAGCTGGACCCCAGAGGCTGCTACTGGGGAGTGCTGGGTCCTGAGATGCAAAGCCAGGCCCAGGGAGGGCGGGGGCTTTCTGGAAACCGCGAAACTACACAGGATCAGGACCGTCCCTTCTGCTATTCTAGAGTGCATGGGGGGCCTCGTGTGATAAGCTGCTTTGTAAGTTTTTATGGCCCTGCATATGTGCTGTTTTTACGTTGTACAGAAATTATTAAAAGGCCCACATCCTTCAGATATCCTTCAGCCTCAGAAAAGAGGCAAATTCTGACACCTACTATAGCACAGATGAAACTTGAGGACACAGTGCTAGTGAAAGAAGTTAGACACCAAAAAGACCAATACTGCATGATTCTACTTAGGTGAGGTATCCAGAGAAGTCGGATTCCCAGAAACAGAAAGCGGCATGGTGGCTGCCATGGGCTGCGGAGGGGAAGTGGGAGATTTTGTTTAACAGGTACAGAGTTTCAGTTTTGCAGATAAAAAAGTTCTGGAGATTGGGTGTACGACGATGTGAATGCACTTGACACTACTGCATTAAACACCTTAAGAGGGTTAAGATGGTAAATTTTATATTATGGGTATTATACCACAATTTAATAAGAGATCCACGTCTTTCATTTCTTTTGTAGATTCCCTGGTGATGCCTAGTCCGATGCACAAAGATGCTACCCCGTCTTGAGCAGAACATTTTTATCAGTCATTGTAGATATTTCCACAGATGTCCTTTTATTTAATGTCATGCAATCCTCACAGTAACCTTGCAAGATAAGTATTTTAGCCCAACATCAACATTATGTGACTTGCTCACAGCTACTTGGAAACAGAACCAGGGGGACCCAGGTCTCTGATTCCAAATGAGTTTTATTTGCACAGCTGTACCTCAGCTTCTCCATAACTGAAGATCCGGAAAGAACTCCACAGGCTGGGACATGTTCGGGAAACTCCTCCAACATCAACAGCTGAGGATACATATTCATATGTTAACCAAGACACGGGAAGGGACTACTCACATGGGTGTGCGTGTGCGTGTGTGCATGGGTGTGCGCACGTGCATGTGAATATTGCCAGAAAAGAAAAATACCACCTCTTGTGCAGGGAGGAAAACCCACAAACTCTCAAAACCCCAAAGAACGCGCCACAGCTCTCAAACACAAGCGGGACCACGCCAGAAGAGAACCAGCCTGGGAATCAGTTGCTACGGGCAACATAACACAAGTCAGTCTCCCTGTCCTTGGCATGCATGTGGCTTGCTGTCTCCAGGCCTCACAGTCAGAAGTATCCGAGCAAGGACCACAGACACGTGAGGGAGGACAACCTTCGAGAAGCAAACCCACCCCCTCCCTTTTAGCTCCAGGATGAAGATAGCTCTGAAGACAACTCTGGGACAGAGCCCATCTCTAAGAAAATATAAGAGGGGAGCTTGGGAAGTAAGAGGGAAATTGTGAATGCAGGCCAACAGATCCTGATAGAATGGGCAGAAGGGTGTATGTGGCTCTGAAAACTGTAGGAAGGGAATCTTCTAAGGTCAACAATTCTGACAGAAACACTGACCTACTGTTGCTGACACATGGTCATGCTCTGCGGCCCTGCCTGGGTCACCACTGCTCCATCCTCTCTCATTTTTTTTAACGTTTTATTTTATTTTTGAGGAAGAGCACAAGCAGGGGAGGGGCAGAGGGGGGTGGACAGAGGAGCCAAAGCAGGCTCCACGCTGACAGGAGCAAACCCAATGCAAAGTTCAAACTCACACACCGTGAGGTCATGACCTGAGCCAAAGTCAGATGTTCAACCGACTGAACTACCTAGATGCCCTGATCCTCCCTCATTTTTTTTTTAAGGTAGGACGTCTCTGTTCATTAATGCTCTCTACTTTAGCATCTTAGTCCTTTCTAAATGAACAGTAGGACTCACTGCCTTCCCCTTCTCTTGGGCTCTTTATTCTCCACTCCCTTCATTCTTACCTCTCTGCCGTTTGCTTCTATGATCTCCTGTACCCTGAGAGGAAACCACAGGATGAACGGGAGACAGGTAGGGAGATGGCCCCATAGAATGACAGAGGGAGAGAGTTCAACCTGTCCTGGAATCTTCTAGACCTTCTTACATGGGAATAAGTAAAGCAAGACCTCAAGCTTTTTGATTTCCAGTAAAACCCACTGTCTTAACATCCCCACATATGCTATCTTCTCTGTCACTCAACAGCTAAACTATAAAATTAGGAAAATGTAAGAAAACGGCAAAGCTGGAAATATTTCAATCAACAGGCAAATGTCATTGAAATCCTAGGTCCATCCCTACGGTACTTACACCAAGCTCGGGTAAGCAGGGTTGATGTCCAAGAAATACATATCGTCCTGGTAACCATATCATTAATGAGTTCTATCAGTCAAGACCCAACCAGGGACCTTAGAGAAGTCACTTGACCTCTACAACCCTCTAGTATCCCCATACATAAAATTAGAAAAGCATGTGGGTTATGGAAGATCACAGACCTTTGCAAAAGCTGTCAGAAAGGGTAAGTGAAGATTGTCACTTTTTTCTGAGCCCCGTTTCACCTCTCTCCGCCCCCCCTCCAGGATCCCAGAGCAATGTTAGATGAAGAGCAGAGTGAAGAGGAGGGGTGGGGTAGAAGGAGCCAAGTAAAATGATGACAGCAATGAAGAAAGCAAACACAAATGAGCTCGGCGAATGCTCGGGCGCATTCTGTATTTATAATAAGCGCAGGGGAGGTGAAATGCGTATGCGGCTCTGCTCTGCGAAGCACTGGCTCCCCATCAACGCCTCTGGCTGCCTGCGTTGCCAGCCTGTTCCCCTCGGCTTCCGTCCTGCCCAGGATGTCCTGGGTGCTCAGTGGACAATAAGAGCACGGCCTTTGCTGCTAGTTAGAATGGGCCTCAGACAACAGCTTTGAAGCCACGATGCCCGGACAGGCTTGCTCTGCAAGGGACAAGCAGAGACCTGGCTGGTGGTCCTCTGAGTACCCGGCAGGGCCAGTAATAGGAAGCCCCACTGCATTACAAATACCCCTGGAAGCTGCGACTTGTCCCTTCTGTTTCACTGCACTTTATTAAGCAGACCTTGACTGGACCCTCAAAAATGCCTTTTTAATGGCTCTTATTCCATCCAGAGGCCTTGGAGCAGAAGTAGGAGGAGAAGGAGGCAGTCATGTGCTAGGTCATCAAGGGCCACCCCAACAGAGACATCTGCCACTAGTCTGCAGGAGGTCAATGTCATCCAGGTCAACCAGTTAGTCATTTCTGTTTGTCTGTCACATAAAATTCCTAGACAAGCCCATGTTAGCACATTAGGCACTTTTTTCTAGATGATAGGACTTCAGACTCCCTCACTCCTCGGGATGGGAGTTCTTAATCACTCCTTCCACCTGTATGCACCCAGCTCCTCAATGAGCGCATGGCTTGGGCACTGTTGGTCTCCAGCTAGCTACCTAGCGGTCTGTTCACTAAGGATCTAGAAGAAAGGCACGTAATACTCCTCCCAAAAAGGGTACCGGTTTTTAACCTTACCTGGTAATAATAACCATAAGAACAGCCCACAGCTTACACAGCCTTTACTCTGCACCAGGCTTTCTCCCAATGGCTCTTCTTTTCATGCATTAACCACTAACTTCTCACCTTATTCTTAATGAAGGTTACCCATTCCATAGGTGAGGAAACAGCTCAGACATATTTTAGATTCTCAGAGAGGCTTCTGTGATCAGGAAGCCCATGAGATCTGAAGGAATGAGGAGTTCAGGGTGGAGCTCGGAGCTCCCTGTGAGGCGGTGAGACTGATGATCTGCTTGAAGGGGGAAGGGCGAGGAGGCGGGGCACAGGGTTACTCCTGGGGCCTTGCTGTACATACTACGTCAGCCCAAGCTGGCTCGGCCCACCCTGGAGGAACTGACGTGCTTCATGGAGCACGGGTTCAAGGACATTTGTGTGCCCTGTGGCAGAACCAGCTTAAGTCACCCCAGACTAAGGACTAAGTGGAGAACCCAACGCTGGGTCTGCACCCAACCCACATGAACATAATGCCTCCTGGAGCTGAACTGAAACTAGCTACGGGCATTTCCCCTGTTCTGTGCTCGTTAGGCTGAAACAGCTGGCTACCACCTGAGACACCACAGTGGGCTGTAAGTCCAAGGAGGGTCATGCCAGCTCCTAACCTCCTGGACTGTGAGCTGGCCAAAGGTTGCTGGGTCGGTGGCATGTTTGGGCAGACCAGGCAGTCACCACAAATCCAAAATGGGAAGGAGAGTTCTATTTTTAGCCTCAGGGTGCCACATGTGTGGACAGGACAGTGTCAGGGACCAGGGTATTAGTAGGACCCTGTTCTCTGCAGCCTGTGGACATAGCAAGATGGGATCCTTAGCTGGAAGTGTGCTGACAGGAGCCTGAGGGTTTCTGCTGCTGCACTCTCGCACTCTCGTGCACGTGAGCGCGCGCGCTCGCTCTCTCTCTCTCTCTCTCTCTCTCTCTCTCTCTCTCTCTCTCTATCTATCTTTTTAAACTACAGCACCTAAAACCCACATTCCAGACACTGGCTGACTGGCTGGCTGGTCAGTCCTGTGGACTGAGAGGCACCTGCTGGGAAAAAATCAGGGGACATCACAACAGGCCCCTTGGGAATCCTGGTTCTCCACCTTAAAAAGAAAATCATCCTTGGTGGCTGGTTAAATGTGCCCTGCCTGATCCCAGCCTCAGACGTTAGAATTCAGTAGGTCTGGAGAGGGGCTGGGGCACTTGCATGTTAATAAACAGCCCAGGTGATTATAACACAGGGAGCCTGGGGCCTCTGGGGGCAGCCTGGTGAGTAGGGCAGAGCTCCTCGCTACTCCAATGTGATGAGTGCACCAGCAGCAATTTTACCATCAGTGAAAGCTCCAGCCCCAGCCCGGAAGTACTGAGTCTGTATCTACATTTTGGCAAGATCCCTGGGTAATTTATAGGCACACAGCAGTTTGAGACACACAGCCTAGCGGTTGTCAAAGAGAATGAACCACAATCACCCAGAGAGCCTGTTACAATACAGAGTGCTGGGCCCCCACTTACAGAGTTGCTGATTTGGAAGGCCTGGCATGGGGCAAGAGACTGCATTTCCTGCAAGTTCCCAACGGATGCGGATGCTGCTGGTTCAGGGACCAAACTGAGGACCACTGTTCTAGTCTAGAAAGCAGTTTATCAGCCTTGGTGCACCCTGTCATTACCTAGGGAGCTTTAAATCCTACTGCTGCCTGGGTCCCGCCCTCAGAGGCTCTGGCTGCACTGAGCTGGGACCCAGCCTGGGCATCTGGACATTCAGGGGCTCCCTAGGTGATGGTAACGTGCAGAGAAGGTTGAGAAATCAAGGTTCTGGAGTCAGACAACCTGGACACAAATCCCAGCGCTTGCCAGCTGGTGACCTGGGAAAAGTGACATAGCTTCTTCTGTTGCCCACACGCCCCACTCACGGGTCTGCCTGAACACGAGCTTCATTACTCTGTCCATGAACCCAGTAGATGAGGACAACATGGAGATTTAACGAATCTGCTCTAACAGATACCAAACAAGATGGAAGCCGTTGAGTCCCATGTGCCCTGCCTTCTACTTGTTGCCACATATTCTCTCCACATATAAAGATAAGAAAAGTGACCCCTGCCTGGGTGCTCATCACATGTCAAGTACATCATCTCATTTAATGTAATCTTTACCACAACCCTGTAGGTCTAATATTATGATGCCCATTTTCCCGCTGAGGAAACTGAGGCTCAACAAGGTCAAATGACTTGCCCAAGCTAACATGTCTGGAAAGTGAAGAGTCAGAATTTGAATTTCAAATAGTCAGACTCTAGAGCTGTCTCTGCTGACCATTTACCACGCTGCCTCCTGTTCCTGGTTGGTCTTTCCCTCCACCACCCAGAAACTTCTGCAAGGTGGTGGGCTGGGGAGGCAGAGGTCACACCATCAGCACATCCTCTCCTCCCAAATGAACCTAATACCAAGAACCTCTGGCTTGCTTGAGACTTGAGTTGATCTGTCATCATTACCAGCCCAGGGACACAGCCCCCGACACAAATAAGGTTACATTTCCTGACAGATACAAATGGATTTTTTTTAAGACATCAGAACAAAGACACTCTGCTAAGCCCTCCATGAAGGTGCAAATTGCTAATCTGATCTGAATGTGTCACTGGTTTGTTTGGGCTTCATCAAAAGGTTTTGATACAAGAATTGAGGAATAATAAATAAAAGTTTCTTTTAGCTTGAAATGAATTCTTAGTTGTCTGTTGTGGATGCCAATTTCTGTATTTTAAAATGGGGTTGGCAAGCAAGACACGGACGAGACAGAAATGAACCAATAAAATCAAGAGCAGGAATTAATTAAGGGAGTTTGCCACAGAGCAGGGACAAAGGAAACATGGTAATAGTGTTTCTCCCAAGAAAGACGAGTTGGATTTATATATATATATATAAGTTTCTGGGAAAATAATTTAATTTTGACACCATCTCCACAAATCGACTGGGCTTATCTTTCTCCCATGGAGAGTGAAGATTGCCCTTTTTCTGGCCAGAGGGGAATCTCATTTCCCCTCTCCTTATCAGTTATTAGAAATCAAAATATTGTTTCAAATGGATGTGTTTAGTATTTCAGACTATATAATGTGTCCAGCACAAAAGGGCAACATCACTGGATAGGCAACAAAGGGTACAGAAGAGATGAAAAAGAATCTGGAATTGCATGACCAAAGATCTCTCTCCAACCTGTCCCTCCTTGTTCGGTGAGGCTTGGCTTATCGGCCACCTCCCCATTCTTAAACTTCCTCAATCTTGGAAATGGAGAAAATAACAAGTTGGATTTCCCTCCCCTACTCTACGGCGGTGGTCCAATAACACCGATTTTTAACATCTACTGTATGAAGCAAATTCCCAACGATTCCACGTGATTTGGGTCACAGAGAAACTAAGATTTTCCCACTGAAAACACCACCCTGTAAAATTGGTTGAAAATTACGGCCACAAATACTTAACCTAAGTCCAGTCTGTTAGCAACAAGGTCCAAATTAGTGCCTTCTTTTTCTTTTGTCGCTTTTTCTGTATGTCAGAGATCCCCTTTACTGCCACCTCTGTTACCTCCTCCCCTATCTAAGGATTTGGTGGCACATCATCTCCAAGACTTCAGCTCCCTGGTTTTCTGGGTATTTGAAATGTCAGATAGAGCCAACATACAGTGCCGTGCCTCACAGGTAGCTTATCTCCATGGATTACCTGGTCCAGCCCAGCCCCCAAATCACTTACATTCTAGACTCTGAGATAAATAACATATAATTCCTCCATGTTAGCAATTAGCAAGTTTAAAACTCAGTGTGACAAGTTTACCTGTAATGAGGAACACATTTCCCAACCCGTATGACGGGATCGATGTGGGGAATAGTGACAATGCAGCTAACTCAATTACCAAGTGTTCTGAGCGTGTGAAGTGTTATGTGAATGCTAAGTAATAATGTTATGGTTTCATCTGAAAGATGTGTATGTCACCCAGGAGCTTCCGGTAGTCAGTAGCATAATTTGCAGTAAGTCATCATTAATTAATGCTAAATTACCAGGCCCTTCCTGGGGAAGCTGCAAATTAAACTGACATCAGTATGTGAAGAGTTCATTATGGCTACTGTTATGAGAACACAAACTGAAGGACTTAATAGTGGATTAGAAGGTGTTTATGTCCAAACACCTCAATGTGGGCTCCACAGTCACCACACATGAGCAAAAGATACTGGTTTGTCACTAAGGAGGATGACAGGAGACTTGGGAACATAACAGGTCCCCCAGCATGGGATAATGGGGTATTTGGAAGCATTAAAAAAACAGGAGGGGCACCTGGCTGGCTCAGTCAGTAAAGCATGCGAATCTTGATCTTGGGGCCATGAGTTCAAGCCTCACATTAGACATGGAGCTTATTTAAAAAAAAATAGGAGAGGAAGAGCACTCAGCCATTCCTTTCCCTCATTCTTTCCTCTAACATGCCACTTCCACCAGAGCCTGGGAAATGAGACAGAAGCAATGAGCAAAGAGATAGGCTAGGGAAGGGCCAGATTCACCTGGAAACAAGGTAGGATTGGGTGGGTGTCAGGAGACGGTGGGAGAGGGGTATTTGGAACTCTTCGGGTGATTCCGTTTTGCCACCTTCCTACCCAGCTCCCCTGCATACAGTGATTTTACCACGTTTGGTTATTGTTGCAAATCTGACAGCAAAATATCCTACCTCATGAACATCTGTGAGGCACATGATCACAAATCAATATTGCCATAACTAACGTAATCGCTACTCTACTTATACATATTATAAAATAAAATGAAAGAATGAACATGCCACATATACTGATTCCCCAACAGCCGCACCTTAGGTAGCCATAAAACTGATAGCAAAAAAAAGGCCAAGCACCCCGGAACCCACAGCCAACAATGTACACTATGGTGCAGCCTTTATGTATCCTCTTTAATCCCCCAAAGGGAAAGGACCTAGTGGCACTTTATTCCCAGCTTTCCTTCTTTGGTCATGGTAGACACTTCCTAAAGAGGAGATCATTTCTTCTGCATCTAACAAAACGGTGTAAAAACAAAAAAGTGCAAAACCTTTGTTTGATGAGATCTATTGTTTACATGCATTCATTCACTCAACAGACATTCACTGAGCACTATGTCAGCTTTCAAGAAAGAAGAAAAAAGAAAAAGACAAAAAGTCTTGCCCTCGAGGCACACCCATCCTAGTAGGACATAGTCAAGGACACAAAGAAACCAACGGTGATGAGACAGTGAAGAAGAGGGACTGATAGGTTGTGCAGAGCAGGTAGAGGCTGATGAGCTCTCAGAGAAAGATACATATGGACTGAGGACACTCTGGAGAGTCATGATGAAGGTCATTCCAAGCAAAGGGAACCACCTAAGCAGAGATACAAAGGCACAAAACCTTCACGCCCCAGAGAAGGAAGCCCTTCCTACGGCCATTTCCCCGCCTCCACCAGAAATGACCCAAACCAGTGGTGGACACCAAGCTAAGCAAGAAGCTCAGTCAGTGGGCTTCTTCACATAGGATAATCAGACTAGGTGAATTGCCTGCCCTGAACCTGAAACTCATGTATCAAGGTTGCCATTTGGGGACATGGATCCAGAGAAACAAAGAGAGAAAGAAGGCTTTAGAGTGAAAGGATATTAGTACACAGAGAAGGAAAGCCTCAGGAAACCGTGTGATGCCTAAGCAAGAAGGACAGAAAGAGTAATAACTTTGCGGGACCCAATTCTAGACCATCAAGAGGCTCAGCTTTTCTTACGGGTCTTGAATTCTGTAAAATACTCTCAATTCCTTTGACTAAAGTCTCCTTAGTTTTAGACTGCTGGAGTGGGATTCTGGTGAGGGCCCTTGGGAATAAGAGACACTGCACGGCCCTGGGGACAAGTGGGCTAGCCAGCACCCTGGTACATGGCTCTGGCTGCAAGGGTGGGCTTGGCCCCATTCATGTCAATCATCAGAACCAGAAGGAAGTCAGAGGACCGTGGGCCAAGTGAGTGGATCAGAGACAGCCTGGCTGAGTTCACCAGAAGGTCTTCACACCTACTCATCAACTTTTTATCAAGATAGATCTCTGAAGCACTCATAGTTCCTCTGGAGAAAGATGTGAGATAAATACAAGGCATTGTTAACAAAAGGGTCTTTCTTCTTTATTATAAAGCTATTGGAAAGGAACTGCTTTAACGACCATGAGGGAGCTCCAGTCCTGTCTCAACACGTAACCTTGAAAATCAGGCACAATCGCTGTCCTCAGTTCTCATTCTCCCCTTCTCCACCATCCCTCCGAAAGCACGCTTCTCCATGAATAGCCTTTTTCACGTAATGACACTAATACCACCACCTGTGCACACAGAGCCATCGTGGCTGCTGGCTGGGTTGGGCGCTGTCCTGCTGTCACTCCCCCGGCCACCCCAGCTTGTCCCGGGATGCTGCTGGCTTCTGGGTGGGAACACGTATGAAAGAAAGGGAGATTTCCAACCTACCGTTCCACAAGGACCAGCCACCCAAGCTGAAGATTACAGATAGCAGCATGAGGAACTCTGCTTTTGAAACAACAAAGGAAAGGTCCCTCTCGTATTGCGTAATTTTTTTACAAGTCTTTCTATGGGGACAGGAAGTCTGCATCAATAAAACTGTACTTAGGGGCGCCTGGTGGTTTTGTCTGTTAAGCCTCCGACTTTGGCTCAGGTCATGATCTTGCAGATCTATGAGTTGGAGTCCTGTGTCGGGCTCTGTGCTGACAGTTCAAAGCCCGCAGCCTGCTTCAGGTTCCGTGTCTCCTTCTCTCTTGCCCCTGCCCCGCTCACACTCTCCCTCTCTCTCTTTCAAAAATAAACATTAAAATTTTTAATTAAAAAAGCAATTAATAAATAGTAAAAAATAAAAATATTTTTAATGTAGATATTTCAAATGTATGTTGTCAATGGAGTACAAACTGTAGACCCAGAGAAGGACACAGGTGAAGAATTAGGGAGCCATCGGTGTGAGGCAGATGAGGGTCCCTAAGAGAAAGGAGTTAGACACAGGAGTTTTGTGGAGCTGAAGCCAAGTGGGGGGGGGGGCAAACACTGAAGAGCCCTGCAAGTATTTTCTTGGTATTTGAGGATATTTAAGGAAGACTCTGCCCTGAGGGTAGATGCAGTAAGAAACTCCTCTCTGAACATTCTCTCTGGGAACCTACTCTACTCCCCAACAAAAGAGCATCCTAATAGATCTATGGAATCTACTGGAGGACACAGGATTTTGAGGCATCTCCACGGAGCCTTTCTGAAATGCCCTCCTGGTGAAACAGCTCAGGAGAGCCGCTTGACTACTGGGTCAAGACCTCTGAGCCTAATCATGCCCATGGGGAGACTCCGAGATGTAACAGTCTCCCACATCTGACCTTCCATCCCAGGGATGTCCAGAAGCCTAAGGCTTCTCATATGGCCCAAGCCAGGCATATGCGGAACTGGCCATAGGGGCTTGGCATCCACGGGCACATACTCGAATTATATGTCACTCGGAGTTGAAAAGGACACTAGAATTTGCCAAGTGTAACCCTCTACATATCTCGGATACTACAGCACAAGCTGAAACACTTGGCTGTCACCTGGTATTCTCTAAAAAGGAGCCCTTCCTATCTGTATTTTGTAGATCAACACCATCGCTGTTAGAAACTAACTTCCGTCCAGCTGGCCACATGAGAGGTAGGGTACTGCCGCACTTGAACTTGCTCACTATGCTAGGGGAGACTGGCACTTTGGTCCAAACAAGTTCTCCAGGATAGTTCCTCGAGAGATCACCTCTTACAATTTGTTCTGAGGTAAGCCTGGGTCCTATGCTTCAAAAACAACATTATTTAGAGGACCATGTCTATTGCTATAACAAATTACCCCAAAACTTGGTTGCTTATTAAAAGAGTATCTCACAGATTCTGTTGATCAGGAACCCAGGCATGCTCAGCTGGGTGCTTCTACCTGAAGATGCCTCACAGTCTATAACCAAGGTGTTACCAGGGCTGGAGTCATGACCACAGGCTCAGATGAGAGGTACCCCCTGCTCCCCATGTGGGCTCACATGCTGTCAGAAGTAATCATGTCCTCAGGGCTATTGGCCAAAGGCCCATTCCTTGCCACATGGGCCTCACCTTAGGGCAGCTCACAAGGTGGCATTTTTTTCCATCAGAGGCAACAAGGAAGAAGGTAAGAAAGGTCATAGAAGATGGAAACCGGTCTTTGATAATCTGACTCAGAAGTGACAACTTAGTGCGGCCTAAATCCAGCCAACACCCAATGGAAGGGGGTTGCACAAGGGCATAAATTCAGGAGAGGGACTCATTATGGGGCCACTGAAAGGCTACCTACCACAGACTACATATTACCCTTTTTATTTACATATCCCTATCATTGGAACTGGCAAACAACAACAACCCAGCAAGGTCTGACTAGATATCAGCAGTAGTCAACCACCTCCACCAAACCTGTGTCAAGGGAAAGGTAGGGCCAGATACCAGTCTTTGCATACTTTACATGACACTGTTAGGGAATCTGACCAAAGCAGGGCCAATGAGACTCCCCTCCAGCCAATAAGTCATTTAGGAATACAAAGTTAAACCAGATGGTCATGAAAAGCAAGGCCAGAGCCAACCCGATGTACTGAGCAAAGCCATGTTCAAGCTGAAGTCATGAAGAACAGAAACCTTCATGGTTTCCACATAAGCAAGAGGAACCAACATGCAAAGAGCCTGGAGAGGCATAGAGAGACAAGGACAAGAGATCATAAGGCCTGAGACAGAGACAGAAACAGAAAAAAAACTGCTCAGGCTTTGCGTCTTTTAATTTTTTCTATTTATTCAATTTTACAGTCTACCATCCCATCCTCATTTTGAGCTAAGTAGGTTTTATTTCTTTTTAGTCCATCTCCGACTCAGTCAAGTCCTCCTCAGTCTATTTCTTCTTCTAGAAAATAGTATCAGTTCAGTTTCACCCCAGAATGTGACCTTTGAGATGTGAAATAATGTGCAGCTTCCAAGCAAAGCACATTTTTGTTCAAAGTATAGATGTGACTCAATTCATTTCCATAAGCCCATATTAAGATGGTTATTGTTGTCTCCATGACCCAGGGGAAAATGTACTAAAGAAACAGGAAGAGGACTAACCTAAATCAGACTGCACAATGGTCATGGAACAGAACTAGAACACCACTGCATTTGGTCCTCTAATCCCGTAATAACTTAACATGTAAAAATGTTATGCACTCACACAAATGTGCATTTACACACTCATATAAGTACTGGCCACGAACATTTCACAAATGAGGAAAATGAGGTCCCAAGCAAATAGCAGCCTCTCTTCACTTCTCTCGATGCATCACAAGGCAATATGTACCCCTTGAGTTGACTCCCATATGAATTTGCTTTCCAGAGCACATTTTCTAAGCATTCAACAGTCTGCTGATAGAGAAACCAACTCACAGAGTAGTTTACAGGACGCCCCCAGGCAGTTCACGTAAATATTGCAAACATCAAGTTTATACTGCCAACTCACTGCAGAAACCCAGAAGGGTAAGATTTTACAAGTTCTCTTCCCAAAAGAAATCAGACTGAAAATACAGAATGATAGCAGCTGGAATGGTGCTTTCCCCCTTCAATACACATAGCCTGAAGAAACGTCTTCCTTTTTTTCATACAAATAATATTTTTTATGGCAAAGGTATGTGCTCACCGCAGGGAATTTTGAAATTCCAAGAAGTATGGAGGAGAAAATAAAGTTACTTACAAATGCTACATCAAGAGACACCTAAGGTTTGACATATTTCCTTCTAGTCTTTTTTCTATATATATGTAGAAATATGTATTATTCTTTATAGGCATGTATGGATTAATGCCTTTCATTTTGCTTTTTTTTTAACCTAACATATTGCATGGAGGCATGGGGGATAGACTGCTAACAGGCACAAGATTTCTTTACTTGAGATATAAATACTTTAAAATTAGATCATGTCAATGGTTGCATGCATTTCTAAATATACTAAAAACACTAAACTATACACTTTAAGCACATAGATGATATGTCAATAAAGCTGTTTTATTTTTTAATTTTTTTAATTTTGAGAGAGAGGAGGGGGAGAGGCAGAGAGCAAGGGAGAGAGAGAATCTCTAGCAGGCTCTGCACTATCCACAGGGAGCCTGACATGGGGCTCAAACTCACCAACCATGAGATCATGACCTTAGCCGAAATCAAGAGTCAGATGCTTAACTAACTGAGCCACCCACACACCCCAATAAAGCTATTTTCTAAAAAAAAAAAA
>NC_043701.1:20459144-20463630 GCF_006229205.1 Suricata suricatta
AGCCTGCTGGGATTTTGATTGAGATTGCATTGATGCTACAAATTAGTTTGAGGAGAATTGATATCTTAATATTGCGTGTTCCAAAAGGAACATGGGTCATCTCCATTTCTTTGGTTCTTATTTATGTCGGTGATGTTTTGTAATTTTGGGTGTGTTTGGGGGCGTAGCCAACTTTTACTAGATTCATTCCTAGTATTTTATGTTTTTGGTGCTACTGTCTACGGGAATTATTTTGAAATTTCATTTTCTGATTGATTGCTGTTGATGCAAAAGACTGCAGTGGACTTTTGTATACTAACCTTATTGTTATGACCTTGCTAAATTCTTTTTTTTAATGTTTATTTATTTTTAGAGAGAGAGAGACAGAGCATGAGCAGGGGAGGGGCAGAGAGAGAGAGGGAGACACAGAATCTGAAATAGGCTCTAGGTTCTGCGCTGTCAGCACAGAGCCTGATGCAGGGCTCGATCTTGGGAACGAAGAGATCATGATCTAGGTCGAAGTCAGCTGCCCAACCAACTGAGCCACCCAGGTGCCCCAGACCTAGCTAAATTCTAATAAAACTAAGTATTAGTTCTGTTACTTGTCTGGGATATCTACATTTCTCACAGCACTTTTTATGGTTTTCAATGTACATATCTTGCCCATATTTAAATTTTTTCTTAAGAATTTTTTGTTCAAGAATGCCACTGTAAATGCTTTTTAAAAATCATTTTCTTTTCTGATTATATTTTGCTCAGGTGTAGCTGAGGTTGAGGTGTAGCTGGCCTGAGAACTGATTGTGAAAGCTGCTGGAGGTGGGACCACTAATTTTGTTTTTCTTGTTTTGTTCTGATGCATGTGGATGATTGTGATCGCTCAAACAACAGAGAGTCCCATCAATAAGTAGAATCATTTGCACGTCTGGCAAAGAGCAAACGTTCATGATTCCTCTTAATGGAAAGTACTGTTGGGCTTTAAGGCGACAGATCCTACAAGGACCTTAATGGATCTTGAAGTATGTCATTGACCTAGTGTGGACCTGACCAGGCTGATGGTGTAGATTTGAACTTCAGCTTCTCAGAACAGGTTGTGTACTCAGCATGGGTCTGGCAGGTGACCTTTCTAGATCAGTGGGCTACCTATTTCCCCTGGGGTTATACATGTTGTGGGTGGTGGGAATGGGTTGGGGAGAACATATAGGAATTGCTTTTGGGCCTTTTTTGTTTTTAATTAGGAGGAAAGAGATGCAAGCCGGGATGTGAGTCTGTAACCCATTCTTCATTCTCCCCAGTGCTCCGGGTAATGGTATTTAACAGAAAGACAAATCCATTCATCTTCCCAGCATCCTGGCACGTGGAAGCCAGGCAGGCTGCTATCAGAAGAGATATTAGGGGCTATAAAAAACCATTTGATTCCCTCCCTTCCCTACTGTCACTTTGTAGCCCCCCTCCCCCTTTCCCAGGGAGATGGGTACCGTGCTTGCTGACTCTCCATTGCCTGGAAGTCTTGGTCCTCGTGGGCATTCTATTGAGATTCAGACTGGTTTTACCGTCCCATTATTTTTTCTTTTATTTCCATCATTTCTCTTCTAGGGGTGGCAACATCATGGAAGGATTTTTCTTTCTGCATTATTCTGCCGAGTTTTAAAAAGAGCTGGTTGGTGTGCCCCTGGGTAGAGGAGAGCGGACCAGTCCTTCAGGACAGGTAGCTGCCAAAGTGATGCTTCTAGCACAGGGCCCTGGGTTTCTGAGCCAGGTTAGGGCAGGCAGGTGCCGCTTGCCTTTCTTCTTGTTTTCAGCCTTGGCACCCACACCTTGTGTCATCTCCTGCTAGTACCAGTGACACGGTGGCTAACTTGGACAGCTTTTGTCTTCTTTGGTCATAAAAGTGTTCTTTCATACTTCCAGGCTACTCTGCCCTCTGTGACTCTGTCCATGTCCCTTTTCTCCCATTTTTTTTCATGGCAGCAGCTTAAGAAAATTCGATCTATACCTAGTTATTGAGCATGACTCCATACCAGGGACGGTGGTGAGCAGGAGGGATACAGCTGGAGACAGGATGTGGTCTCTGCTCACCAGAAGCTAGTCTCCTGGAGGAGATGGACGTACATAGATGCAAGCACCTGTCACTCAAGGTCAGGAATTACACACTCATAATGCAAGTGTGAATAAAGCACTTTTGGGGGATGCATTCTAACAAGAGCAAGCCTCATCTACATGCTTTTATCTGGGCCTCGAAGGATGGGTCGGGTTTCCACAGTCACAGAGGATGTGGGGGTGGGAAGGGTGGAGTGGGACATTTAAACTAAGGGAACCATGTTAGCAGTGGCCCCGTGGTGTGAACTTGCATGTTAGGAGTGTGTGAGTTGTCTAGTTCAGCCGAAAGGCAGAAGGTGTGGCATGGGAGGACTAAGAAGGCCAGAGAGGAGACCAGAAAGGCAAGTTGGGGCATTGTAGGGGGCCTTGATGACCGCTGAGGAGTCTGCACACGTTCTCTAGTAGCTCATGGGAGCCAGCAAGGTTGATGAACAGGAAATGGCATGATCAGAGCTGGGCTGCAGGAGGCTCCCTGGGGCAGAAGGGTGAAGGTTGCATGAGAGAGGAAAGAGATAGAGGGAGAACCAAGAGGAGCCTATTTCAAAGCAGCTCAGATTAACACTGACCAGGATCTGGACATGGGCATCAGTCTTGAGAGTTGAAAGGAGAGGACTGACCGACTTGAGTAAAGTCTTAGGTGTGGGTCAGACATGACTCAATGGAGACAGAAGGGGAATCAAGTTGAAGAGGTAAAGGGGGCAAAGTCATGAATAGGTTCTGGGAACAGAGCGCTAGCAGGGTATGTAGTTAAGTTCTTTTGAATGCAGCAACAGAAATGGACTCTGTGCTTGAAGTCTAGAGTTAGATTCATGGCATACAGATATGTTTTTTGGAGGCTCGCCTTAAAGATTGAGGCTGCTCCCAGGAAGGGGAAATTGTTGTGAGCTGGGGAGTGACACTGATTGGTGCCTGCTCTGGTAAGTGGTGAGGAGGAGGAAGAGGAGACGTTTATTTTGGACAAGTAGTAGTGTGGGTGTGGTGCAGGAAGGGGCCGTCCAGATGCAGTGACTTTCAGCAGGCTCAGGCCTGTGTAATGCCCACATGTGAGCTCCAAGGGGATGATCAGTGAAGCTTTTAGTGTGGGGAGCTTGGGAGAGAGGGAATGAGAATAGGGTGTGAAGAGACTCTTCAAGGCTGGAAAGACCATTTCCTTTTATTTAATTTTCATTTATTTATTTGTATTCAGGTAGAGCACACATACAGGAAAGTACATATATCTTAAAATTTTTAAAAATATATTTATTTATTTTTAGAGACAGAGAGAGACAGAGTGTGAACAGGGGAGGGGCAGAGAGAGAGAGAAAGAGACACAGAATCAGAAGCAAGCTCCAAGCTCTGGGCAAGTGGTCAGCATAGAGTCCGATGCAGGGTTCAAACCCATGAACCATGAGATCATGACCTGAGCTGAAGTCGGACGCTCAACCGACTGAGCCACCCAAGTGCCCCTAGTGCATGTGTCTCAAGTAGACAGCTCCTTGAAGTTTTACATATATATACACTTTTGTAACAACCACCAAGAAATGGAAGCAAAACATTTCCATGACCCCAAAAGGTTCCCTGTGCTTATTCTTGGTCAATACCTCCACCTTTTCGATCAGAAGTATCACTCTTCTGACTTTTACTCCACAGATTAGTTTATCTCTTCTTGAACTTCATATAAATCTTACCCTTCAGTTTTTTTTTTTTTGAGTATGACTTCTTTTGCTTACATTATGTCTGTGAGATTTATTCATGTTATTGCATTAAGCATAATTTGGTTTTTCTCTTGCTGTGTAATACTCTTTTTAAAGATTTGTTAATGTTTATTTGTTTTTGAGAGAGAGAGAGAGAGAGAGAGAGAGAGAGAGAGAGAGCGAGCATGAGAGAGCGTGCGAGAGAGCACGAGTGAGTGGGTGAGCAAGTGCACTAGTAGGGGAGGAGCAGAGAGAGAGAGGGAATCCCAAGCAGTCTACAGGCTCCTAGCTGTCAGCATAGAGCCTGACGTGGGGCTCAAACTCAGAGCTGTGAGATCATGACCTGAGCCAAAATCAGATGCTCAACTGACTGAGCCACCCAGGAGCCCCTCGCTGTGTCATATTCTTTTAAACAGATATGCCACAACTCATCTATTATCCTGTTGATGGACATTTGGGTTTTTTTTTTAAAAAATCATGGCTCTTATGAATAAAACTGCTATGGAATTTCTTGCACATGACCTTTACTAACATATTTACTAGTTTCTCTAGAGTACACACATACCCAGGAGTGGAATTGTTGAGCTCAAGGATATAAATGTTTAATTTTAGTAGATGCTCCCAGTTTTCCAAAGCAATTATACCATTTTACACACTCCCTCCCCCAGTAACGTAAAAGAGTTCTCGTTGCTCGACCCCCTCGCTAAACATTGGTGTCGTCAGTCTTAATTTGTCAC
>NC_043701.1:20463730-20549030 GCF_006229205.1 Suricata suricatta
GTTGAGAACCACTACTCTAAAGTAGCTAAGGAGACAACTGAAGGACCTAATGTTCAGGGACACCAATAGGGAGCGACTGACTCTCTTGGAGTGAGCATGGAAGTCACAGAGTACCCATCACATTGTCACTGGCCACTAGCAGGGTACCTGTGCCTTTGGCTTACTGCTAATGGACACAACAGTCTCTGCAAATGCCAGGTCATGCTTCTATACGGATCCAGAGTAGATACTGCCTTTAAAGACTTGTTCTGTCCAGCAAGGCAACCAGGCAAGCGTCACCCCAAGTCCTGGCTGAAGATGTGCATGCAAGCATGAGCCCTGGGGCCCAGGGATGGCCCAAACACACCAGCTAGCCAGGGGGCATCAGAAGGGCCTTCCAAGTAATGCACACGAGTGTTTCCCTCCTCCCCCGCCCACCCCAACCTGGCATCAGACAAAGGAAAACTGACTGCCTGGAGAGACCAGTGTGCAGAGGGTCCTGTCCAGGTCAACAGAGGCCGCAGTGAAATCTCCAGGTTGGAGCTCACATGAATAGCTTTTCCACGTCTCACTTTGCCATCTGAAATTTATAGAAATGACAGTGTCAAGTTCTGGAAATGATCAGCAGCCTCTCCAAAGAGGAAAAGCCTTTCTCTGAGTGCTGGTGGAGAAGAAAGTACAGAGTACAACAATGAAACTGTGAGTGAATCTTTTTATCTCTGCTCCCTCCAGCATGATCATGTACATACCTGTTGATAGAGCCAGGGCTTTTCTACCACCCATCACTCTCTTAGGAATAGTGCCCCCCCACCTGCTGCTTGCAGTGGGCCACGTGACACAATTTAGGCCAGGGTCCCACCCTATTGCCTCCCCCAAATGGGATACCTACTACTCAGGATGCCTAGGTCAGAACTGGCTTTGTGACTCCTACTCAATGGTAAAACCAGATGCTGAGCTACCTGCAGATACAGACTGAGCTCCATGAAGAAGATATAAAACCCAACACAGTGAAGTGCCTGCCCTCAAGGAGCTCGTAGTCTTGTAAGGGAACTGTGAGAAACACGCCCATCTTAAGACATGGAGTAGATTGAGGTAGCACCATGGGAAACATTTAGAATACAGTCAGACCACACAACACCTGAGGGAAGAGAAGGCACATCCACCATCAGGGGACTCCACCTCCTTTGGTGGGTCCCTAACTCTCATAGGATAAAGCCCAGATTCTTTAGATGGAACCCAAGGCATTAATTGGCCTCGAGTTTGCTGCCCCACCGTGAAGGTCACCCTTCAGCCACAATGAACCACTCCCAGGCACCGGAAAACGGCATTCTCTGTCCTATAAGACTATGATCTTCTCTCTCTGTAGAGTATTAACTTTTTTTCTCATCTCTTCTGCGTCACTGTGAGATGCAACGCAGGGGCACCTCCTTTGTGAAGTCCTTCCCAATCCCCTCCTCTCTGCCCCACAGAGAACCAGGCGTTCCCTTCTCTCACTCCCATGTCGCGTACTTTCCCGCCAGGGTGGACAGCACGTGCTCCTGCGCCCACCACGCCACACTGCCACCCCCTGGCGGCAGTAACCAGGTCTTTCACCCATGCATTCATTCATAGCTGTTTTTCAACAAGTACTTAGCGAGGCCCTGCTATGGGCCAGGCACTGTTCCAGGCTCTCAAAATAGGACAAGCAAGGCCAAGGCCATTGTTTCTGTGGAACTTATGTTATTGGAGGAGATGGAGATGGACAGCAGACTTCTTAAAATAAGTTTATTTTTTAAAAGCATCAGAATGATGAATACTATGCGTGATACTATTTACAAACATGGTGACCTGATAATGAGAATATGGCTGCTTTAGATTGGGTAGTGGGGACTTTGGCAGGCTTTCTGAGCAGATGAGATTTTAACAGAGGTGTGAATAACAAGGAGTTCCCCATTGAGAAAACTGAGGAAAGCTTTGTAGGTAGATGTCCAGGCCCACTGGGCGGTGAATCCTTGCAGGTTCTTGATCCTGAGGGAGGGAGAGAAAGGGCAGGAAAGGGGAGCACAGAGAGTGAAGACAGCACATGGTTTCTGATCAAGCCTCCTTCTTTATTAAGAAAATAATTCCTCTCATATAGGGTTTGGGGCGGGGAACTGACCCAGGTTGGTTGCCAGGTAACAGAGTCAAATGAATATTAGAGAAAGGGGAAAACCGAAACTGAAACTCCGGACACAGCATCAAAGAAGCGCCCAGATTAGTGCTGCATAAACCAAAATGCGGTTTGATCTTTTGTACATTTTGGCTTTTTTCCTCTGGCTCAGTAGGACAGTCTCCGAAATCCTGGACCAGGAAATGCACTCTCCTAGCCTCCAGATGTAAATCTTGTTTTTCTGGTTGCTCCCTGGAGAGCGATATATCCTTGCCTGAGGTGGCCAAAACTCGGAGGCTCCCAACAGGTAGAGAGAACCAACCACCAATGAGTGCAAAAGGCCCTGCTACGGCCCAAACTATGTCCTCCCTAAAACCATATGCTGACTTCCTGATTCCCAGTATGGAGTACTTGGAGTAAGGAAGTACTGAAGGTTAACTGAGGTCATAAGAGTGAAACCCTGTTCCCATGAGATTAGTATCCTCATAAGAGACACCAGAAAGCAAGCTCGCTCTCTCTCTCTTCCTCTCTCTCTGCCATATAAGAACACAGGGAGAAGGTGGCTGTCTGTAAGCTGGAAGAGACCTCTCACCAAGAAGAAAATACTCAACACCTTGATCTTGAACTTCTGTCTCCAAAAGTGTGAGAAATATATTTCTGTCATTAAAACCACCCAGTCTACAGTATTTTGTTATGGCAGCCCTAGTTCACTAATACAGGCTTACCATGGAAGAAGGCAGTCCAGTGCGGCTCACCCAGTGGGAGAGATTGCAGAAGATTATGCAAGAAGTCTTCCAAAGCTGATGGAGGCCTTGCTTCTCTGGGACACCTGTGAGATCTTCAGACATCATTCCTGGTTAGCCAGGGAGTCCTACTGCTTGGGCAACGTCCTTCCTCAGGACAGATATCCTGAGGACGCCTGGACCTGGACCAGGGAGGCCCAGGAAGCAGAAGGTGGCCGTTGGGCAGGCAGAGCAGGGGCCTGGGAGTGAGGGCACTCAGGAACAGAGCTACTCTGAGATCCACACAGGCTACCAGCCAGGTGCCATCAGGGAATTCTGACAGTGAGGGGCCAGTCCCCAGTCTCAGAATTGGGAAATGACCAAGAGCCAGGCAGGGCCCCAGTTTGGAGGGCCCAGGGTTCCTGGGTTGCTTAAGAACACGTAGGCCCAAAGAGCAAATCAGAATGCAGAGACAGTCGGGACTGGGTTCTCTCTCTCTCTCTGTCTCTCTCTCTCTCTCTCTCTGTCTCTCTCTCTCTGTCTCTCTCTCTCTCTCTGTGTGTCCACCCTGGCAGGAAAGTACGCATCTCTGTTGCAACTGCTCTGTCCTGTGACTCCTCACTGCAGACAGACTACATCAAAGCTGGAGGTAAGGCTGGCCCAAGGGGCCCAGGTGCAGGGAAAGGGGCTTGAGCAGACACGCCACAAGAATTAAGCGATGCTACTGAAACCTGTGTTTTCCCACAGAACGACCTGCAACCCTGGGGCCAGTTAGACCCCAGAATCCCAGACCCCATCCCAAGCCTACTGAACCACACTCTGCATTTGAACCGCATCCCTTAGTGATTCCATTAAAGTCTGAGCAGCGCTACCCTCTAGGTTACTCATCATGACCCTCCTACGGAGTATTAGGGCCTGGGACACAGCAGGTGCTCAATTAAAAATCATTGAATAAACAGTGAGGGGACTAAAGGTAAACTGTTTTCCTTTCAGAGAAGTCATCACCTGGGGTCTTCCATGAACCAAAAATTCAAGCAACATACTGGCCTCTGAGTTTTAAATGTTGTTTACTCTCTGAGTGATGGTGGGCACCCTCATTCCTCACCTTTATCACCAAATAGAGATATGTGTGTAAGGGATGGTGGACTGGCTTAGAAGTTGCTTTTCAAACCTTGCATTCCCAAAGGACATCCAGGAGACAGGACATCTCCAGGATGAACTGATAGGAAGAGACTGAACACAGTCAGCATACAGGAAGGCCTAGAGCTCCTTCACCCCCTCAGCAAAGACACGTGGTGGACGCCTGCAGCCCCCTCCCCAACGCCCCCTAAGTGACCGCTCTTCTGCTGTCTCACCACCAAGACCAGCCTTGCTTATGACCCTAGGCAAACCCCCTCCCTCCCCCCATCTTCCCAAGGATTAGCTGATGCAAAGGCTTTGAGAAGCATCTGTTATTTCCATCGCGTGAATTAGGTACTTGATAAATAAAAGGACAAAGATAAGCCTGAGATCCAGCTCTTGAAGAAAAGTGCTCTTTGACTCAGGGAGAGATGAAAGGATCAAGAAGGGAGTCACCTGACCCCAGGCCCCCAGACAGAGGCAGGAGGGAAAGGACAGAGCGTTCAGGGCTCTGGCTCCTAGGACCTGATGACAGTGGCACACAAGGGCAGCCGGGGGAGGGTTGTAGCAGCAGCGCAGGGAGGGGGCAGAGCACAAGCCCAGGTGCAGCAGAGGTCACGTTCTCGCACTGGTGATGGCAAAATGGAACAGGCCACTAGCTCTTTCCCAGGCTCTGTTCAGAGTCAGGATGGAGTTGGGTTGTGGGATAGCATCAGCGATCATTCTGCCTGGGCACAAACTCCACCTTTGCCTCCTGCAAGCTGCATGATCCTAGGAAAGTCACTTAACCTCTCTGGTGCTCAGTTGCCTCGTGTGTGAAACGGAGATAAAATAATGTTAACCTCAGAGGACCATCAGGAGAAATAAATAAGTCAGTACAGCAGAGCTCTGAGGTCAGTGTCTGGCATAAAGGAAATGCTCTGCAAACCATTAGCACCTCTTATCTGTGACATGCCAATAAAATATCTCCCCACATACCTAGCAGACTTGTTTCCAAAGTATTTTATAAATAATGATGATGATACCATCATGCATTTTAACTGAAAATATTGGCTTATTAATATCTCATTCGAACTTCCCAGGAACCATAAGAGCTAGACGTAGCAGGTAACCCCAGGGAACACAGTGAAACACGAGATGTAAAAGTGTGTTGGAATTATAGTACACTTGTCAAGGTACATTTTTTAAAATTTTTTTAATGTTTATTTATCCTCGAGAAAGAGACAGAGCATGAGCAGGGGAGGGGAAGGGAGAGAGGGAGCCACAGAATCCAAAGTAGGGGCCCAAACGCACAAACCACAAGTTCATGATCTAAGCCAAAGCTGAACGCTTAACGGACTGAGCCACCCAGGCGCCCCTGTCAAGCTACTTCTAAGGGAAACCTGGCTCAGGCCTGCCTGTGGCGGCCACTAGGTGAGTTTCATACCACTTGTCCCACCCTCCACCCCTCACCCATGACTGGAACAGGGACAGGCACCTGACCCAGTGACAGCCAGTCCACAGGCTACACAGTGGTCTTTACAGCAGCCTGAAGAAAAAGAATTTGCTCCATGGAGTCATACTAGGTTTATTAATATCTCAAATCTTAGAAAGTGGAATCAAAAAATGAAGACTCTAAAAATATAAATTGGCACAACCACTTCAAAGAGCAATGTGGCACTGTCTATTCAAATTTTAAAATGTACATAATCTATGACCTAAGAGAAACATATATGACAAAAAGACATATCCGTGGATGTTTATTGCAACATTGCTTAAGATAAAAAAAATTTTGGAATTGGAAACAACCTAAATACCCATTGGTAAATGACCAAATATGACATATCATTCAATGGAGTGCTAAACAGCAGTCAAAGGAATGAATTACAACCGTAGGTATCAAAGTAGTTATATATCTTTTTAATTTTTTTTAATTTTTATTTATTTTCCAGAGAGAGAGACAAAGCATGAGCAGGGGAAGGCAGAGAGAAAGGGAAATACAGATTTGGAAGCAGACTCCAGGCTCCGAGCTGTCAGCACAGAGTCCCATGTGGGGCTTGAATTCATGAACCGCGAGATCATGACCTGAGCCAAAGTCAGATGCTTAACCAACCGAGCCACCCAGGCACCCCAAAGTGACTATAGTTTAAAGCTTACTATGAATGAAAAGACAAGCCTCAGAATTGTACATAGAGTTTTAATATTTATGTTTAGAGAATATAATATGTAACTTCCAAATCTGACAGTATGGCAAATTTATCCTGGCCAACCACCCCACTTGAAAACAACTAAAAATGCTTGGAAAAATATTTAAAGTATCTTCTTAAGTGCACCACTGAGCTTCCCGGGCTAGAAAGGAACACTCAAATTGTAAGGTCAATTTCAGAGGTAGGTGAAGCCCCGAAACTGGCTTCTGCTTGAGTACATGTGCCTGACCAATGAACTTGGCTTCGATTTCCATGGCTTCACCGGGCAGGAGAGAACACAAAGTCAGGGACCATAACTTACTGAAAAAAATTGGTCATGTACATGATAGATTCTCTCTGGACTTTATCACATTGCAAGTAAGTCAAGTTTTTCACCAATAAAGCTGTTTACTAAGTCCCAAACTCAGGCGCTCTAATTCCTTCATTTTATTTTTTCAAAGTTGGTTTGGCTCTTACAAGTTCTTTGCATTCCCTCATAAATTCTAGAATCAGAAACTGGAGAAAGTCAGATGATCAATGACCTAGGAGGATGCGATATGGGAATAAAGGGCAGAGTGGCAAACAGGAGGGAAGTAAATGCTGTGGCTGTCATCGAGTCCACCCTCACATCTGGGGCATGATGGCCTGACTCTCTGGCTCAGCTTACAGGGCAGAGAGTGGACTGGAGAGCCGGCCTACAGAAGGAAAGGTAAGCTGCCGCTTGGATGTGAGGATGACCCAAGCAGTAGCACGTGCACAGGGCCAGGAAGTTTCCGTGGTCCTCCACCTGGCTCTCCCTGAGGCCAGTGATCCACATTCCAAATCCCAGAGCATTGGGGGCCACATGGGCCTGGGAGTTCGCCTCCCCCAATTCCTTCACCTCACAGATGAGAATCCTAGGTGCAGAGCTGGTTGAAAGCAAAGCCTATTTGAAAACAGGGCTCCTAAATTCTGGCCCATTACTGTTCTACCAGAACACAAGGCACCTTTTTTTAACATTTTTTAAAAATTGTGATAAAATACACATGACATAAAATGTACTGTCTTACTCATTTTTCAGTGTACAGTTCAATGGCATTAAATACCTTCACATCACTGTGCACCCAGCACCACTCTCCAGCCCCACTATCTCTTTATCTTATAAAACGGAAACTCTGCATCTACTAAACAATCATTTCCCTGGTCTCTGGCAACCACCATTCTACTTTTTGTTCATATCCTTTGTCTATTTTCTGTTGACTCACAAATGGGATCACATAGTATTTATCTTTTGTGGCTGGCTTATTTCACATACCATAATGTCTTCAAAATTGACCCATGTGATGGCATGCACCAGAATTTTCTTCCTTTCTATGGCTGAATAATATTCCATTGTATGTATATACCCTCTTTTGATTATCTATCCACCCACTGATGAACACTTACGTTGCTCCAGCCTTTTGGTTACTGTAAACAATGCTACTATGAATAGGGGTGCAAAAATTAAAAATAAGATTGCTATATGATCCAGTAATCCCACTTTCAGACATTTTGGAACAACTTCCATAATGTTTTTTTACAGTAACTACAGTGTTTTATATTCCCGCCAATGAAGCCCAAGGTTCTAATTTCTCAACATTCTCACCAAAATGTACCATTTTCTGTTGTGTTTCTTTATACATATAGTAGCTATCCAAATGTGTGGGAGGTGGTATCTAAATGTGGGTTTGAGTTACATTTTCTAAGGATTAGTGATTTTGAGCATCTCTTTGTGTGCTTATTAGCTATCTGTTTAAATTCTTTGTGGAAATAGACATTTCTTTTCCCTACTCTTTAATCAAGTTGTTTTCATTGCTTTTATTGTTTTTGTTCCTGTTATTTCTGAGTTGTAGGAGTGCTTTATATATTCTGGACATTAACCTTCTATCAGATATGTGATTCTTAAACTTTTTTTTTTTTATTTCATAGGTTGACTCTGTCCTTTGATGCACAGAACACATGGCTTCTTTTTCAAGAAGACTTCAGGGGATTTAGGGAGGTGGGGGAGAGGAGTCACAAGTTAGATAATATAGGCATTTTACTATACAGAGCTAAACAGTAAACATGGGTATTAAATAGAATTCTGCTTCTGACATAAAGACCAAGGTGAGGGTGAAAGCATCAGGGAACAAGCACCATGAACAGCACCCAGAGGGGGGGCGGGGGGGGTGTGTGTGTGTGTGTGTGTGTGTGTGTGTGTGTGTGTGTTGGTTTGGTTTTTGTTGTGGTAATTTGTGCTGAACCCTTTGATTACTGAGCATTTCTTTAGTGTTCACTCAGTTTAGATATTAACACAGAGCCTCTGCCCTCAGGGATCTCATGGTCCAGTTGGAGAGCTAGGAAACAAAAGGACACACAATGCTGAAGGAACTCTATCCTTAAAAATACTGTGGAACTACATTTAAAAAAATTTTTTTTAATTAAAAAGGGGTGTCCGGGTGGCTCAGTTGGTTAAGCACCTGGCTTCAGCTCAGGTCATGATCTCACGGTTCATCAGTTCAAGCCCCACGTTGGGCTGTGTGGTGACAGCTAGCTCAGAGCCTGGAGCCTGCTTCGGATTCTGTGTCTCCCTCTCTCTCTGACCCTTCCCTGCTCACACTGTCTATGTCTCTCAAAACTAAATAAAAAACATTAAAAAAAATTTTTTTTAATACTGTGGAACTGAAGTCCATGATCAGATGATCGGGTTGGTCTTGAAAAGATCTTGAAGAGACAGGGTGCTCAGTTGATTGAGTATCCAACTTCAGCTTTGGCACAGGTCATGATCTCACAGCTTGGGAGTATAAACCTGCATCAGGCTCTCTGCTGTCAGCACAGAGCCCACTTCAGATCCTTTGTCCCCCTCTCTCTGTCCCTCCTACACTCATTCCCCCCTTCCTCCCTCACTCTCCCTCTCTCTCTAAATAAACTTTAAAAAAGAAAAAAGAAAAGATCTTAAAGAGTGCACTGAGGAGAGGCAGTGGGTGAGACCTGAAAAGGTGTGATGGATATAATGCTATCACAGAATACAGGTAAGAACTTCCAAGAGCTTCAAGTCTTCCAAGAGCAATGGAGAGGATCAAAAAGAGGACTTTAAAGAAATCAACATAACTTCAAAACTGGCTGGAGTAGAGGAATATAAGATAACCCCTATGCTTCTGGCTTAGTTTGTTTACCAACTGCCACAAACCAAGGCAATGAATGTAGGAGGAGCTGATATAAAAGGAAAGATAATCTTATTTTAGACATTCAGAGTTTAGGCCACCTTTAGGACAGAGTGCGATATGCAATAGGCAGTTAGAAGTATGGATCTGGAGCTAAAGAAAAGAAAAATAAATTAGAAAAATAAACATGGTAGTGAAAGAAATGGGAGCAGAGAAGCTCACTCAAAGAGATTGGTTTAAAGAAGGAAGAAAATCTTGGAGAAGACCTCCATCTAAAAAGGGAAGGGAGGGGGGTGCCTGGCTGTCTCAGTTAGTGGCGTGTGCAACTCTTGATCTTGGGGTCATAAGTTCAAGCCCCATATTGGACATAGAGTTTACTTCCTTAAAATATATATGTGTGTGTGTGTGTGTGTATATATTTATTAATATATAAGTAATATTGTGTATAAATATATATTATATACATAGGGAAGGGAGAGGAGGAAAAGGCTTCAATAAAGGAGACTTAGAAGTTTACCCAAAGTATGTCAACATTTAGTTGAACTGATCAGACAGTGAGTTGGGCAACAGGACCCTTGGAGTCCAAGCCTTTCAGGGGAATACTGAACTAGAATTTCCTTTGTGCTCTCTGTAAAAGTAGAAGATTCAGAAGGTCTAATTCTTCAGCTCCTGGGGATTTTGGAAATACAAATCAAGTCTCACAAAGCTTTTTAGAGAAGGGTCGATATGCAGTAGATATGGGTGACCCCAGGAGACACAGCCCAGAAGACCCCAACTGTCTACATCTGAGTATAAGACCCAGGAGACTTCCTGGACACAGATATGTTTCCTGTTCCATTCAGGATCAATACTTACTTTTCTCCCCTGGGCCAAATTTCTGTGTACTTTTATTAAAAAAGAAAACATCCAGTCCTGGCGAGTTGTGATTCACCTCAGTGTGAGCTTTGATCCCTCAGAACCATGTCTAGGAAATTACTACCTCACACATCTTTAGGCTTGATTACTGGGGCCTTACAGAGTCACTTTTCCTGAGTTAACTGATGACATCTGATGGCCTCTGAAGTGTTATATGAATCAAAGTGCCTTCCACAATCTGTTACTTTATCTCCTGAACCAGGGAGCAACCTGGTAAAACTTCTAAGGATGGGACAAGCAAACCATTTTTCAAATGAATGACGGGGCTTGACTAAGAAGGTCGGGAATGGGAAGGAGAAGGACAATGAACATGAACTCCTCACTAGTCATGATTCAGGTCCTTGAAGATACTGAGAAATTCCCCCACACCATGCACACATCACCAACAGCTGATCTGTCAGAAATACCAGAAGCTGAAATGAGGCAGAACAGTGGGCTTCCAAAAAAGAAAAATATTAACAATCTCACACTTTATGGATTTAGAGTTATGCTTTCAAGAAATAATGTATGGAGATGATTATTTCACTGAAGAAAATGCACATGGCAAATAGCTAGCTAGCCAGAACAGCATTGACATGGATGTGATGTGCGCTTACATATTTATTTGCAAAACACAATGTAATAGAAATGGACATCATACTTTGCATTTATATAGCAACTATTTCTCCAAGGACCTCAAAGGATTCTGCAGCCATCACTGGATTCATCCTTGTTACATGCTTGTAAAATGAAGGAGAGGCAAGGATTACACATCCCATTTTATTAAAGAGGAAGCAGACCCCCAAGAGGATCCATGGATTGGCCAAGGGCATATTGTGAGTCATTTATTTGCTCAAAACCATATAGGGACTGAAATTAGTCCCAAACTGTCCTTATACTTGGCTGATTTTTACCTACAGACTTCTGAAAAGGAAATGATTCTGTTGCTCAACCTTGTGTTTGTGATTCAGACCATCAGATAGCCGGTGTCCAGGGCAGGGTATGAGCTTCAGAGGGGAAAAGGTGAGCAAGTGTTTGGCATTTCACATTTTCTTTAGTGGGTTGCTGCCACCCATGTTCTCATGAACAGATGCAGGACTCTTGACAACATGGAGGAGAAAATCTTCCTGCCATTACTGCACCAGAACCAAACGACAAGAGTCCATGTTAATCATTGACATTTAGTGACTCCAAAATGTGCAATTTCAAATGCTTCAATGCCCTTTGTCATTTACCTTACAACTACTATGTGAGGTATGATTTCCTTGTAAAGGTAAGAAACAGGCACAAAGAGACTGTATGACTTAACCATTGGTCACAGAAGTAACACGCGTTAGGCTCAGGATTCAAATGCATTTTTGCTAACTTGAAAACTTGTACCTTCCTACCATGTTTTCCTGACATGACTTCACACTCCCACACAATGGGGTCCTAGAGTCATGGCCTAGAGACCTTTAAAAATACTAGCGCTAACCTGGGGCCACACACACACACACACACACACACACACACACACTCCCCAAATGACAGCCCAGGGTGAGTGCTATTTCACCCCATTCTCCCTGGACAAATCTACTGGACACAGACCTGTCTCAGCCCACCCTGCGCCCCAGGATAGTCTGAGCCTTCTCCTGCCCCAGACTCACACACTTGTCTGACACAGGTCTGAACTGGTAATAGAGCCAGCTGAGTGCCATAAACAGGAAAGGAAGGGAAGCGGAAGACAGTAGCCAGGAGCTGCCCCACAGCAGTCTTCTCCCTCCTCCGCTGAACACCACCGGCTGGCTCGGAGTGCCAACCATCACTGGCAGCATGGGTAGGGTCTGTCTCCTGGGGGCCTGACATTTGTCACAGCGAGAGAAAGTGAGGTGCAGACCTTGCCCCAAGCTACCAAGGAAATCAGAAATGGAAACACAACAGGAACTATTTTCTCTCACGTTTTCTCTAATCTAGAATTAGAATGTGATATATCAAGTGGTAGAGAAAGCCACCCTCTGAAAACTGGCATTGGAAGGGAAAGGACCAACGTCTTCAGTGGAACCCTACTGTCTTAAGTGCTTTATATGCAACATCTCGTTTATGCCCACACCTCAGAGGTATAGCTATTATTAGTCCTATTCGCTGGCCAAAGAAAGTGACGCTCAGAGTTCAAACAGCAGAACTAACAGGTCATAAAGCCAGGATTCAGACTGGATCTGTAGAGCCCACACCCTTCCCATTAAGCTTCACTAACCTCCTCTAAAGAGTCTGATGGTGTGAGGGGCACCTAGGTGGCTCAATCGGTTAAGCGCCCGACTTTAGTTCAGGTCATGATCTCACAGTTCAAGCCCCACATCCAACTCCGTGCTGATAGCTCAGAGCCTCAAGCCTGCTTCAGATTTGGCGTCTCCCTCTCTCTGCCCATCCCCTGCTCTCACTCCATCTGTCTCTCTCTCTCAAAAATAAATTTTAAAAATTTAAAAAAAAAGTCTGATAGTGTGCCCTTCTCCTAATGATGCTTTCCCGTGGTCACCATGGTCACAGGGGAAGCTTCCAGCTTATCATCAGAGCAGGGATGTGAGTCAAAGATGCAGACAGGCCCATGTGTGGGCAAGATGCCCTCTTCACAGGGCCCCGGGCACTAGGACTGGGATGCAGCCTCAACAGCACTGGTGCTCCCAGGCTTTGCTTTTGAGCTGGCACCGGACATCTGTCCACAAATGCAAATCCCATAAAAAAGTTGCTGGTGCTGGATATGGAGAAAAGAGAACCCTTGTGCACTGCTGATGGGAACGCAAATTGTGCAGCCACTATGAAAAACAGTATAGAGGGGCCTCAACATTCACTGCATGACTCACAACAGCCAAGACATGCAAACCATCTGTGTCCACCAGTGAATAAACAGAGTAAGAAGCTGTGATATACATACAAGGGAATATTATTCAGCCATTTAAAGAAAATCTACATTTGCAAGAATATGGATGGACCTGGAAAGCATTACACCAAATGAGATAAGTCAGACAGAAAAAAAACAATACTGAATGATCTTGCTTATATGTAGAATCTAAAAAAAAAATTTTTGTTAAAAACACCAAACTGGGGGCACCTGGGTGGCTCAGTGGATTAAGCATCCAACATCAGCACAGGTCATGATCTCATAGTTTGTGAATTCAAGCCCTGCATCGGGCTCTGTGCTGACAGCTCAGAGGCTAGACCCTCCTTCAGATTCTGTATTTCCTTCTCTCTCTCTGCCCCTCCCCTGCCCAAATCCTGTCTTCCTCTCAAAAATAAATAAACATTTAAAAAATTTAAAAACAACACCAAACTGCAGAGAAAGTGATCATATTTGTGGTTAACAGAAGTGGGGGGTGGGGAAACCAAAGGAAGTTGGTCAACAGGTAAAAACTTTGAGTTATCAGATAAATAAGTACTAGGGATGTGATACACAACATGACTACAGCTAACACTGCTGTATGATATACAAGAAAGTTGTCAAGAGAGTAGATCCTAAAAGTTCTCATCACAAGGAGAATTTCCTTTTTTCTTTTTGTTGCATCTCTGTGAGATAATGGATATTAACTAAACCTACTGAGGCAATCATTTCATAATACATGCAAATCAAACCATTATACTACCGTACATCTTCAACTTATACAGTGATGTGGGTCAATTATTTCTCAGTAAAACTGGAAACAATAATACATAATGTGAACCACTGATGCAAGCCACATAGGTAATCTTAAATGTCCAGTTGCTCATAAAATAAGTAAAAAGAAACATGTGCAACTAATTATAACAATGCACTGTATTTAAACCAATACATCCAGTGGATTATCATTGCAAAATGTAGTCAATATAAAAAATATTAATGAGATAACTTACATTCTCTTTTCTGTACTAGGTCTTTGAAACCCAGAGAGCATCCTACACTTAGAACACATATCCATTTAGATAAGCCACATTTCAAGGGCTCAACAGCCACACGTGGGTGGTAGCTACCATATTGGATAGCACAGATGTGGAAAAAGAATGTGTGGAAGGAGGCTTGGAAAGCCTGCATGGTGGGTCCTTAACTGACCAACTTCCAAGGTGCCTTAGCATAATGGTTGAGAGGTTGGACTCCGGGGCCAGAATTGTCTGCCTGTGAATTCCAGTTCTACCACGTGCCAGCTGTATGTCCTTGGGCAAGTTACTCAGCCTTTGTTGCCTCATGTGTAACAGGAGGATGACAACATCTACCTCCTAGAGTTCTCTGAGGATAAAATAAGGAAGTGTTTAGAACAGTAATGGGCACGGGGGGGTGGGGGGTGCATGGGTGGCTCAGTCAGTTGAGCATCCAACTCTTGGTTTCATCTGACTTTGAGACCAAGCCCCACATCAGGCTCTGTGCTGATGTGAGCCTGCTTGGGATTCTCTCTCTCTCTTTCTCTGCCCACCCCACCCCTCTCTCTCAAAATAAATAAATATTTAAAAACAAAAAGAACAGCAATGGGCAGTTGCTGCCATTATTATTTTTTTATTATTATTATTATTATTCCCAATGGGACTCAGTTACCTGTAAAATAAGGATGTTAAAAAGATGATTATTGAGATTCCTCCTTCCTCTGTTGTTTAATGGGAAATCGGGGTAGGAATCTAATGCCATGTTTAATCTCTGAGTTTCAGCTGAGTGTCCACCAGGCAGAACCTCAGACCCAGACTGTTTCTATGGGGGAGACTTGGAAGACACGCCTATGGCAGGGGCGAGGTAGGCTGGGGAGAAGGACCTGCCGCCTCATTTGTCATCAGTGTAAGAAACGCGTTCCCTCCACCCTGGGCTCATGGTGACTTCCTCCATGGACAGCCTCTGTGTTCCCACAGGCATCCTCCACAGACACAAAGTCCCCAGTTGTAATCCCTCCACTATTTGACCCTGTGAGCTAGAAGAAATCTAAGCTGGGCTTGCAGTATGGAGCAAACCTCATTCTTTTCCCAGTGCCTCCAGCACCAATTAACAGAAAAGAATCCCCACAGGGGACGGCAGCCCTGCAGATTTGCCTATCAGCTGTCCTTGGGGCAAGAGAAGAAAAAGAAGCCGGGGGTCACAAGGCCAAATGCTTGCAAAGCTGTGAGTGAAGATGCCAAAATTGTAGCAATGGCAATCCCAAGGGGCGCAGCTCAAGGCCTTCCACCTGTCGGGCTTCCATCCCCTAGAGACCAAACTGATCAGTTGTAGAAATTCAAGGTGGAAACAGCCCAGTGGGTCAGGCACCTCATCCCGGGGGAGAGTGGTGGGGAGAGCGCGTCTCCACACTCATCTCCAGGGATTGCTCCAACCCCTCCTGGAAGGAGTCAAAAGCTGGAGCGTCTGCTACTTCTCTTGGAGGGTGGGAATCTGCGGTCTAATATGCCTCAGCACCAGGAATTCTTCCTCCCCAGGATACGAAACAGAAGGATGACGGGGCTGCTCATCTCAGAAAAAAGAAGCTCAACAGCAAACCACAGCCACCCCCTCCCCAAGCAGTGGTTTCTTCCCAGCTGTTCACACAGATTTGCCTAGAGCTACATCCTCCCACATCAGCAAGCCCTTACCCAGAGCCCACCCTGGAACGGAAGAGGCCAGAGACCTGGGAATCACAGGCCCACCCATGAGAAGGGACCCAAGCCCAATCACCAGTCAGTGTAAGGAGAGCAAAGCACCATCCTCGGCACCCCCAGAGGAAGCAGGAACAAAACTAAGACCCTCCCACTCAGGCCCACCAGGATCACCAGGGCCTAATCTCTAGACCAAACTGGGGGGATGTTTTCACACATGCCAGACACACTGACTGAATCTGAAATAGTCCCGTATTCTGGCCTGGTTGAGTGCCCTCAGCACCGGTTGCGAAGGGGCTGCCTTCTCCCTTTGTGACTTGCTGAGGGCTTCTTAGCCCCTAGGCTGCACCCAGAAAGAATTCCAGAATCCCACCATCTAAATGCAAGGGGCTGGCCCGAGCTAAAGAGTTGCCACCACACATTTATCATTAGCACCAGGACCTCTCGCCCACCCACCTCACCCATCCACACCCCTTGCTGTCCTCCCAGGTAAGCTGGGGGAGAGGGAGTCTTCGTAACTGCAGCAGCCAAGCACCACCCATGCAGACATGACCCGAAGGGACCTTCCTGTCTGCCCCATGAAGGAAAACGAAGGTCCTACAGGACCTGGGCCAAGGAGAATTGGAATATGGAGAAAGAGGGCAGAATTCTTCCGCATTGCAAGACGAGCGCGTGTCTTCTGCTCTGCGGCCACCTGTGGTCCTCAGTTCCGGAGCCTCCCCAGGCCTGTTCCCTTTGCCTGTTAGGTAAATGTGCCAATGCAAGGAAAGAAATCAAGATCTGCTTAGCTTTCCCCAAAGGCCCCGTCAATTGTTCCAAGGAAGACAGATCCTTCCACACAGTTCCGGAAATGGGTCCCAGGGGAGCAAGGAGTGGCTCAGTCCGTAAATATATTTACACAGCATGGGGCTTGTTCCTCACGTGGAGCCGGCAGCCCACCTCTCCCGAGGGCCCCCATGAAGTTTTACCACCTGGGAGGGCCCTCAGCTGCTGTTCTCACCAAGTCCCTCCTCGATCATCAGAACAGATTGTCTGGCTATGCAGAGACGCGGCCTCCCCCAGTGAGCCGGCTCCGGGGCTGACAGAAGGTTCTCCAGCCTCTGAGGCAGGCGGCCTCCTCTGCACACTGTCCGCGCTCCCTCGCTGGGGCTGCCTCCTCCGACTGCCTAATGAGGTTCGCTGCTCAGGATGGAGGGAGTGGACAGAAGCTCAGATCACAGCATCTTGGACAAAGGCACTACTTAGGACTGGGGAGAGGTAACAGGGGCATCAAGGTCAAGCCAGACAGGCAAGACTGAACAAAAAGGACTAGATCTGTTCCAGAGAGTTTCAGAGGTGAAAATGGAGTTCAAAACACCATCCAGTCCCATAGCCCACTGTACAGATGAGAAAACTGAGGTCAAAAGAAAATACGTAAGAGTATTACATAGTAGTTAAGAACAAGGGCTTTGGGACTTGGTTGTAACCCAGCTCTACAACTGGCTTGCAGTGTATGATCTTTGACCTAATTTCTATGAATCTCTCTTTCTCATCTTTAACAAGCCTATAATACAACCCACCTCATATGATGGTTTGTGACACTCACGTGGGACAATGAAGTAAATAAAGCACTAAGCACAATAACTGCATAATTAATGGTAACAGTTACCACTATTATGAAGTAATTTGGCCAAAATCACTCGGAGAATTCATCTCAGATAGAAAATTCAAATTCAGCTCTTTGTTCAGGTGGTCAGGGACTTTAAGTCACTTTCTATGTCAGTCAGGACCTCCATTCCCCTGCTGAGCACAGTGGCTTAAGAATCTGGAGGTGCAGTCTTTCAGACAGGTAAGACCAAATGTTAGAAGCACAGTGCTGGCAAGGAGGCCCCATGAACACAGCTTCCTATTTTTCTGCCATCCTGAGCTCTTGGCCTACATCCTCAAGGTCACAAAATGGCTGCTGGAGCTCCAATCACTGGCAGGAAATAGAATGGAAAGAGGCAGTGAGGCACTCCTCCCAGTAGGGTCAGTCCCCTTTCCAAAGATTTCCTGGAACCCCACTCTGTAACTTTTGCTTATAATTGCACACCCTGGCTACAAAGGAAGTTGGACAGCACCCAAGGAAGCCAGGGTTTGGGTTACAAAGAAGGAGACAGATATTACAAGGGTAATGAACAGTCTTGACTTCGTAGCCGTACTCTTTATGATAACAAATTAAGTCAAGTCACCCCTCGCACCTACTTCCCATCCAGGAGCTCTTAAGGGAGTATCCAGATGCTCCCTGTCTATGCCCCTGTGGCTCCCTGGCTGCCCCAGTGGCGTACCCTGGTCCAGAATGGGAGTCTCAACACCCCTGGGCATGCCTTCTACAGGACTCTGTAGAAAGAAAGAATGAGCAAAGAAGGGGCTGCTCTGGGCGGGCCCCACATTGTTCACGGCCTCCCTAGGTGCCCATAGGGTTAGAGGGTGAATTCCTGTTCCTCTGATTAGGGCAGATCTGAGCAACACTGAACTGACACCCTCGAAAGTCAGTTTCTAAGTCAGATTGTCTCTTCTGCTCTACACCCTCGAGTGCCCCATTTCTTTCATAGTAAAATCCCAAGTTCATCACTCTGATCTGCCAGACCCCCCACCCATAGTCCCTCCAGGCACCCCTTTTGTGTCATTCACTCCATCCAACTCCTCACTTGCCCTGCTCCCACCACAGCACCCTCCTTGCTGCTCCTCAAACATGCACATACATTTCAACCCCAGGGTCTTTGCAGTTGCTGTCCTCGTACCCGGAGAGCTCCTTCTTCAGGTATCAAAATGGTTCATCCTCACTTCCTGCAAGGCTTTATTTAAACATCACCTGCTCAATGACTCCTACTGACTACTCTACTGTCACCACCAGGGTACCCCCAAATAGTCACCCCCTCCTACCTTCCCAGAATGCTCATCTTCTAACCTACCATACCCTTTAGTTCTTTATTATGTCTATTCATTCTGCTTGGCATATCGCCATGCAATTTATTCATGTCTCATCTTTATTTATTTATGTGTTTTGAGGGCAGGGATTTGGGGTTGTTGTGTTCACAGCTATACCCTCAGCACCTAGCACAGAGCCTGACACACACAGCAAATGCTTCATAAATATTTGTTGAAGAAATGTATATATTAATGTAGCTCTGTCTTGGGGAAAATTAGAATTGCCAATTAGGAAAGGCAGTTGACAGGAAAGGAATAGATAAGAATCTGGCATAACCAGCAATAAAGACAGAAGCATCCACATTAAGTCAGATCAAGGAAACGGGCCTTCTGAGAGAAGACACAGAAAACTAACGACCTAGATTCATGTTATACCTTTCCTAGCGAGATGAGTAAATATATTCTCTAGCTCTTCTGCAGACAAGCGTTGGCATACCCATTTGGTGGATGGGGAAACTAATTACCAACAATGATGAGTCTAGAATCTCAGATGGTCCTACTAAATGATTCACAACTCAGCCCAGACTCAGGGTCTACAGCCTAAAAAGCGGCAGGCTTATTCTTCAAATGAGCTGCTACTGGGGTAATTGCTCATTTTCTTCCACCTACAATTTTTGGTCCCTCCTCTGGATCTGCTGTTTTACAAGTACCTTTCACCTCTGGGAGGTCACTTTTCAAAATAAGACCATCATGCTGTTGAAAGCCAGGGAAAGGCCAAACAGTCAGGACCAGGGAATGTTCCCTCCCATTTATATGCCCTGACCCCCATATTCAAGGGATGCCTAGGTGACAACGGAATCAATTCTCTGTCCCTAAATCAGCTAGAAATGGTTTTTTCCTCTCCCGGTGAGTAATTTGGAAGCGATTTTGAAAATGCAATGCAAAAAGAGCAGTCTTTTTTTTCTCCTAGCCATGAAAATACACCCTGCTTTGCAGAGCCTGATTAATGTTAAATATGACCTTTTGCAAAGTTTCTTGGCAGGTTAATTTATGATACTTCCAGATTCTAATGTACCAGGCAGTGGCTGTTTATGTGTTTGATGAAGTGTTCTTTGTCCAGAGTTGATACGTTTTAGCAGATCTTCTGTAGCTCACTCCCCCTTTCTCACTCTTGTGCTTTCAATCTCTCTTTTACTCTAACTTTGTGCTTGGGTATTTAATCAATCTTACTAGGGAGAAAACATGAATATATTTATGAATCCTCGGTCCCTAAGTTGTCATGCATGCTGTATTAGCTTATTACTGTATCTCCAAGATAATTCTTCCCTCTCATCTCCCTGCACCTGTGCTTGGAGTTCAGGGAGATCTCAACTCGACCAAAATTACTTTTAATGTATGGCTCGCTACGAGAGCTGCTTTGAGGGTCTCCGTCTTGAACAGGTGTATCCTCTCCTTATTGACTTTGCCTTTGTTCTTCCCTGTCTCAGAAAGGGAAATCTAGTGAGCTAGACTTGAGCCCCAAGAGGTTGTTTCAGCCCATGAATATAACTAAGTTTAATGAGCATGTAGACACACTCAGGGAGGAAAGGCCAACGGATGTGCATCAGGGATGGAAGTTGCCCAGGAGGCACTCGACCCTTGGAAGGTATGTCATGGAAGCCAACTATTGCTTACACGGCAGTTCCGGGATATCAGAGCTTTCAGCCTTCCTTCTATGGAGCCTGGACCAGTGCTTGACACATAGTAGGTGCTTGGTTTTTGTTGAAAGAAAGAAGGAAGATAGCAAAGAAGAAAAAAAGGAAACATGAAGACCATACTCTCTAATACAATGACCCTCAAATCTTTATTACAGGTATAGGGACAAGCATCTGAGCCCAAGGAGCAACGTTTTCATTTTTATAAAAGCCTGGGCTGCTGCCAGTACCTCCGTGACTGTCACTACCTGAAGCCATGACAGGTGCTGAGACCACCTTTCCCCAGGGCCACAGCCCCCTCTGTGCAGTCAAACCAGGCATGTGCACTTGGACTGGCAGTTTTAAATGCGTCGTGCATGGTTTTACTGCATCAGTGAGGATGGGAACGAGCTGGCAAGCAGAGCAGAGGAAAAGGAGCAGGGCGCTGGATCACAGGCCCGGCTGCGGCAAGAAGACACAGGCCGTACAGAGGCCAGACAGGAGAGCTATGCGAATCCTCCAGAAATACTCTGCCACCTGGAGAAAGAGCAAGAGAGATGGGACAACTGAGTCTGTCCAAGGTCGAGAGGCAACCAAACAAGTGTATCACAGGCTCAAGAGGACAAGAAGTGGGTGGAGCCAGAATAGAGAGAGGGTCCAGGCTGCAAGCAGAGTGCAGAGAAATCAGCGGTTTATGACCTCTGCTGTCATTTGGTCCGAGAGTTTTACATTTCAGAATGTGGACATCTGTGATGGGATAGTTTATTCTCCAGCTATTTTGGCCCCATTTATATACATCCCAAGGAGAAAGTGGAATTGAGCCGGGCAGTTTCCATCCGCACCACACACCTCTGGGGGCTGCTCATGCACTGTAACAGCTCCATTCCAGGACGCTAGAGTGGAGGAGCCCCACTTGGGAGAGAAACAGACAGATGTCACACCTCTATGGTGTGATCTGAAAGGCAAGGGGAAAGCTGCATAGCCTCCCTACCCATGCCTTTTGTCACCCTGCCATAGTGCCTGAAATCTCCCTGCTCAGGTTTACTGAAATACTAAATAAAGCACAAATTTTATCAGAAGGCAGTCATGCAACCAAGGTGGTTCAAAAACTTGAGAATCAGACCAACCTGGGTTCGGGTCCCAGCTCCCTGTATCGCAGTGTGATACCTGGCAAATTACTTAGAATCCCAAAGACTCTGTATCCTTATTTATAAAAATAAGAACTCTATCAAACTTGCAGTGTTGTTATAAGGATGGACAGACTGACATGTAGAGAACAGCTAACATGGGGACTGACGTGGGGGAGGGGACTCAGGAAATGCTCATTCTTTTTACCTTTATCACTATGAAGTACAGTAGGAAAAGTACTGGGCAAGAGTAAGGGCCATGGGTTCTAGTTCCTGCCCACCCATTGACGAACTATGTGACCTTGTTTTAAATTGTTTGGAGAGAGAGAGAGAGAGAGAGAGAGTGCACACAGGCAAGAGAGAGGGACAGAGGGAGAGAGAAAAATCTCGAGCAGGCTCCACACTCAGCCTAATGTGGGGCTCAATCCCACGAACTGTGAGATTATGACCTGACCCAAAATCAAGAGTTGAATGCTTGACTGATTGAGTCACCCAGGCAACCCGACCTTTGTGACCTTTTTAAGGTCACTTTACTTCTCTTGGCTTCAGTTTCCAGAGGGACTTGAACTAATTCATCTATCCAACAAATGTTATCAAGCTTTTGTTACTTATCAGGTGCTGTTCATCTGCTTGCATGATCAATAAATTAACAAATACATATGTGAAATAGTGGTAATAAGCAGACAATTCAAATACAGTCTTATTATGGAGAAGTACTGGGAGATCACTTCAGACTGAGTGCTCAGGGAAGGCCCAGGTGAGGAGGCAATTTTTATCCTGAGGCCTCCAATGACAAGAAACCAGCCATAGAAAGATCAAGGGGAGATGTCGTACAGGCAGAGGTAACCAAAAAATGCCAAGGCTTCCCCAGAGAAGCAAGCTCAGATGGCTTCTAAAATTCTCTTTAGGGGCACCTGGGTGGCTCAGTTGGTTAAGAGGCTGACTTCAGCTCAGGTCATGATCTCGCGGTTCATGAGTTCAAGCCCTGCATTAAGCTCTGTGCTGACAGCTCAGAACCTAGAGCCTGTTTCGGATTCTGTGTCTCCCTCTCTTCTTCCCCTTCCCACTCATGCTCTGTCTCTCTCTGTCTCAAAAATAAATAAAACATTTAAAAAATTTTTTTTAATTTTAATAAAGTAAAATAAAATAAAATTCTTTTTAGCTCCAACAATCATTACCTTGTATTCTTTAGGACTTTTGTGTATATCATTGGGATAAGTCAAGTGACAGTTCTTTGATAGGCTGATTACCATCATTAAGAAGTAGAGAGTGATCTAGTCTTTATACAGTTAAAAAAAAAAAGAAAGAAAGAAAGAAAACTCTCTTAGTGGCTCAAAGCAATGGCTTCTGTCTTGATCACACTTCTTATGCATCAAGTTGACTGGCTTTTTCCTAAAGGAACTTAAAAATATTTTTACCTGAATGAAAATACACTAACTTATAAAATGTGTGGGATGCAGCAAAAGCAGAATTTAAAAGGGAATTTGTAACAATGAGTATATATATTAGAAAACAAGAAAGACCTAAAGACAGTTACCAGGTTTCCACCTTAGGAAATAAAAGAGACAACATAAACCTAAAGAAGCAGAATAAGAGAAATAATAAAATTAGAGTAGAAATCAATGAATTTGAAAACAGGAAATCAATAGGGAAAATTCAACAAAACAAAAGCTTGTTTTTTTTCAAAGATCAATAATATTGATAAATCTCTAGTCAGGCTAATCAAGAAAAAGAGACAGAAGACAAATTATTAACATCAAAAATGAAATAGGGGTTATACCTCCTGATCCCATGGGTATAAAACCATAATAAAGGAATATTATGAATAACTCTATTTCATAAAAATTTGATAACATATAAAATGGGTTAATTCCTTCAAAGATATAAACTATAAAAGCTCATACAAAGAGAAATAGATTAATATGGATAGTCCTTTATATAGCAAAGAAATTGAATGAATAATTAATAACCTTCAAAAAAAAGAAGGTTTTTTAACTAAACTAAACATTAAATCTAGATGGTTTCACTGGTGAATTTTACCAAATATCTCATAGAGAAATAACAATTCTCTATAATTTTCTTCCAGAAAATAAAAGCAAAGGGAATTTTCCCTAACTCTTTCTGTAAAGTCAGCTTTGCCCTAACACCAAAACGCAACAAAAACATTCCAACAGGAGTGCCTGGCTGGCTTAGTCAGTAGAGCATTCAACTCTTGAACTTGGGGTTGTGAGTTCGAGCCCCATATTGGGTTTAGAGATTACTTAAAAATATTTTTTTTAATTCCAAGAAAGGAAAACTACAAATATTCCTCATTAACACAGATGCAAAAATATTCAACTAAATATTAGAAAATTAAGTCCAAAAATATGTTTAAAAAATTATACACCATGGGTTGCCTGGGTGGCTCAATAAGCTTCCAACTTAGGCTAGGGTCATGATCTTGCAGCTCCTGAGTTCAAGCCCCACATAGGGGCAGCTCAGAACCTGGAGCCCACCTCAGATTCTCTTTCTCTCTCTGCCCCTCCCCCCTCAAAAAAATAAACATTTAAAAATAAATAAATAGGGGCGCCTGGGTGGCTCAGTCCATTAAGAGTCCGGTTTTGGCTCAGGTCATGATCTCATGGTTCGTAGATTCGAGCCCCACGTTGGGCTCTGTGCTGATAGCTAGCTCAGAGCCTGGAGCCTGCTTCAGATTTTGTGTCTCCCTCTCTCTCTGACCCTCCCCTCCTTGCACTGTCTCTCTCTGTCTCTCAAAAATAAATAAAAAACATTAAAATTTTTTTTTAATTTTTAAAAATAAATAAATAAATACACAAATTATACACCATGGTCAAGTGAGCTTTATTCTAGATATGCAAGGCTGGTTCATCATTCAAAAACCAATTAATTTAATCAACTAATATAAATATAAACAAGCTAAAAAAAGAAAAATTAGGGGCACCTGGATGGTTCAATCCATTAAGCATCCAACTCTTGGTTTCAGCTCAGATCATGATCTCGCAGTTCAAGGGATTGAGCCCCACATCAGGCTCTGTGCTGACAGTGCAGAGTCTACTTGGGATTCTCTCTCTCTCTCCCTCTTTCTGCCCCTCCTCCACTAGTGCTCTCTCTCTCTCTCTCAAACAAATGTAAAAAATAAGAATTAAAAAAGGAGAGAAACTACATAATCATATCACTAGATGGAAAAAAAACATTTGCAAAAACCTCCCCCCAACACCCACACAGAATAGAAACCCCAAGCAAGCTAAGAATAGAGGACACCTTTCTTAACTTAAAAAGAACATCTACAAACACTTCCAGCTAATATTATAATAAGAAACTAGATGCTTTCCTGCTATAAACAGGAACAAGGAAAAGATTTTCCTCCCACCAATTTCATACTGAAAGTCCTAGATAATGAAGGTCATCAAATTTATACAGATAGGAAAGGAAGAAAGAAAACTATGTTTGCAGATGACCTGGTTGTGTATGATGTCTAAAGTCCCAAAGAATTGACTACCCCCCAAAAAACCCAATTAGGAACTAATAAACAAATATAGCAAGTTTCAGGATACCAGGTTAATATATAGAAGTTGATTGTTTATATAGAAATCTATATAGTAGCATGCACAATTGGACTTTGAGATTAAAAACACATTATCACCCACATAAGCACCAAAAAAACCTGAAATAGTTAGATATAAATCTAACAAAGTAAGTACAGAAACTATATGAGGAAAACTACATAATTCTGCTGAAGTAAATCAAAAATCTAAATAAATGGTAAAATATTCCTGGATAGAAAGACTCAATATCGTTAAGATGTCAATTTTGTCTATGATCAACTAGATCATAGAGTTGACACAATCCTAATCAAAATCTCGGCAACTTATTTTGTGAATATCAACAGTGATTATCAACATAGTGATTCTAAAGTATCTACCAAAAGGCCGAAGACAAAGAATAGCCAACACAATACTGAAGAAAAATAAAATCTAAAGACTGACATTACCTGACATCAAGTTTACTGTAAAGGTACAGTAATCAATACAGCTTGGTAAAGCAGAAAAAAATAGACAAATAGATGAATGGAATATAACAAAGTTCAGAAACAGACCCACATAAATATAGCCCACTGCTGTTTGACAAAAGAACAAAGGAAACTCAATGAAGAAACAATAGTTTTTTTCAACAAATGGTACTGGAACAATTGGATATCCTTATGCAAAAATTAAATCTAAATACAGACTTTCTATCTTTCATAAAAATTAATTCAAAATGGATCATAAAACATAAACACAAAAGGCAAACCTATAAAACTTCTAGAAGATAACACAGAAAAAAATCTACATGAACTTGGATTTGGAAATGAGTTTTCCCATACAAAAGAAAAAAGGCAGTGCATGAAAGGAAATAATTGATAAAGTGGACTTTATCAAAATTAAGAACTTCCAATATGTAAAAGACACTATCAAGAAATGAAAAGACAAGCCACAGATAGGGAGAATATATTTGCAAAACACCATCTGATAGAGATCTTGTATCCCAAATAGAAAAAGAGCTCATAAAACTCAACAATAAGAAAATAAACAACCTGATTTTAAAACGGGTTAAAGATACCAACAGCAATTTTCACAGAACTAAAACAAATAATTCTAAAATACATATGCAACCACAAAAGACCCCCAAATAGCCAAAATAATCTTGAAAAAAAAACAAAGCTGGAGGTATCACAATCTCAGATTTAAACTTCTATTACAAAGCTGTAGTAATCAAAATAGTATGGTATAAGCACAAAAACAGACACATAGATTAGCAGAATGGTATAGAAGGTCCAGAAATAAACCCATGATTATATGGTCAATTAATCTTTGACAAAAGAGGCAAGAATATATAATAGGAAAAAGACAGTCTCTTCAACAAAAAGTATTTGGGAAAACTGGACAGCAACATGCAAAAGAATGAAACTGGACCACTTTTACACCATGCATAAAAGTAAACTCAAAATGGATTAAGAAACCTAAGTGCAAGACTTGAAACCATAAAAATACTAAAGGAGAGCACAGGCAGTAATTTCTCTGACATTGACTGTAGCAATATTTTTCTAGATATGTCTCATAAGGTAAGGGAAGTAAAAATAAAAATAAGCTATTGGGACTACATAAAAATAAAAAGTTTATGGACAGCAAAGGAAACAACCAACAAACTAAAAGATTACCTACTGATGGGAGAAGATATTTGCAGATGACATATGTGATAAAGGGTTAATATCCAAAATATATAAAGAACTTATATAACTCAACACCCAAAAAACAAAGAGTCCAATTTTGAAAATGAGCAGAGTAGCACCTAGGTGCCTCAGTCAATTAAGTGTCCGACTTCAGCTCAGATCATGATCTCACAGTTCATGAGTTTGAGCCCTGCATCAGGCTCTGTGCTGACAGCTAGCTCAGAGCCTGGAGTCTGCTTCAGATTCTGTGTGTCTCTCTCTCTCTCTGACCCTCCCCCACTCGTGTTCATTCTCTCTCTCTCTGTGTCTATCTCTCTCTCTCTCTCTCTCTCTCTCAAAAATAAACATTAAAAATTTGTTTAAGTGGGCAGAAAACATGAACAGATATTTCTCCAAAGAAGACATCCAGATGGCCAACAGACACATGAAAATATGCTCAACATCATTCATCATCAGGAAAACGCAAATCAAAACTACAAAAAGGGGTGCCTGGCTAGCTCAGTCAGTAGAGTATGCATGCAACTCTTGATCTTGGGGTCATCACCTCAAGCCCCACAGAGGGCATAATAAAGCTTACTTTAAAAAAACTGTAATAAGGTATCACCTCACACCAGTCGGAATGGCTAAAATCAAAAACAAAAACAAAAAATACCAAGGGTTGGGGAGGATCAAAGGAAGACAAATATCATATGATTCCACTCATATGTGGAATTTGAGAAACAAAACAAATGAACAAAGAAAAGAGAGAGAGAAAAACTAAGAAACACAGCCCTAACTACCAAGAAACGAACTGATGGTTACCAGAGGGGAGGTGGGTAAGGGAATAGATGAAATAGATGATGGGGATTAAGGAGTGCCCAGGTCATGAAGAGCACTGAGTTTGTACAGAACTGCTGAATCACTATCTTGTATACCTAAACTAATATAACACTATATGTTAACCATACCAGAATTAAAATAAAAGGCTTAATTTTTAAAAATACTGAGAAATAAGAAAACTCTACACAGACATCTCACCATAGAAGACACACAGATAAAACAAGCATATGAACAGATGTTGAACATCATATGTCACTAAGGAATGCAAGTTAAAACAATGTGATACCACTACATACCTAGTAGAACGGCTACTGTCTTAAAGAAACCTGACAACACCAAATGTTGGAGAGGATGTGGAGCAACCAGAACTTCACTGCTGGTGGGAATGCAAAATGGTACAGCCAGTTTGGAGGACAGTTTGACAGTTTCTTACAAAGCTAAACAAAGTTTTACCATACTATCCAGCAAATGCACTCCTACATATTTGCCCAACTGAAATGCAAACTGACATCAACATAACACCTCACAAGAACAATAATGGCAACCTTATTTACAAATTCCAAAACCTGAAAGCAATCAAAATGTCTTTTAATAGGTGAATGGAGGGGCACCTGGCTGGCTTAGTGGCAAGAGCTTTTGACTCTTAAGCTCAGGATCATGAGTTCGAACCTCATGCTGGGTGTAGCAATTACTTAAAGAAATAAATGGATGAATGGATAAGCAAGTTGCATTCCATATAATGAAATATTATTCTGTAATAAAAAATAATTGAACTATAATGCCATGAAAAGACATAGAAGAAACTAAAATGCATAATGCTTAGTGAAAAAAAAGCTACTCTAAAAAGGCTAAACACTGCCAGGATTCCAATGATATAACATTCTGGACAAGAAAAAACCAGAGAGACATTAAAAATACCAATGATCACCAAGAGTTCAGGACAAAGGGGAGAAACTAATAGTTGAAGCACAGGATTTTAGATCAGTGAAACTATTCTGTATGACAGTCGTGGTGATGGATACATGATGTCCATTTGTCATAGCCCATAAAATGATATGATGCAAAGGGTAAATCTAATGTACACTGTGGATTTTGGTTAATAATTATATATCTGGAGCACCTGGGTGGTTCAGTCAATTAGTGAAGTGTCCGACTTCAGCTCAGGTCATGATCTCACAGTTTGTGAGTTCGAGCCCCATGTTGGGCTCTGTGCTAACAGCTCGGAGCCTGGAGCCTGCTTCAGATTCTGTCTCCCTCTCTCTTTGCCCCTCCCCTGCTTGTGTGTGCTCACGCTCTCTCGCTCTCTCTCTCTCTCTCAAAAATAAATAAACATTGAAAAAATAACATATCAATATTGGTTCATTAATTGTTATGAATACACCACACCACTGCATAATGTTAATAATAGATGCAACTGGGAGAAGAGAGGTGTCTGGAGCTTTGAACTATCATCTCAATTCTGTACGTCTAAAACTATGCTAAAAAATAAACTCAGTCGATTTTCTTTAAAATACCCGGGTGGCTCATATTGAAGAAGAAAACCAAAACGGGAGGCATCACAATCCCAGACTTTAACCTCTACTACATAGCTGTCACCATCAAGACAGTATGGTATTGGCACAAAAACAGACACATGGACCAATGGAATAGAATAGAGGACCCAGACCTGGACCCACAAATGTACGGCCAATGAATCTTTGACAAAGCAGCAAAGAGTATTCAATGGGGAAAAAAACCCAGCCTCTTTAGCAGGCGGTGCTGGGAGAACTAAACAGCAACGTGCAGAAGAATAAAATTAGACCACTCTCTTATACCATTCACAAAAATAAACTCAAAATGGATGAAGGACCTGAATGTGAGACAGGAAACCATCAAAACCCTAGAGGAGAAAGCAGGAAACAGCCTCCTTGACCTCAACCACAGCAATTTCCTACTCGACACATCCCCAAAGGCAAGGGAATCAAGAACCAAAATAAACTATTGGGACCTCATCAAGATAAAAAGCTTCTGCACTGCATAGGAAATAATCAAAAAAACTAACAGGCAACCAACGGAATGGGAAAAGATAGTTGCAAATGACATATCGGATAAAGAGCTAGTATCCAAAATCTATAAGGAACTCACCAAACTCCGCACCTGAAAAATGAATAATCCAGTGAAGAAATGGGCAAAAGACATGAACAGACATTTCTCCAAAGAGGACATCCAGATGTCCAACAGGCACATGAAACGATGCTCAGTGTCACTCATCATCAGGGAAATACAAATCAAAACCACACTGAGATACCACCTTACACCAGTCAAAGTGGCTAAAATGAACAAATCAAGGGACTACAGATGCTGGCGAGGGTGTGGAGAAACAGGCACCCTCCTACACTGTCGGTGGGAATGTAAACTGGTATAGCCACTCTGGAAAACAGTGTGGAGGTTCCTCAAAAAACTATCAATAGAACTCCCCTATGACCCAGCAATAGCCCTGCTAGGGATTTACCCAAGGGATACAGAAGTGCTGATGCATAGGAGCACATGTACCCCCATGTTCATAGCAGCACTTTCAACAATAGCCAAATCATGGAAAGAGCCTAAATGTCCATCAACTGATGAATGGATCAAGAAGATATGGTTTATCTATACAATGGACTACTATATGGCAGTGAGAAGGAATGAAATCTGGACATTTGTAGCAACATGGATTGAACTCGAGGGTGTCATGCTAAGCGAAATAAGTCAGGCAGAAAAGGACAGATACCATATTTTTTCACTCATAGGTCTAACAGGAGAAACCTAACAGAGGACCATGGGGAGGGGAAGGGGGAAAAGAGTTAGGGAGAGGGAGGGGAGCAAATTATGAGAGACTCTTGAATACTGAAAACGAACTGAGGGCTGACGGGGGAGGGGGATAAGGTAAGGGGGGTGATGGTCATGGAGGAGGGTACTTGTGGGGAAGAGCACTGGGTGTTAAATGGAAACCAACTTGACAATAAATTATATAAAAATAAAATAAAAGCTTATAACTCCTCTCTGGGAGGTAACAGAGTAAAATAAAAAATAAAATAAAGTAATAAAATTAATTAATTAATTAATAAAATAAAATACCTGGGTGGCTCAGTCAGTTAAGCAACTGATTCTTGATTTCAGCTCAGGTCACAATCTCATGGCTTATGAGTTCTAGCCCCACATCAGGCTCTATGCACTGACAGTGCAGAGTCTGCTTGGGATTCTCTCTCCCTCTCTCTCTGTCCCTCCCTCGCTCTATCAAAATAAATTTTTAAAACTTTAAAAATAACACAAAAAATAAAATACTTGGTGGCTTAAAACAATAGTAGCTTCTTTCTCACTCACCCTTCATGTCCATGGCAGGTCGGCTGCCTTTTCCTCATCAGGGACAGCCTGTTTGATGGGGCCTCCCCATCTTTAATCACCAGGCACCATGGCAGAAATATAATAGAAAATCATGCAATGGCTCTTAAAGTTTTCTCCCCAGGAATGCATCAGTTCTGCTCATATTTCACTGTGAGCAAGTTACACAGCCACAGTTACCTTCACGGGGGTGGGTAATGAACTCTGAAAGCATGCCCAAAAGAAGAAAAATCAGAATACCAGTCATTAGTCCTAAAGACTCCTACTGCTTTCTTTCTACTTCCACCCCCCTGGCTCAACATCATCACAAGGACACAGGGCAAGACACTTGTGCATGAGGAATTTCAGGGCCAGTATAAGCAAACAGGGGCTGCACTGAGACAGAGGCTCTGCAAGCCCACTAATCCCCACCAGTGGCACTTCTCTACCTCAAGCAAGTTCCACCTGCTTAATTGCTTCTTCACTCTGAAATCCCGCCTAAAAAAAAACCTCACTTTTTATGAAGAGCTCCCTGGGTTCATACTCTCAGGATCAATTTACACAAGGGAGCCTAAAGAGAGACAGAAGCAAGGCTGAGAAAACTGAGTGTTTCCAAAAGCCTTTGTAGGTTAAGAAGATCAAGGACCTCAGGACCAGATTTCACTCCATCAAGTATTGCTCTGCAAGCTGCTTGACCTGTCTCTTCACCTGCTGTCACAAAAGTGGATGGCAGGCTACAAAAGGACAGATTAATGGTAAAGAACTTTAAACTTTTGTTCTGTTCATGGTAGCCAAGAATGCCTTAAGTATTATAAAGCTGAGATCAGTGAAGAAAAGGACTACTTAATGAACATGTGACAAAAATTTGACTCTAACCAGGGGCACCTGGCTGGCTCAGTCGGTAGAGCATGTGATTCTTGATCTGGGGGTTGTGAGTTCAAGCCCCATGTTGGGCAGAAAGCCTACTTTAAAAAAAATGTTTTTCCCACTCTAACCAGCTTAAACCAAAAAAGAATGAGCTCGTCTATATAACCTGGAAGTCTAAAGGGCAAGATTCATCTCAGAAATGTCTAGATTTGGGGATTGATTTAAACAATGTCATCAGTTTCTCTCTCTCTCTCTCTCTCCCTTCCTCTCTCTCTCTCCCCACCCACCCCCTGCCCACCCTCCAACTCCATCCTGGTTGATTGACTTTGCTTTTCTGTGTTGATTTCATTCTCAGGTAATTTTCCCCCATACGCTACAGAACTGGCCACTTGCATCTCTAAACTTAGTGAGTTTAAACTATGCCAGACTGTTAGTTCTTGCAAGAAAGGAGACAGAGACAGAGAGATAGAGAGAATACTTCTGTCACTAGTTCAAACAAAAGTACCGGATGCTGATTGATGCAGCCTATGTCACATGACCATCCTTGGACCAATCACTATGGTCACTGTATTCCGATCTAACAAGCATAGGCTTCTTGTTAGAAAAAGGGATTTGTTTCCATAGGAAAGAAGAAGGGAAAAGACTAACACTATCACTATCAGAGTCTACTGAAATGAGAGGAGAGGCTCAAGCAAACACACACATATGAACATACACACATTCAGATGGCCCTTCCATTCCAAATTGCCCATCTTGAATGTATGTTATGGCTCCAGGATCTTCTAAAACTGAAGATGATAGAATCATTCCTCCAGAGCTGCAGCCTGGCTCCCAACCTCCATGAAGATGGGACTTGCTGGGGACACTCAGCTTCCTTTTGGTTGAACCCACTTATAATTCGCATATGAACCCCATGCCCCACCAAAAGCCCATGAGCACCTTAAAGAAAACACTAGTCTGTGTTTTCCTCTGCATTCCATCACACGGCCTAGAAATAGTTATTCAACCAGCACTGAATGGATGCCTGGGTCTATAGATCCATAGATAGACAGAATAAGGAGTTTCTAAGAAAGTAGAAGATAGGTCTCTAACTCTAGGATCTTTTTACTTAGAATGCTTTTTAACATATCAGAACAGACTTACAAATAAAATCGGCAACAAGTATAAATTAACTCTGTATGATTTGAATCCAATAGTGATCAGAGGATGCCAAGTAACTACACAAAGAAAGTCAGGTTTTCACATAGAGACAGCTTTTGCTTCTTGTCATTTGTGCTCAAATCTTAATCACTATCAGTAATGTGATCCTCAAATGAGAGGGACACATGGCAGATGCAAAGAGCATCTTGGATTAGAAGGGCTCATGGCACTTTGATTACTACAAAGAAATAAGCCCTAGGGCTCTAATTCCTGCCCAGGTCTAGAAAAGTCTATGGCTGCTTCCCTTCTCTGGCCACCAATGCCCCAGTCATCCATCTTCCATCTGGGAATAAGGAATTTTTCCATTTGCAGAGAGTGAAAGTCCCTTCAATTCTTCCTCCTCTGACATATGCAGACTGCACATTAGCATGGTAATGTCTCGTGCCATTAGTGAGTAACGTGCTGAATAATTAGGCTGTGAAAATCTAACGGCGGGGATTTTTGTTTTATTAGCAATTTTCCGTCCTATTGTGTTAATTTCATCTCACGTCAGTCGGCTTCCTAAGTAAACAATGATCACAGGCAGACATCATTTCCCAGCACATTGTGCTACCGTGGGTTACTCAACAGACCAGAAAAATGGCTTAAGTTGTCTTTTGTCTTGCAGTCTTTGCCTTCTGTTGATGTCAGAAATCTGTAGTCCCCGGTTTCTTATGGCCCTGGAATATTCATTTCCTTTTTGTCTGTGTGTGTCTGCCTCTGACTGTCTGTTCTCAGTCTATCTCCATGTCCATGCTTTCCTTCTTCCTCAACTGCTTTCTGCCATCTCCTCTCCTATACCTCTGCCTGTAATGCTGCTGCACTTGTTCAGACCCTTACTCTATTCAAAGAATTTTCACATCCATCTTGCATTCTCTCCCCTTCCCCTTTGTTTTCTCCATACACCATTCATTTCTTTCACTTTCCTCCCAAATGCATCTCCTTTTCTTCCCACTCAGCTATCTTCTCATCATTCCTTCTTCCTCCCTCCTCCTTCCACTCCTCATCCTACCTAGCACCAGAAGTGCTATCTCTCAGCCTCTCCCCCACCCGCCCCCGCCAACTCATTCTCTCCTTCCTGCTCACTGTGATTCCTAGCTGACAGATGATTAATATTTCGCCCAGCCATGTTGGAAAGTTTAATGCTTTTTCTGAGATATCTCCAAAGTCATCAAACATCTCTAAGTTTCTCCCAGAGCTAAGAAAAAGTTCTATTACTTAGGATGTCATTGCTGTCCAAGTTACCAAAGCAGCTGCCAAGCCCCTAAAAAAGAAGGTGGAGAAAGATATTGGCAGCATTTACCTGGGTGACCATGTCGGGCAGATCTGGTGGGGAAAGGGTCATGCTGATTAGCGGTGCTTCTTCCATTCTGCTCCTTTCTCTCTGACTCCAAAAGAATATAAATCTAGATTCCTCCAAGGCAGTATAGTGCTTGCTGGCACTACTTGAATATCCAGGCCAAAGAACTAGAACAATGAGGTAATATCTACTTAAAAACATATATGGCCAAATGCCAATAAGTCAAGTGCTTGATCTATGCATCCATTCAAGGCCAATAATCTGGCAGGCTGCCATCTGGGGCAGCAATTTGAAAGAAGCCAAAGTAATCTGTAGTTTTCATAATTAACCCACAAAATGCAACACAGTTACTCTCCTTGCTAAGGAGCATCAATACTATTCCTTTTATTTTACCCACCCTTGACTCTTCATCATTCGGCCACACTTCCCTACTCTTCCTCTATTATGTCCAGTACATACATGGCTTTTTACTTCTTTAAAAATCAACTGGCTTAACAAATGAGATTTTTAGGGGTCCCTGAGTGACACAGTTGGTTGAGCATCCAACTTCAGCTCAGGTCATGATCTCACAGTTTGTGAGTTCAAGCCCCGCACTGGGCTTGCTGCTGTCAGTGCAGTGCCTGCTTAAGATCCTCTGTCTTCCTCTCTCTCTCTCTCTACCTGCCCCCCACTCTTGCATGCTCACTCTCTCTCTCAAAAATAAATAAACATTAAAAAAATTTAATGAGATTTCAACCATAAAGCCTGGCATGACTGTTGTGCAAAAGAGATCCAAGAAAGGTACAAGAAGCTTTTGAAAAGCACCAGGACCCAAAAAGATCTGATATTTTTTGTAAATCTATCATGTACCCAGAAACATGCAGTGTAAAGTACAAAAGAAATAAAGAATAACTTCTGTGAAGAATAACTTCAAGAAACGTTGATTAGACAATAGAATAAGAATCAGTGACTGTTAGATCAAATAAGTCACACATAAAGAAATAGGGAATGTGGTTTCAGGAAGTCAATACTGATTTAAGTCAGGTTTTAAACATTACTGAATGGAGAAACAATCAAAGTACAAAAGTAGAATACACCCATGTATACTGCAACAGAAGTGACACCACAGATCTGAATCTCACAAATGGGGCTAGGAATATTGATAGAAAACAGAAAAGCACAAAGGTAGAAATGTGGAAATGTACATGGTCTGGGATCCCAGAGAAGGCTGTCTTGCTGATATAAACAGCAATCCCTACTGGGCAGTAGGAGGCTGGTAGGTGCTCCCAACTGCTATCCTGGAAGAGCCACCTAGCATCATCCCAGGATAGGACCACTAAGACCATTATACTGAGTTCACCACAGACCAATATTAGAATCAGAAATAGGCTCTCCCACCCTCACTCCTGCCACACCTTCTTCCTTTCATCCCTCACCACCTGTCCACATCAATATCCTGTATTAAGCACACAAACACCCCCTACACTGACTGCTGCACTAGGTAAAATCACCAGCCACAGATGACTTCTCCCAGCGTTCAGCACATCAGCATTCAGCACCACAGCCAGCGCCTGAGGCAGCAGAAGGGGCCGCCAGGAAAATGCAATCACTCTCTCCGTAGTTAACCACGGACCCCCTGATTCTTTCTCTTGTCTCTGATGTTTCTTCCCTAGGGTCCACTCAGGACCTCTGTGTCTGGGTGACCATAAAGCCTGGCTGCGTTGTGCTAATGTATTTACGGATTAACCGGTAGGGAAGGAGAAAGGAAAAGCACTCCAATCCCTCCACTACATATATACATAGCTCCTTTCCCTTCTCTAAGAAGCCGATTGTGTTTGGCAACAACTGCTAACTCCTTCCCACCCTCTGCCATTTGGTGACTAAGAGAGCAGGCTCTGGAGCTGAGCTGTGTGCAGTAAGTTCCTCCATATAGCGGCTCTGTTACTTAACCTCCCTAAACTTCAGATCTTCATCTGCCATCATGGAGATGATAATAGTATCAACCTTATTGGATCAATAAGATGTCAATAGGACATCTACACACCACTTAGCACAGTGCTAGGAGCATAGAAAGTACTCCATAAATGGTTTTGCTGTTATTAGGCTCATTACTATTATCTGGGCACACTGTTGGTTGGGCATGCTCCTGCCTCTGAGCCTTTTCATTGGCTGTTTCCTATGCTTAGTTCTCTCCCCAAATACCCATATGGCTCACTTGGTCATTTCCTTCAAGTTATCAATGAGGCCTTTCCTGGCCATACTCCATAAAATAATACTTACCCTCTCTACTATGCCCTACACCTCCACTCCTGCTTTCTCTTTCTAAAATACATCACATTCTGAAGTACTAAAGAGTACTTTTTAGGTTTTTATTTTCTCTTTCCCTTTTTCGAATATAGGCTCCATGAGGGCACAGATTTTGTTCACTTTTGTATCCCCAGTGCTATTAAACAGTACCTGGCAAGCCATCAATGCTCAAAACTACTTGTCAAATGCATTATCATTATCAAAATGATTATTCAGATATTTTTTCTATTTTAAACAGGAACAAACTGAGATATTAAAAGAATGTGGCCTACCTTAAAATGTTAAGTCACTAGATGTCCAGAGAATAATGAATTGAAAAATCACCTTTCAATCCATTTCACTAGAACAGCTCAGAAGCTGATGGGCTGTTGAGACACAGCCTGAGAGGGTGGTCCCCACTGCTCAGGGAGACCCTTGGGTAACAGTTTTCATCTTCTGCATTCCCACCCAGAGGCTAGCCTGGGGCTCTGAGGAGACTGCTGAAGGCTGGCAAAGCTTTAAGACTTCCTGTCTCAGGAGGCACACTTAAGAATCCCACTTCCCATGGGCCTGCCTGGCTCTAGACCTTGACATGGGACCTGGTTAAAGCTAGCTAGACAGGGCTCAGCTTGGAAAAGGCTGTCCTCCAGGGTTCCCGTAAGTCAGGGCTTACCTCTTCTAAAACAAGCAGTATTTCTATGAACCATTCTGCTCATGAACCTTGTTGTTGCCCTTCTGCCCTCTGGGGAGAGACAATGAATGTAAGACTCATGTTCCTCCGTCAGCCAGCAGGTTATCAACATGAACGGCACAGAGCATGCATCATTCTGAATCTCCTGCAAAGGAGCTTGCTTCTGAAATGGCCAGAATCCTCAACCTATCCTTTTTATGTAAGTTCTTGTCTCAGAGCCAAGCTGAGGGGGAGATAAGCACAAAGAAAACAATGCCTGATCTCAGGACGAGGTCACATGAAAACTCCTGCACCATTGATTGTCCTAGTGTAGAAGGGTCTTGCTAGGGACAGAAAATTCCAAATGTGGGCTGCTAAAGTCAATCTGAGCAGTTCGTTTTTCCAAACACTGAGTCTCGGAATGATATAAGAACATCAGAACAAGACAAGTTAGGGGGTACCTGAGTGACTCAGTTGGTTAAGCATCCAATTCCTGATTTTGGCTCACATCATGGTCTCACAACTCACGAGATTAAGACCTCTGTTGGGCTCACATTCTAAACAGATGATAGAAAGACATACAGACAGACAGACAGATAACATTTTTAAAAAGAAACAGGACAAGTTAAGAAATAGATGAGTGACAGGAAGTGCTATGGCTGTGCTATGGGAGAGCCTTTAAAACCAGGCTCAATCCAGTAAAACTGAGTCCTGTGAGGAACAGAAAGACACAGTTACCCCCAGGTCCCTATTCCCATGCCAGGCACAAAGGAGCACCTTCCACTAAAGAAGGAGTCAAAGGAGAACACCCATGGTCCAAAAGTCATTGGCTCCACATCACACAAAAGAATGTCAGGCTATGATTTGTATAGCACCAACTAGAGAGTTTGTTGAATCAGAGTCTCTGGGTTCGGCCTAGGAATGTGCATTTTAACATCCTGCCCAGATGATTCTCATGCACACTGAGTTCTGAAGGCATTGCCATAAATTGTTCTGTTGATGCAGAACAATCCAAATCACTCCAGCAAACCTTTCATGAAACCTTCTATGCTCTGGACTCTGCACTAGCAGCTGACCTTGTTGGCATATGCAGTTTTGGGGGGTGGGGGAGGACTTGTATGGTCTCCTATCCATACAATGATAGGGAGTAGACTCAAGGAAGGCTGACACCTCAGCTGAGAAGCTTCATGAATTAGGGCAAAAGAAGAAACTGTTCCTTAGTCCAGCAGAGCTGCCTCCAGAATTAGAAATTGGTAAGTTATCAGAACTTGGATTTTGCATCAGACTGGAGCCCATTCTCAGTGCACTGTGGGGGCAGCAGGTGGGTAAGAGGGAAAGGCCAGGTCACCCTGAGAAATTGGTACTGACCCACTGCTACATCTCACCACATTCATCACTTTCGTATGTACGTTTTCTTTCTTTCTACTCAACTACATACAGAATTACAGACCTTCATGTGTAGAAGGAATTTTAGAGGTTTTCCAACCCAGGCCCCACCCGATACAGTCCCGTCCTTCATTTTTCTGTTGTCTTCTTCTTCCCAGCTAACCATGAGGTCCACTCAGACTCACACAAAAAAAGGCATGTACCCATCTGCACCACTTAGCACCAAAAAGGTTGTTGATCCATATCAAAAGTAAGGACCTGGTATGTCCAAAGTCTGGCACCTAAATGGCTAGCAGAGCTGCCTCCACGTACCCAGGAAAGACTTAAAAGACTATGTGGAAGCCCAGCTTCCCCCAAGGAATAGTGGAAGCATGTTATGTTCCCTCGCAGTATTTTGATGCTTTCAAGTTTTGCTAGCCAAAAAGCACTAATAGTAGAAGTGGAGTCACTTCTGAATTCACTCATTGCCTCTAACTACCATGGAACCAAGGGTGTCATAGAAAGTCACTGATTCTATGCCTGTTGGGGGCAGTGGCATGGGAAGGGAATGGTCAAAGATCAAAGACTAGCCTTCTCTTCAACCTTGACCTTCATCACTGCAGATATGTCTGACACCAAAATCATGTGCTCTTGCATTTATTCAGAGAACCCACTCATCAAGGGCAGTGCCATGGCTTAAACAGACATGGTTGGATCTTTTACAAATACTCAATGAAGACAACACACAAGAACTAAGCTGTAGAACTTGGCAATCAGGCTTTACAAAAGATGTAGAAGCCACAGCTTAGACCGATTTCTCACCTGTGCCATATGGAAGAAAGACTGGGCCCCCATAGTTGCTTCAACCACCCTCACAGACACCAACCAGGACAGTTAGCAGTCCAGCAAACACCATGAATAAGAACCACTTGTTGAGCATGCTAAGAAGTCCTGGTAACACAGGGTCTCTTGAAAGAGGATTATATTCAAGATCCTATTCAGTTAAGGAATTTCAATGAAGGAGCAATGGCTTGGAACTAGAAACCTAATTTAGCCATTGACATGCTACGTTCTCCCTGGCCTCTATCTGAATCTGAAAACGGGGAGCCTGGCAGGGAGGATAAATGCAATCATGTCTTCACTACTAGCGGAGCTCCCTGAAGACAGTGAGATAAGTATGCAAGGTTGTGTTGCCAATGACATACTCAGGTGCTTTCTAAAGTTTGGAATTAGGGGGCACCTGGTTGGCTTAGTCAGTTAAGCGTCCGGCTTCAGCTCAGGTCATGATCTCACGGTTCATGGGTTCAAGCCCCATGTCAGGCTCTGTGCTGACAGCTAGCTCAGAGCCTGGAGCCTGCTTCAGATTCTGTGTCTCCCTCTCCCTCTGATCCTCCCTGCTCATGCTGTCTCTCTCTGTCTCTCAAAATAAATTTAAAAACATTAAAAAAAATAAAAAATAATAAGTAAAGTTTGGAATTAGTACTAATGGGTAATAGTTAACCATTTCATCTCTTCAAAACTATGTCAAGCAGAATGTCCTGGCATTAAAGGAATGACCTGCTTTCATCTTTATCTGGATTTTCAGTATTCACTTTGGCTGCCTGAGGACAGGAGATACTGCTAAGTCAGTTGGTCCCAAGGATACAGACTGACTTCCCTGTTTGGTAATGCTCACTTGCTCATCTCTCTCTCGATCACTCCCCCCTCCCCTCTCCCCTGCCCTTCTCTGCCAAGATGATATGAGCACCACTTCAGCAGTCGTAGCCCCAGCAGCTAGAGTAGTAGCAAGCAACAGCAGCCTCTATAGCAGGAGAGGCAGCGGTGAGCAGAGCATCAGAAGCTTTCCCTTCTCTTCCTTTCAAGAAGTGAGAGAAGCAATGCCAACTGATGGGGAGGGGGCCGGCTGCTGTAGAATCTCAGCTCTCCTCCAGGAGCCTGGCACTGGGAACAGGAGTTGCCATGAACACACATACCAACAGGGCAACTTCCAGCTGGCACTGAGAGTACCCTCAGCACTGTTGGGAGGAGCTGGGAAGGAAGGGGCCGGAGCCAGCTTCTGGCTAGAGCTGAGATGTAGCCATGACAAGAGTGGGGGATCTCAAAGCCATAAGGTAGCACCATGGAGTTGGACCCAGTCTCTAACAAGGAAATCCATATGTCCTTGAGACTCAGGGAGTGGGAATCCTTTCCTGAAGGTCACATGGTGATGGAAAGGAAAAGCCAAATTTTTCCAAAGGACTTGGGCTCTGCTTCAGAAAACTGAAAACCGATACAGCCAGCAAATAAAAACAAGACACCAAAAGTAAACAGATTTGCTCAGCCCTCTGGGTCTTGACAACCTGAGCGATGCTTCTGGACAAATCACTCAATCAATATTACATATCTTCAGGGGTGCCTGAAGTCGGTTCAGTCGGTTAAGCATCTGACTTCGGCTCAGGTCATGATCTCACAGCTCATGAGTTGGAGCCCCGCATCGGACTCTGTGCTGACAGCTCAGAGCCGGGAGTCTGCTTCAGATTCGGTGTCTCCCTCTCTTTCTGCCCCTGGCTCGTGCATGCTCTCTCTCTCTCTCAAAAATAAACAAACATTTTTTAAAAATTTTAAGTAATACATATCTTCATAGTACATAACATTTAGATAATACATTAGATTAGGAAAATCCTTTCAGAAAAGGCCATAAGTATTGGTAGCTTTGCCTAAGACTGCAGACTCTGCTTCCCACTGAAACATTGCCTACTGGTACATTGTCCCAATATCTCTTTGGACCTAGCTGTTCCTCCATACCTTCCCCCAACATCACATCCCTGATCCCCTGGGCTCCAGGAAAGGGATCCCAGCTGCTCCCCAACCTAAACCTGACCAAGACACCCTCTCTCCCTCTCCCAGGAGGCACTCTGCTAAAACATCTGAGAGCAAGGTGTAGGGCAGAGAACTGGGAAAGTGTCTCTGATAAACAAGCAAGGGAACTGGGGCAGGCAGGGGTTAATAGTGACCTCTGGAGCCAGACAGCCTGGGTTCAAGAACTAGCTCCATTCCTACCAGCTGTGTACTTATGTTGCATTATCTAAACCCTGTGCCTTAACTTCCCCCTCCAGAAAACAGATGTTAACAGCAGCACTGATGCCCCGCCAAGGTTGAGGTGCCCAAGTGAGCACCTCACAGGTGTCTGGCTCCTTGCAACTGTAGAGTAATAGTACTATAATGGGGGGAAGGGTCATTTCCATGGGACAGGAGGAGGACCACAGTCAAGGAGGAGGAGGTTTTGAACTGCAGAAGTTACAGGGGACAACCATCCTACCTACACACTTAGCAAATCTCCTAAAAAGAAATATTGCTTTTGAACATTAAACCCTCGCTGATTTGGGCTTCTCATTCTCTTACTGAAATGCCCCTTCTCCCCCTGTTTACCTTTTAAAGTCCTCGAATCCTAGGCCAGAGGGCCTCCAGTGTTCCCATAACCCCTGGGCTCCTTGGTGAAATCAGGCTCTAAGCAAAGCAGGCAGGAGAGGCAGGGGACTCTCCTTTCCTCCAATCCTCCTTCCCCGCCCTGCGACTCTGGGCATAGCCAGGCATTTTCCTCCCTCAGGTCCCCAACACCTGCTGGGGTGAGTGCCAAGTCTTCTCCCGCACCTGCCCCTCCTTCCATCCTGGGATCCCCCTCCCGAGCCACCCCTGCACCTGGATTTGTTCATCAAGCCGCAGAGGACTCAGTAATTGCCCAGCAGAAAACACGGGTGCAGATGTTAGGGAGCACTGGGGCAAAAGCACTAAATGAGATTCTTGTTTTCCAAACAGAGCCCGAGATTTAATTACAGCCTTTCCAAGTGCTTATTAAAAACCCTTATTTTTTTTCCTTATTGTTTTCCTGCATGGTGCATATTGAATCAGCCGCCGCTGTTGTCTTGTTTTTGGAGCGTTCATAAAAAGAACCGATGTGGAAAATTGCAAACACAGATTGTACCCAAACAATATCTTCTCCCTTTGCTTTTCTTTCTGGTCTTTCTTCCTGCTGAATAACAACACCAGGGGTTGTATTCAGCACACATCCGGGCTCTTTCCCAAAAGCCAAAAGGGGTCTTTGTGACACACAAGACCGCCCCCTCCACTTGCCTGAGAAAAGAGTGTGGGGGCGACTCAGCTTCCCTCTGAGGCCAGCAGGAGCAGGGACACACAGCCTGCAGAAAAGGTGAGGGGACAGGTGAGTGGGAGACCTGGAATCACAGACCATCAGAGCCAAGAAGGCCCTCAGCAGATATGGCCAGTAAGCCCCCTGACGGAGCTGGTCCCCAGAGGTGCCAGAAGTGACAGGGCCAAGACAAGGCCAGACCTCCTGCTCAACTGGACTGGAGAACTTCCCACGGACATACAGAGCGCTCCTGCCATGGGAGAGGCCCGTGCCCGAAGGGACCCATAAATTTCCCACCAGAAAAGGGGATCGGTCTCTGGAAGGCTTCCCAAGTAGAACCCTGGTGACCAGCTGTGCTCCCCTGTAAGTCACAAGACGGCTCCAAGGGGTCAAGGGCTGTTATGGTGCCACTCCCCAAGTGCTCAAAATTGTATTTGTCCAACTACCTCTGGATGACACTGCCTCAGAAAACTGTTTACTGTTTCCCAGGCCTTTCCCAGACAGTTTACATGGGGCAAAGTCCTAACGATGCACCAGGAGAAAGAAACTGGAGCCCTGTGGGTATCCGCAGGTCTCCACCAGAGCCACCCTGCTACCCTCTCCTGTTTGCCCCACTCACTGCCACCCCCATCATCTCTTGGGTCTGGAGCCCAGCTTTTGAAGGAGGGCCATCATCCCAGTCTCCATGGCATCTCCCCTCCCTGCCGCTCTACTGACATGAGTGGGTGAGGGGTGCAATTAACACCAATTCAGGGGAGGAATGCGGGCCTGGGGGATATTTCTCAGTGAACAATGTATAAAATTCTGTCCTTTTGTTCTGTCCCATTCCTGGTACTCCACCAGCAGCAGCCCGCCTCCCATCCTCCATTCTGGTCATGAACCCAAGTTGCCATGTCAGGAAAGCAGGGAAAATGAAGGAAATGGAGGCTGTTCCCTCTGTCCCTATCCCACGTCAGAGCCCCCACTGAACTCAGACTCTGACCAGGTCCCTCCCAGCAGAGAAGAGCACCGTCTGCACTTAGGAAATGGGGCTTGGGCCTCAGCCATGTGACTCCGGCGGAGAACTCTTGGTTTCCTCCTAAAGTTCCTCCCGAGCTTTGTCCTCCAGATGCTCACCCTGAGGCCAGGAGTGTCACCTCAGGCCAGGAGCTGGGGCAAAATGGACCCAGGGAAGAGAAGGCAATTGGCAGATTCCTTCACCATAGAAAACGGAGGACAGAAGACTCAAGGGTCTTCCATGTCCACTGCACCGACAGGCAGGGCACCTCACCCTTTGCGGGAGCCTGGGGAAAGTGCAGCAAGACCAACAACTTTGGAAATCTGATATTTGTGCTGGAATCCCCCCAGGGCCAATAGCCTCAGCAGAATCGTGGAACTCTGGAACAAGAAGATTGCGCCAGATGCTCCTATTGAGTCTCAATTTCCATTCCTCCCATCTCCAGGGCTTGCAAAGCTAAACATTACACCTCCCAGGCAGCCTCATGGCTCAGCTCCGGTTCTGCTGATTTGATGCATTTCTGCTGCATTTGTAGAGCAGGGCCCACAGGGACGCCACGTCTCTGCAGAGCTCAGATGAGCAGGGCCGGACAGATGCAACTGTTGGTGGAGGCTGGACTCCAGGGTCCAGAGTCACATCACCAGCTTCAAGGGTGTGGGAGCAGCTGTGACAGTGAAAGCAGAGGCAAGCCCAGGAAGGAGCTTCCTGACTGTGGCCTTGACTTCATTCTCCTAGCTCTCCCAGTGATCCTTTGAAGTCCTAATTCTCTGCATAAAATTCCTTCTGCTTGAAATACCTACAATGGTTTCTCTTTCCTGCCTCAAATGCTGACTAACACCAGAAACTCTCTAGAGGTCTTCCTATCCATCTTGCAAAAAAAGCTCAGAGAAGTGAAGTGACTTCCCCAAGGCCCCACAGCACCTTAGAGACAAGCAGGGACTGGGTTCAACCTTCTCCTCTAATCCAGAGCTCATGTGAGTGGCAGGTGAAGAGAAAAGCTGCTGTCTCCTTCCAACTCCCTTTCCTTGCTCCCCCAAGCCATGCCCTCCCAGCCCCCGTCCATAGGGGTGTGTGTGTGTGTGTGTGTGTGTGTGTGTGTGTATGCGCGCGCACATGCACACGTGAGGGCATGTGTAAACACACACGCGTAGCTGTGTGTGTGTGTGTGTGTGTGTGTGTGTGTGTGTGTGCGCGCTGGCTCACATTAACACAGAACGTGCCAGTGTTGAGGTGCTCGATCCCTACAGCTACCAAAGGTCCAAGTGGCTCAGCTGCAACCTTTGTGCTGTGAATCTATTAAAGTTCTTTCGGGGGAACAAGCTTCCATTTCATGGACAATTCAGAATCTCCGTTCAGAGGAAATTGATGTTTTGCCAGGCATTTTCCCACTTGAGAGATGATCAGAACTCACGGTAAGAGCAGATACAGACAATGTAAGTCGGCAGCTGGGAACAACAAATAAAAAAAGCTAAACCAATGAAAAAAGTCTCTGAAGGTGACGAAGCTAAAAAACATGTCTCTCTGGGGAAGCTCCTCACAGCCTGTCCTGTGGGGCCCAGCCTAAACAGGATTCCCACAGACTGACCCCAGGAGCACTGGAAATAGGTTTCCAATGGGCATCCCATGGACTTTAAATTTTTTTTAATGTTTATTTATTTTTGAGAGAGACACACAAAGTGTGTGAGTGGGGAGGGTCAGAGAGAAAGGAAGACACAGAATTAGAAGCAGGCTCCAGGCTCTGAGCTGTCAGCACAGAGCCCGATGCGGGGCTCGAACTCACGAACCATGAGATCATGATCTGAACTGGAGTCGGCCACTTAAACAACTGAGCCAGCCAGACACCTCAGGATCTCTTTGGACTTTAGGAACTCATGGCCAAACCTTTGTCTTGAGCTGAGCTTCTTCCCAAGAATGGAAACTCAGTCCACCCTAGAGAGGTGACAGTGATCCCTGGAACAGCAGACAAGGGAAGGGTGTGTGGAAGAGGAGGGGAAATGGAAGGAGATCCCACCAGAGAATAGTCCATTATTATTCTCTTCCTCCTCCAGTTCTCCTTTTCTAAGAAGTGTTGCACCAGAACAATCAACCTGGCCTGCTTCCAGAAGATTCCCTAGCTCTACCAGCCCCTGGGCTAGGGCAGGCCATCTCTCAGCTCAAAGGATGCCTTCCCACTCCAGTACCTCCCCACCCCCAGCCTTCTCCAGGCCCCACGGCTCTGTGAGGCCCAGAGTCCTTTGTCTTCAAGGCCAATCTACAGACCAGGCCTACTCCGGGAAACACTTTCATCACACTCTATCCTAAAGTAAGGATAACGTAGGATGAGCGTGCGTGTGCGGGTGTGTCATTGCCAACTGTCCTTTCAGAACGACCTTTCTACTCTGAGATTATTCCCTTCCTGTTTTCACGTTAAAACATCCTTTGTGAATAGGTAACAACAGTAATAATAGTAATGGTGGTTTTATTGGTGTTATTGCTTTAAGGCAATGTTTCTTTTCCTTTTCTCTTTCTTTAAAGACTATTTATTTATTTTGAGAGACAGTGCAAGTGGGGGAGGGGCAGAGAGACAGAAGCCCAAGCAGGCTCTATACTGTCAGCATGGAGCCCAAAGGGGGCCTCGAACCCATGACCCTGAATATCATGACCAGAGCAAAAGTCAGACACTTAACTATCTGAGCCACCCATGTCCCCCTTCCTTTTCTTTTTTTAAACTCTCACTTTATAGGGATACCTGGCTGGCTCTTCGGTAGAGCATGAGAGTTCAAGCCCTACATTGGTTACAGAGTTTACTTTAAAAAAAAAACGCTCACTTGCCAAAAGAAATCAGCTCCCTCATGTTAGTCCCAAGTGTAGGTTGGTTGGTTGATGTTTATTTTTTTACTGGAGCACGGTACAGAGGCCACAGCTTAGCCCCCGCCTCTGTAAGACAGATGGAGAAGCGCAGTGTAGCTTCTGTCGCACTCTCCTCTTAGGGGCCTGCCTCCGGGACCTTTTTCGTGACTCGGCAGGGAGCCAGAATCAGGAGGCTACTGACCCTAGACACTTTTCTAAGAAAATGATGGGAACTAAGATCCCATCACACTCAGGGGGCCCCACCTTCCTGCCCACCTATGTACCATCTCCTTCCACACAAACCAACAGTGTTGGCACAGTTCATGTCAGTCACTGCCCCCAAGGAAGCCGTGAGTGAGTGTGTGAGATATGAGTGCCATCTCAGAGCCACGCCTGTCCTCTCTCAAGAAGTCTCTTGGCTCCGAGTCAGGCGCCAGCCAGGCAGATGGAATACGGGTACGGCGGGCCTCGACCTTGCCTCTACCCAGGCTCCCCACGGCCCACAGGGTTCCCTCTGCTGCTCCCATCTACCTCCAGCCTTATCCCTGTTTGTCATTCAAACGCACGACCAGCCAAAGAGAGGGCCACTCCGAGAGCTGCTTCCTTCCTAGAACCACCGATGCCCCCAGACAGTCCCAGAGTCCTCAGCACTGTCCCTGTCATGTATAAGCCTCAAGGACTCTTCCCACACTGGTTCCTCCACCCCCCCCCCACCAAAGCCCCCTGACCTAGGCAACTCAAGACTCCAGCAATGGGCTCCCTGTACAGAGAGGCCCCCGCTAACTGAGCTTTTCCCACCCTCTTCCTGCAGCCAACCTCCCAGCAAACTGCACCTTCTTGTGTGCTTCTCCAGGGAGTGAACCAGGCTACCGGCTTTTCCAGCCCCAATTTTTTTTTATGTGAAATACATAATAACTCATTTAATGTGTACTATTCTTATTCCTGTTTGAGAACTAGGAAGGAGGCACAAGAAGTGAGGTGACTAGTTCAAGGTCACACACAGCTGGTAGATGGAGATACTGGGACTTGAACCCAGCAATCTGGCTCAAAAGTCCATGCTCTTAGCTTCAGTACCCACCCACCCCCCCTTACTTGGCACACAATGAGCCTTCTGGGACCAAGAAACTTGGACAAAGGTAAGACTCTGGAAGAGAGAGATCAAAAATGCATTTCATGCCAAGCCCCATGTAGGTCCTGGCAAGGGACCTCTTAGATTCGCAGGTATGTGAAGCCAACTAGGTAGCTCTGTGAACTCTGTTAACCTGCTCCAGGAAGCAGATGAGAGACTTCTATTCACTCAACACCCTCCTGTTGTCAATAAGACTTTCGGGATACCAGGCAAGCCTCCAGAGGCAATCAACAACCTTAGAGCAGATCTTGGCAGGATCCCCACCCTCTCTCACTGTCAGGGCTCCCTTCCCAGACCCACTGCAGCCTGCACTCACTCTCTAGTGCACCCCCAGCGGTCTCTGGGGTCCACAGAGTTTAGGGGACCACACAACAGCTGGACCATAGCATACCTCTCTGCAAATTAGGAAACAGTGCCCCCCAAGAGTGAGTAAAGTCCCATGGCACACCACCTGGTGAGCAGAACCCACGCTGTGTTTCAGTCCCTCCTTATCCCCAAGCAGGTTCCCTGGTGCAGTGCTCAGCCATACACTTAACCTGGGGGAAGAACATTGCAGGCAAAGAGAACAGCAAGAGCAAAGGCCCTGAGGCAGGAAGGTATTTGGCATATCCAAACTACAGCAAAGAGGCCTAGGTGGCTGCAGCCACGTGACTGGGGAGAGCAATAAAAGGTTAGGGTCTGAGAGGTGGCAGGGCCATATCACACTGTACCTCAGAGCTCATCGTGAGGCTGCTGGCTTTCTCTTGAGTGACATGGGGCCCGCTGCAAGGCTTTGAACTAAGATGTAATGTGACCTGAGTCATATATAAAGAAATTGGTCAGGCATTTGTATAATAAACAGATGTAGGGGGAGGTGGGGAAGCCGGAGGACCATGCAATTGCTAAGAGATGAGCGAAACCTGGACCAGGGTGGGTGGAAGAAAGGGTGAAAGGGGTATCTAGATAGTCTTTGAAGGGAGACCTGGTGGCTGGCTGTGGACAAAGAGAAAAGGAGTCAAAGAAGACTCAATGATTTTTGGGCAAAGCAAATGGAAAGATGGAGTCACCATTCATTGCGATGAGAAAACTGCAGGAGGAGCAGGTCTGGAACAAAGGCTATGGCGTTCAGGTTTGTCATGGTAACTTTGGGATGCCCAGCAGATATCTAAGCGGAGGCATCCAAGAGTCCACTGGATAACAATACACACCTGATGCAATATGGAATGGTCAGCGTAAAGCTGGCACTTTCATAAGACTGAACGAGGTCACCAAGGGAGTGAGCAAAGAGAGAAGAGAACAAAAACTGAACCTTCAGTGGCTGGAGGTCCACAAATAAGGAGAAACCAACAAGAGTCTGGAAAGGAGCAGCCATTAATGTAGGAGGTGTCCAGAAGCCAAGTTCAGTGTTTCAAACAGAAGACAGTGGTCAGTGGTGCCCAGGGCTGCTGATCAGTCATGATGAGGAAGGAGTCCTGGCCGTCGGACTTAGCTGATGCTTTGCCACTAAGTCACAACTCTCCAGGCACTATTTTCTCCATTTGTCCAGTGGGGATAACATAGTACCTATCTCACTGGGTGGCTGTGATGCGCTATTGTGTTGAAAATAGTAACTCCAGGTGCCTGTCACTGTGCCTCACAGTGGCAAATACTCAACAAATGACAGTTACAAGTAAGTAGCATTAGATATTCAGCTAGTTCCTCTCCTACTCCTCAAATGTCAGAAGAAGAAAAACAAGTAATGAAGCAGGTTCCCTGCAGGCAGGGAGTGTGGGAAAGATTTGGAAGCCTGTTGGGGTTCTAACCACTACCGGCTTCTTTTTTCCCAGGCTTTGAAACATTGTTTGGAAGCCTTCTCCCCAGGATGTCACTGAAGCCCTACAAGGGGCTTGAGGACTGACAGGGGGACAAGGGAAGTAGAATCCCAGGGAGAACTGCAGCAACGTGCTGGAATGCACTAGCCCCGCTGGAGCAGAGCAGAGTACAGGGAGGAGTGGGGGGCATGGAGGGAGAGGGGCAGGGAGAGAGGTTCTCCTGATAGGAGCGGACCTCACAGAGCTGAGGGCCAGGCGTACTGCATTGACACTACCAGTGGGCAGTACCGAGGTGCTGCCAAAACCCCCCCGGCCCCTCCCAGAAAACTCTCTCCTGCAGTGGCAATGCCTCATCTGCTTTGGACCTGCCCGCTGCCCCTCCCTCAGCACCCTCACCACCCTCCTTGCTCTTCGGAACTCAGATCACAAGCCACGTTGTACGGTCCCAGCCCATCCTGCAAGACCTCATGCATGTCTGGTTCCCATAGTTAACCACAACCCCTCCTCGAATCTCCAGTAGGTCAGAACTCAGGCCTGCCTTCTCCCAGGGCTGCTGGGCCTCATGTGCCAGCCCGACAGGTGCATGTGGTTAGGCATACCCGGTTCCCTTTCCTCTGCTCTGGATTGGGGGCGCTCAGAGTCACAAAGGCCTCTTATTTGAGCCAAACGCCTTCGCTCATCACTGCATTTTTGCCCCAATTACCTCCCATCTGCCAGGCAAAACCCAAACTTGCTCTGGGTTGCCGTGGTAACCCATTTCCCCATCACATGTGCCTTGACCTTAGAGCGAAGGGACTAGGGTTTGTGCTTTCAAACCTTTGGGATGGCCACCACGGAGGCCCCTAGATAGGCAGGACACTGGCATGAGAGTGCCTATGGAGCTGGTGCTGGCCCTGCAGGAGGTTTCTTCAATAAAATATTCCTGCAATTAAAAAATAAATCCACACAGGCAGATAATGGCCAAGACATTTTCCAAATCTGCCGACTTTTCTCTGGTCCGTTTGGCACCAGCTCAGTCCAGGCCACCAATTTCTGTCCCCTGGACTACGCTAATGGCAGACAGGACCAGGAAACTGTGGCAGCAGCCTCCTGACCGGTCCCCCTGACTCCAGGAGCAGCTTTATGATCCCTTCTCCACCCACAGCCAAGAAGCGTTTTGCAACAGAAATGGGGTCTATCAGCCCGCACCCCCGCTGTGTACTTTTCACCTGCTGCTGAGTGTGCTCTTGCTGTCTGTGCCCTGGAAGTGGGGAAAGAAGGGTAAGTGATGTCCAAACACACCGGGGCACGCCCAGACCATCTCCTCCTCCTGGGGATGGACGAGCTCCAGCACCCTCTTCATGCAGCCACTTCCGGTCTCTACCATTGATTGTCTGGGGCCACATACACTTCACTCAGATTCTGGGGCACATTTTCCACAGAGAAGGGGGGAAATCCACAGTACTCTCTCTCTAGGCCTGTAACTCCATCTCTCTGCAAATTATCTTGACTTCTTTCTTGTCTTTTGCTTAAATAAATTAGGGATACGGATAGGGCCATCATAATAGTTGCAGATGGGGTCTTCTGGAAGCTTCTGTAAGAATAGTGGGAGTACCTAGTATTTTCGGGGTTGAGGCCCTACCTGCGATTCTACAAGTCAAGGCAACTGGAGAAATATCATTGAGCAAACTCTTACTTTAACTTTATGTAACTGAAATGAAATGCTGATAGTCACAGATGCAGAAGATTCCCCTCCCCCCCATTTCCATGTCCTGCCGTTCAGTCAGTCCATCAGGCAGTCACACATTGAATTCCTCAGCTCTGTGCCCTTTGGGAGGCTCAGGGTTTGAGATACAGATGTGAGTGAAGACAATCATCCCTGCCTTCAGGGAGCTTACAGTCAGGTGGGGAGGTAAACCAGCAAATGGATGTGACACATCCTCAGAGAGGGGAAGGCTCAAGCTGAGGGGAGCATGCAGAGGCACCCAGCTTGGTTGGAGGGGGTATTAGGGAAGGCTCTCCAGAGCAAGTGGTACCTCAGGTGAGCCCTGAAGGCTGAACAAGGATTAGCTAGAAAAAGGGGATAAGAAATCTAGGCCAAGGGAATAGTATTTGCAAATGCCCAGAGGATAGAGAAAAGTACGTTCGGAGAACTATAGGAAGTTCAGAGTGGCTGGATCACACAGAGCTGGGCAGGGGTGAGGGGTGAGAGATAAAAGAAGAACTAAGACCAGAACCTGGCCAGAACCTGCTTTATCCTCAGGACAATAAGCAGTTTCGAAAGAGTGTCTAGGGAAAGCCGATAAAACCCTTTCTCTGGCTACAAAACAATGAGTGGCTGTGGGTGGAGAAGGGATTGACTGTAAAGCCACTCCTGGAGTCTGGGGGACCGGTCAGGAGGCTGCCACCACAGTTTCCTGGTCCTGTCTGCCATTAGCCTAGTCCAGCGGACAGAAGTCGGTAGCCTGGACTGAGCTGGTGCCAAACGGACCAGAGAAAAGTGGGCAGATTTGAAAGACATGTTGTTTCTTATTTGCTTAACGCCGGTCCTGGAAACGCAGCGCATGCCCAGTGCCACTGCACCAGGGTGCTCTGAGAGAAAGGAAGGGAGGATGACCCGGAGGGACAGGGGGATGAGGTGCACACTGGACGAGACCCAGCTGCCTTTTCATTCCCTCAAGGGGCTGGAAAGCCAGGCATCCGGGGATGGGAGAGGAGACCTGTCCTGGTTTCTTTGTATCCCTCTCAAGTCAGACTGTTCAATATACCAGATCCAGCAGGAAAGAACGTAATTTGTGCCTCGTGCGGGTCTGGAGAAATAAGGACAGTGGGGAGTGTAACCCCAGAAGAGTTCCCCTCAAGGTCGGGTGATGAGCTTCTAGGCTCCTCCTCTTCCTCTCTGCCCCATCGTGTTATTTTGATTATAAATTGTTAAGCAGCTGGATCAAAGCTCAGCACAAAGGTCAGCCATGCCAGTGCTGAATCTACACCAATATCACGTCCAAATAACTAGAGAAGAAGACAGAATCGGTGCAACATCTGGCTAGGGTGCTTTCTTCATTCTTTAAAATGTGTGCTTTGGCCTCCTGAAGGCACAGCACACACTCAGATGCGAAACAAGGCTGACTTAGCATACGGGGCACTCCCCAGCGTGACTCGGCTTTGGACTAGGACACAGCTCACGGCTCTGGATCCTGAAATTGTATTTCTGCCCAACCTGCCTCCGCCACAAACCCTGATCCAAGAGGAAAATCTCATTCCCTTTTGGTTCCTAAAATGATCTGTTTTCCTCTCTCCCCTCTTCCTTCCTTCCTGCTTCCGGCTCTTCATTCCAAGTATTTATGATCACAACTCATTAACATTCCTCCTAGGATATCTTTAATAAATATGCTGAGGGGGGGAGGCCTCTGCTTGAATACTAAATATTAAATTTCTAAGACAGATAATCCTCCTCATTGAGTTGAATTTAGTCTTGTGCATTAGATTAAGAGAAAGGGAGTGGGAAAGGGAACAGGAGTCACCAAAAAGTCCAGAGACCCAGCTGTAGCATGGCTCTAGCAGCTCCATCCTCTGCTCCTTGGGACAGACAGCCGGATGGGATCTCTGGGGCCAAAGCCAGTCTGCCAGGTAGGCTCAGAGAGGATTCTTTTCCACTCTATCCCCATTCCCTGTGAACAGCTGGACTCCGTCCAGTCAGAGACATGGGACATCCAGCTTCTCTAGCAATCTGGGGACCCTGGCCTTGCAACCCCCACCCCAAAGGTGAGGTCTGCAGCCCCTGGGACAAGCCACCCCACCCCAGAGCCACCCTGCAGGGCACTCATTCTCTATGCTGCCTTCCCACAGGGACGCCCAGGTGCCCTGGAGTTTCTGTAGTTCTGGATTGCAGCATTCCATGAGGGAATTTGCCCAAAGCATTTTCACTGCTGTTAAGGCCTGCTCCGCCCTGGCCTGTTTAATATTCCTAACGGGTCCCTCCCACAGCACCCCTTCCCATGCCTCACGCGTACTTCCTGGGCCAGTTGTGCCTCCCACTCTTCTGTCTGGAAAGAGTCATGTCCCGTGTGTGACATCACTCTCTTATTTACTCATCCAGTATTTTTTGAAGCCCCACTAGGTACCCAGTCATCTTTCACATTCTACACGGAACAGAGGAATAAAATAGGTCCGCTCTCTCCTCTGAGAGCCAGCTGCCCACGAGCTGTCTCCAAAGGTGCAGGAAAAGGGTGACTCATTAGACCAGGACTTGCATGCCCTGGGGAGGGGTGTGGTGGGAGGAAGGCCAGAGAGAAGGCTTCCAAAGCACAGGCCCAGCGCAGGGCCCTAACCAGGGACGAGGTTCTGGTGCCAAGGGTGGTGCTAAGTAAGGGTCCAAGTGTGCTGAAGGGACTGGAGCAAGGAGTCAGGGGAATTAGGAGGAGGCTTCTCGGCGGAGGGGGAAGTTGAGCGGATGTGCGTGGGTGGCCAGGACCTGGAGAGACAAGGTGGACAGCGATGTCCCAGAGGGGGTCAGCTGGTACAAAGAGAGAAGACATAAACAGATATGATGCAATCCGTTCACTCCGGGGGAAGGTTAGGCCCGGCTGCTGGGACCTAGCGGTGGGGCAAAAGGGCAGGCGCAGTCTTCCTTCTTGTCCCTCCAAGGGCTTCAGTCACCGCTGGAGAAGAGACTCTGACTTGGGAAAGAAAAGCCTCTGCCTACCATGCCCTCATGTGACATTGCTAGTCTGGCGGCTGCTTTCCTGGTAATCGATGGGAAGTGGCTGCCTGCGTGTGCTGGCTTTCACCGGTAATGGGAGAGTAAACAGCCTCTGGCCCTTTCTGCCAAGGAGAAAGACACAAGTGCTCTGAATTCCAAATGGAAAAACAGATCAAGAAAAGGGTGGGGCATCCAGGAGCCAGGGAAGGGGTGGTCAGCTGCCCTCCTGCGCCCACACAGAGGATCCAGAGGTCCTTGCTGCTTAAAGCCAAGTGGAAGTGGGGTGCAATGTTGTTATGCTCAGAAAGAAAAACAGGGAACAGAGTAACTGTTCCTCTCCGGGAGCAAGTGAGTGCAGGGAGAGCTCAGCTTGGGTAAGAGCTGGAAGCTGATAAAACCCAAAGAAAAATACCGATTTCTCAGGGCCGCAGAGGAAGCAGGATCCGGTCTGAGATGGGGCTGGAGGAGCTAAGGCTTCTCCGCACAGGACCTGCAGAATAACACCTCTTTCCCACGAACCTGTAAAGCCCACCCAGAAGCAGACTGGGGGGAAAGTGAAATCAACAGTGTGATCACAGCAATGTTCTATAAATATGCATGGGGAAAACTGGAAGGAAACACACCAAAGTGCTTGCAGTGGCTACCTCTGGGTCATAGAATTGTGGGTGATTTTTACGCATCCTCCCCATCTGCCTTCCCCCCTTTAATTACTTTATGACTCTTAAGAGTCTGCACACTATAAATCCTTAATCCTGAAGGCTCTTGCTGCATTTTCAATGACCAGTCTGAAAGCATGTTGTCGATAACTTCTTAGGGAAGAGTGAAGAGCAGACAGACACGGGCTGCGACCGCAGGAAGCGGCTCCAAATACACAGGGGACAGGCGACTGCTGGCTGAACACGGGTCAGCCGGTCAGTATCCTCGGAGCTGGGCCCAGGGCTATACCTGGAAGACGCAGGTGGACATCACACCAAGACAGGAAGCCTTGCTGAGAACAAGGAGGAGCCAAGAAGGCTAAGAAAGCAAAGCCCTGATCTCAAGAAATCCTACTGGAGGAGCTGATGCTGGGTCTAGGAAGGGAATCTGATATATGAGGAAGGGAGCAGTGGGGTATAGGATTAAAGGGGCATGTGCAAGAGTGGGGTGTGTGCCTGAGCCTGGTGGGGGACACAGCAATCCCAGAAAGACAAACAAAATACGGGGTTGTGAAGGTCTGGGACAGAGCTGAGCCTTTTTCAAGTTCACCCATCAGACCTGTGCTCATCAGAACTGGGCTCCACCGGGAGCTGGCAGAGACACCCTAGGCCTTCTGGCATTTCCTCCCATGTCTGCATCCATTATGTTTGCTGATATTCTCGGGGAATTGGATTTTGGACTCCTGGGCAGGAAGGGATGGGGATAACAGGATTACAGCACTTCCTGTGCCTTCAACACACACACACACAGAGAATCATAGCAGGAAGGTGAGATCCTACAGGCGCTGGCTCTGAGGAGCCTTAGGGTCCCCTTCCCCCAGAGACACCCCACGGGGCATATGTGAGCAACCGCCTTCCAAAGCTGTGGTCTCCGTGGTCATCCTATAGGGCTCCCAGATCCTCTGAGCAGCCCCTCCCTCATCTTCAGGCCCCTAAGAAGCAGCTTCAAGGTACAGTGAGGAGGCTGGGTGGAGGGTGCGCCAGAGTTGTCCCTCACCTGCTCGTGACCTCAGGGCTGACCTGGCTCAGATCTGTGGCACCCAGGCAGACACGCTTGCCAACAGCCCCCTTCATTGTGAGAGATGGCACAGGTGGTTTAAGGCTCTGCATTTAACCACCCTACAGGTTATTCCTGATAGTGGGCCACTGATGGAAAAGGTCCCTGCCCTCACTGAGCTCACAGTCTAGTGGGAGACAGAAAACACAAAATAAGCACAGACGTGAACAAAATCTTATCTCCCCAGCCTCTTAGACTTAGAGTGTCATAGGGCTCAGTCCTGGGGACTCAGTCTTCTCTCCTCCCGCCTTCTCCATTGCTATCCACTGATGACTCCCCTACGTATGTGTCCAGCCTAGGTGTCCCCCCCGAACCCAGACTTATAGCCAAAGTCTACTCAATATTGCCACTTTGACATATAGAAAATTATTTCAATTTAACATATTTAAAACTAAGTCCCTAATGTGTCCCTCAACCCCAAATTCGCTCCCCACAGAAGTCCCCCATCTCATTTCATGACAACACAATCCTTCCAATTGCTGAGGCCTAATACCTTCAAATCATCCTTGACTACTTGCTTTTTCTCACACCTTAAACTCAGCTTGTCAAGAAATCCCAGTGGCACTACCCACAGAATCAAAACCCACCCCTCCATCCTACACTACCACAACGATTCTGAAGGAACCACCTTGTCTCACCCGGGTCATTGCAAGGGATTCCAAAATGCTCTCTCTGCTTCCAGCCCCACCCCTACAGTAGCTCTCAACCCAGCAGCCAGAGGGACCCTAGATGGGGGCTGTCACGCCTCAGGAATTATCCAGGAGAAAAGAGTCACTTGCAGTTGGCCAGGCAAACAGGGAGGGTCCAGGATCTAAAATTATTTTTTATGTTTTTTACTTATTTTTGAAAGACAGAGAGAGACAGCACGAGCAGGGAAGGTTCAGAGAGGGAGACACAGAATCTGAAGCAGGCTCCAGGCTCTGAACTAGATGTCAGCACAGAGCCCAACGCAGGGCTCGAACCCACAAACCGTGAGATCATGAGCCGAAGCCAGATGCTCAAAGGACTGAACCACCCAGGCACCCCAAGGGAGTGTCCAGGATCTAACACTAACCCACATCCAATGGGGGTAGAATGGGCCCTGGAGAAAGTTGTGTTGCTTTAGGGACCAGGAGAAAGAGTTCTGTCCAGAGAGCAAGCTCCAGATCTCAGGGACACAACCAACTCTGACACAAGTCCAAATAACAGTGAGTAGAAGGAAATCCGAGGGATTCTTCCCTTCTGCCTCTGTCTCAAAGAGCCATGATCAGAACTGAGACCAAAGACGCTAAGGGGTTGGGGAAGGATGTGATGCCAGAAAAGGTAAAAGACTTACACCTGAAATCCCAACACTCATCGCTGGAGAACGCAAGGGTCAGGGCTGTCTGGCTCTTCCTTTAAGATGGTCATCTGCACCCTCTCATCTTCCGGCCCAGCAAGAGGGCTGGTGCCCAACCCCTTTTCCCATGCAAACTAAACAGGAACCAGGGTGGGGCCAAGAGAAAGGAGGCATGTGCAGGAAAGCTCAGGCGTGGACATGAGGGAACTGACTTATCTCCTGGGTCCTGGAGATCTACAGCAGGTTTAAGACCAAATCCCTATCACAGTAACCACAATGCATATTTCTGAGTTGGATGGTCGACATATACCTCCATAAAGAACACGGCAGGGAAGTCACAGTTTAATGTCTGGCTAGCACCTCCCTGGAGTTATAGCCAACGCTTGCAGTATGAGGCCTGGTGCATGTCTGGCCTGTCTGCCCATCCAATTAGAAAACTAGGCAATGGGGAATGGGTCTGCGGTCTCTTATTGTCCGTCAGTCAATGCTGCATCCATTTGTCTTGGTTTAAACTCCCCTCTGAAGCACAAAAAGCAAATATACAGACACTGTAAACCACTGCTCCCAGGGGTCTGTCTCTGAGCTAGAAGCAGCCTCCCCATGCTGCCTCCCAACACCACCCACAGAGCAAACCCTGTCACCCTGCTCCTACTCCCAGCTCTCAGGCCACTCCCACCTCCCCCACCACCTCCCCTCCCATCTCTCTGCCCTCCACTTGCTGCTTTTAGGGCTGCCCTAAGCAACAGGGTGTGTGGTCAACACCCTCTCATTCAGAGGCTGCCTTCAAAGCTTCATCTCCTGGCATCCTGGAGAGGACAAGTGGATAGAGGATTGTGTCTGCTGGCTGCTCACTGTTTTCTCTCAAACCTCCATTCTAGTGCCCCGGAAATCCCGGACAAACTCCCACATTGGTTAGCAAATAATCAGCCAGCTTGAGGACAAAGCCACACCTGTTTGGTGGGGGGTATGAACTTCATAGGAAGGGGCTTCAGAAGGGCAGGAAGTTACTGGAGTGCCCATTTCCCAAGGCTAACCATACCCAGCCATGCATTCTGGGCATGCAAACTCCTAACAGCAGCCATAATTATTCACCCCGAGGGCAATGCCCTTGCCCTCTGGGTGTGTGTGTGTGCGTTTCTGCATGTGGGCACAGCAGCAGAGGCGGGAGGATTGAACACTGTTATCAATATTGTTTGCTGTAACCATGCTGCATTGGGAGGCATCCAGTCTACAAACAATTGCGGAATACAAATGCCACATGTAGGGGCGCCTGGGTGGCTCAGTCAGTCAGCAGCTGACTCTTAATTTCGGCTCAGGTCATGTTCTCACGATTTGTGGGATCAAGCCCCACCCCCCATGTCAGGCTCTGCACTGATAGCATAAAGCCTGCTTGGGATTCTCTCTCTCCTGCCCTCCCTCCCCCCCCACTCTCTCTCTCTCAAAATACATAAATAAACTTTTTTTAATGTTTTATTTATTTTTGAGACAGAGAGAGACAGATCATGAGCAGGGAGGGGCAGAGAAAGAGGAGACACAGAATCGGAAGCAGGCTCCAGGCTCTGAGCTGGCTGTCAGCACAGAGCCCAACGCAGGGCTTGAACCCACGAACATGAGATCATGACTTAAGCCGAAGCCGGAGGCTCAACCAACTGATCCACCCAGGTGCCCCAATAAACTTTTAAAAAATGTCACAGGGGCACCTGGGTGGCTCAGTCTGTTAAGCGTCTGACTTTGGCTCAGGTCATGATCTCATGGTTCATGAGTTCAAGCCTCTCATTGGGGTCTCTGCTACCAGTGCAGAGCCTCTCATTCTGATCCTCTGTCTCTCTCTCTCTCTCTTCCTCTCTCCAGCTTACACACACTCCCTCTCTCTCAAAAATAAACTTCAAAAAAATAAAAATTTAAAAATTACAATAAAAAAAATACCACATGTAAACTTGGCCCAGGACATAAGTCTCAGCCTTGCTAGCCACCTGATTTTTATCCTGTATTCCAACATTAGTTTGAATGTAGGGAAGACCTTAATACTAACAAAGTCAGGAGTAACTTTTCCTGGCAAACAAAGATACTCTGCTGTCTGCCTGAGCACAATTTGTAGATTAGCTAGGACATTTTACTTATCATTGTTTAGAAGTGAGTACAGTCTTGAGAGAATAGCAGATGATATGCTCTAGATAAACTTTCTATTTCTTCTTTTTTTTTTTTAACAATTGTTGGTACTTTAGGTCTAGGGATGACAAATATAAAAATAAATATGGTAAGATCTTTGCCTTCAATATTTTTATCTCAAAAACATTAGTCAGAACTTTTTTAAAAAGTATTCAAATCAGATATTGGATACCACATACTCCCTAAAAATGAATTAATATCCATTTCCAGCAATGCAGCAGATGAGACAGCAGAAAAATCTCCTGTTAACCAAATACTTAGAAATGCTGGATAAAATAAAGCAAACATCTTTTAAATGCTTGAGTGATCTCATAAGAAAGCAATAAAATCCCTGGACACCAAAAAAAAAAAAAAAAAAAAAAAAAGGAAAGAGGAGGCTGGAAACTAGAGTGGTAACATGATGCAGAGGCTCCGGCTGCCCCTGGAGCATTGGCTGGTCTTGATGAAAAAAGAAAGAAAGAAAAAAGCTTGGGTTTGCAGGACGCCTGGGCGGCTCAGCTGGTTAAGCATCTGATTCTTGATCTCAGCTCAGGTCTTGATCTCAGCGTCCTGCATCAGGCTCTGCTAGCTCACGAGCAGAGTGAATGAATGAATGCATATTTAAAAATCTAAAAAAAGAAGCTTGGGTTTGAATAACATATAAGGACAGCAGATAAAGCTAGGAGCCTGGATGAAATGGGGATACATCTGAAATTCATGATACTTGGAGGGCTACGGACTCTGTCCACGATCAAAGGGAAGGGCCTAGAAGCCCGTGTAGCAGGGCCTGGGATCTAGAGAGTCAAATAATGTCTTCCTAAAAACTCACAACCAACGATATGCCCTCTACTATGTGCAGCCTCAGAACCTCCCGACTGAGAAAGCCACATAGAAGCGGCCCGACTGTAATGCTCCAAGCACAGGACGGAAATAGATGCAGACCATCTCCAGAAGGATACACTCCTCTACACGTTAAACCGACTCTCACTGCTTAGCTCCATTCAATAAAAGCTGATCAGCTCAAGTTACAAAACATGTGAGAAAACAAGACAAAGTGAGCAGGAGTCCTCGGAAACAATAAACAGTAGAACCTGACCCACAGAAGTTTTAGTTCATAAACTAATTTGATACAGACTGTAAAATCAAAAACTCAAATCATTTATAACATAAAATAGTTAAAACAAGAAAGGAGCAAGGTAATAAAGATGAATGGTATTAAATTTCTATAAATAGTGTATATAGTCATTAAATTTTAAAACTCAATGAAGTCACCTATCTAATCCTCAAAGAAATACCACAAATAAGAACCCATAAAAAACTTGTGGCTTGTCGTCAAAAATAACCAAGCACACCCAGGAGGAAAGCTCCATGAATAAAAATAATCAGAGACAACAAGTTTTAGAAACAGATCTGCAAAGGCATCATATGTTGAAATTTAGGGTCAGATTATAAAAGGAATACACATGCTTTAAATAAATAAAAAGCAAGCTTGGAAAAAGTCTGCAGGCTAACAGAAAACTATTTTCCAAATGACCGAGCAGATTTGAAAAAGGACCAAATTGCAATTCTAGAATTAAAGATAAATTAGAATCAAAATATCCGTGGATGGACTTAGCAGTTTAGACAATCTGAAGAGAGAATTAGTAAAGTAGATGTTTTAGAAGGAAGAGATTCCATGGAAAAATGGGATATAGACAGGAACAGTTTACAGAAAAAGAAACGGAAAGACCTCAGACTGCTGGTTACAAGAAAGTTGGAAAGAGGCTCATTCCCACATTTACAAGAAAAAAATCACCAAGCAATGTGAAAATTGACTTTTTTGTTGAGCCCAGAGAGTTAAGGTCACAGGGTACTGGAGGCCAGGGAAATGAGAGGATAATAAAACAGTACAAACATTCAGGTATTAGATGAATAAGCCTGGGGCACCTGGGTGGCTCAGTCGGTTGAGCGTCTGACTTCGGCTCAGGTCATGATCTCATAGTTCGTGAGTTCGAGCCCCGTGTCGGGCTCTGGGTTGACAGCTCAGAGCCTGGAGCTGCTTCGGATTCTGTGTCTCCCTCTCTCTCTGCCCCTCCCCAGCTCATGCTCCATCTCTCTTTCTCCCTCAAAATAAATAAACATTAAAAAAAATTTTTTTAAGATGAATAAGCCTGAGGATCTCATACAGGACATGAGACTATAACTAAGAACACTCTCTTGTAGAACTGAAATTTGTTAAGAGAATAGAACTAAAGTGTTCTCACCAAAAAAAGAAAAAAAAACAGTACATATGTGAGGTCATAAAGGTCTTAATGAACTCAAATGTGTATGTTCTGTCATGATGCACACATATATCAAATCATCACACTGTGCACTTTAAATCCATTACAATTTTGTCAATTATACCTCAATAAATCTGAAAAAAAAATTCCTTTTTTTTATCTGAGAGAGAGAGAAAGAGCAAGTGTAGAAGAGGGGCATACATAGAAAGAGAGAATCTTAAGCCGGTTCCATGCTCAGCACAGAGCCTAATGCAGAGCTCAAGTCCCATGACCTCAGAATCACGACCTGAGCTGAAATCAAGAGTTGGATACTCAAGAGACTGAGCCACCCAGGCGCCCCAAAAGAAAATATTTTTAAGCAAAGTAATCTGAAATGAATACATTTTGACAATGAGAGCACTACAAATCAAAATTTCTGGAAACTAGGCGAGAGGAACATTTCTAGTCTAAAATGTATACATAAATAAGAAGACAGGATGGAAACTTTATAACCACAAAACTGAAAGTCAAATAAAATGGACAGTTTTCTTGCAAAACTTACAAAAACTGACTCAAGAAAAACAGAATATATGTCAATCATCAAAGCAACTATATCAGTGGTTAAAATTCATTTGGGGGCACCTGGGTGGCTCAGTCGGTTATGCATCTCCCTTCAGCTCAGGTCATGACTTCATAGTTCATGAGTTCAAGTCTTACATCGGGATCTGCACTAATAGCAAGAATCCTGCTTCGGATTCTCTGTCTCCCTCTCTCACTCTGCCCCTTCCCTACTCACTCTCTCTCTCTCTCTCTCTCTCAAAAATAAACAAATAAACATTAAAAATGAAAGAATTTCATATTACTCAAACTTTTGAAGAAGAGAAAAAAGAATAAAACTCATCACCTTCTGAGGCTTCTAAAATACTAATTCCAAAATCAAATAAGAATTCTGTAAGAAGGAAACACTTCAGACCAAACTCATGAAAATAGATGTGAAACTGTTAAATAAAATTTTAACAAACTGAATCAAATAATGTTTAAAATCTTAATACATTATGACCATATAAGATTATCTTTCAAAAGCAAGGAACGTTCAATACTGGAATATCTACCAACATAATAAATCACATTAAAAGAAGAAGCTAGATAAACTACATAATCAACTCAATAGAGACAGAAAATCTTTTGATTAAAAAAGCATTAGGGACTTTAAAATTTTTATTAAACTGGAAATAGAAGGGATCTTCTTAATAGCCACCAAAAACCTTATCAAATATTGGACTTTATGATGAAATAGAAGTGTTTCTTTTTAAAATCAGGAAGCAGTAAGAGTACCACTTTCATCGTCTCTATTGAGCATTTTACTTGAAGTATAAAACAGCAATTACTCACAAATAATAAGATTTCCATATAGAAGGCCCAAGACTATATTAAATTATTAAAATTAATGAGGGAATTCAGCAAAGTTATGAGATATAAAATTTTTATACAAAAATAAATTATCTGAGGGGCACCTGGATGGCTCATTCGGTAGAGCTTGGGACTCTCAATCTTGGAGTTGTGAGGTCAAGGCCCATGCTGGGTGTAGACATTACTTAAAATCTTTCTGATGCACCTGGGTGGCTCAGTCGGATAAGCGTCCAACTTTAGCTCAGGTCATGATCTCACAGTTTGTGGGTTTGAGACCTGCATCGGGCTCTGTGCTGACAGCTCAGAGCCTGAAGCCTGCTTTGGATTCTGTGTCTCCCTCTCTCTCTGCCCCTCCCACACTCATGCTCTGTTTCTCTATCTCAATAATAAATAAAAACATAAAAAAATAAAATAAAATCTTTCTTTAAAAATATGAATTATCCTATACATCAACATCAAATATCTAGAATATTTAATTTCAAAAATACAACTTACAATGGCAAATAGAACTATAAAGTATCTAAGAATAAATTTAATAATAGGTGCACAAGATCTTTATAGACAAATTATAAAACAGTACTTAATGCTACTAAAGATGACCTAAGATTTTTGAAAAATATTCGATGTTAAATCCATAGTCCATTTTTAGTTAATTTTTATATAGGTGTAAGGTTTAAGTCAAGGCTCATTTTGTTTTTGTTTTGGGGGAGCTTTTTTGCCTATGGATATCCAGTTGCCCAGCACTATTTGTTGAAAACACTGTATTCCTCCATTGAATTATGTGTGCAGCTTTGTCAAAAATCAGTTGGCCATATTTGTGTGGGGCTATTTCTTGGTTCTCTATTCTATTCCACTGACTATGTGCCTATGCCTTGGTTACTACCACTATTACAGTAAATCACAATTTACACAAAATAGTTCAATATTTAAAAATCAATCAATCAATGTAATAAATACATCAAAAAGCTAAAGAAGAGGGACACCTGGGTGAATCAGTTGGTTGAGCATCTGACTCTAGATTTCAGCTCAGGTCATGATCCCAGGGTCACGGGATCAAGCCCTGCGTCACACTCTATGCCGAGTGTGCAGCCTGTTTAAGATACTCTCTGCCTTCTCCCTTTGCTCCTCTCCCCCACTAACGCGTGCGCGCGCGCGCGCTCTCTCTCTCTCTCTCTCTCTCTCTCTCTCTCAAATAAAAGTATATATTTTAAAAAGCTAAAGAAGAAAAATTACATGATCATATAAATTGATTCAGAAAAGGCATTTGACCAATCCAATACCTGTTTATGACTAAAAACTCTCAGAAAATTGGAAAGAGAAGAAAATTTCCTCAACCTGATAAAGGACATGTACAAATAAGACACAACTAACATCAGACTTACTTAAAGTCTGAAAGTTTCAGACTTACTAAAAGATTACATGCTTTTCCTCTCAGAGTTAGAACAAAGCAAGGCTGTCCATTCACATCACTGCTCTTCAATATAATACTGGAAGTTTTAGTAAACACACTCCAGCAAGGAAGGGGAAGGGGAAGGGGAAGGGAATGGGAAAAGGGAAGGGGAAAGGGAAGAGAAGGGGAAGAGAGGGGAAGGGCAGGGATGGGAAGCAAATGTAAGGCCTACGACCAGAAAGAAAGAAATTAAGCTGTCCCTAACTGTGCATGACATGATTACATGGGCAGAAAATTCCAGAATCTACAAAAACAAAACTCCTAGAACTAATAAGTCCAACAAGATCAAAGGACACAAGATTTATATATGAAAATCAATTGTATTTCTGTGTACTGGCAATGAACACATGCAAACCAAAATTTAAAGTACAATGCCACTCAAGTGGCACCTGGGTTGGTCAGTCAGTTAAGCGTCTGACTTTGGCTCAGGTCATGGTCTCACAGTTTGTGGGTTCAAGCCCTGTGTCAGGCTCTGTACTGACAGCTTAGAGCCTGGAATTGTTCGGATTTTGTGTCTCCCTCTCTTCTCTTCCTCTACTCACTTTCTGCCTGTCTCTCTCTCTCTCAAAAATAAATAAATGTTAGAAAATTTTATAAAAAATAACAATGCCACTCAAAAATACTTAGATATAAATCTAAAAAAAATGTACAGGACTTGTATGCTGAAAACCACAAAACACCAGTGAAAGAAATCAAAGAAGATATAATTAAATGGAGAGGCACATTATGTTCATGGATCAGAACACTCAGCATAATAAAGATGTCAATTCTCTCCAAATTGATATACATGTATAATAAATTCCTGGAAAAAATCACAAGAATTTTTGTCCATGTTTTATAATTTTAAAAAATTTCTGCAGCACTTGGCTGCCATAGTTAGTAAAGCATGCAACTCTTGATCTCAGGGTTGTGAGTTTGAGCCCAACATTGAGGGTAGAGATTAATTTTTTTATTTTTTTAACATTTATTCATTTTTAAGAGACAGAGAGACAGGATGTGAATGGAGGAGGGGCAGAGAGAGAGAGAGGGAGACACAGAATCTGAAGCAGACTCCAGGCTCTGAGCTGTCAGCACAGAGCCTGACACAGAGCTCAAACCCACAAACGATGAGACCATGACCTAAGCCAAAGTCGGAAGTTTAACTGACTGAGCCCCCAGGTGCGCCAAGATTACTTTTAAAAAATGTCTTAGGTCAACCTGAAAGAATGAATATCTGTGTGCATGTGTGTGCGTGTATGTGTATGTGTGTAAGATAAGTACTTAATTCAATTCAGTGAAGTACAACCCAATGTTATGCTTGGCTATTCATGGTGGGGGGGAGGGGAGGTGGTTGAAAACCACTTCCTCCTCATTTAAGTTCACTTTATATTACAGGGTATAGGATATAAAACAGGATTACACATGAAACAAAGAAATATATGGGCCACCAGATGTTATATCTTGTGTCCAGGAATACTTTTATTTTGCCTTTGCTTCCTTCACCTTCATCTGAAGCCAACACAGGAGACATTTCTCTCCCTCATAGCTGCCTCTCAGCACAATGCTGAGCACAGACATGGTCCTCGAAAAATTCCAGAACTGACTCTTAATCTAGTCACTATCCTGCATCACTTTCCTCCTGGCCCCTGCCAAGCTAAGAGAAATCCAATATCCACTCAGCACTCTTCCCATCCAGGAATCCTACCCACCCAAGAATGCCATTTATTCTTTTATCTTCCTCAACATTGTTTTCTGCCTCTATGCTCCCACTACACGCAGGTGTCCTGGTCTCATTATGGAATACTCATTAATATTCACCATGGGTACCCTGTGGGTGTCCTCTCTACCCACAGATGTGTCTAGACTTCCATGAATATCATCAGTGAGAAAAACACATTAAAAATTAGTGGTGAATCAACAGGAAGGGCACAGAGCTCTGCGGTGAGACCCGGAGTGTTGGGGCTGGGGGACAGCTGCAGTGGTTTGGCTGTGGTGCCACTCATAAGTCAGTCTGACAGAAGATCATATGAGAAAGCCAAATTCCATTAAACAAGCGCTCTTAGTGGTGCTTGGGAATTTGGTTGGTTGATAATCAAATATAACCCTGCAGACTTCACTGCTCATACTTCAGTCCAAAGGTGTTGATCTTGGACCCCACGGAGTTCTAAATTCTGCTAAATTCAGAGCAACTTAAAACCCTCTATAATTGTCCACGTTCACATGGTACTCATGGCCAAAACACTGGCTTCTGGCTTCTTTGCCAGCGGTGAACAGGATGAACTATAATGAATCAATGTGTATGTAGCACCTGAGCACCCACGTGCCATGCTAAGCACACTGGTAGGTAAAGTGTCACACCAGTTATGGCCTCTCCTTTCCATGATCTTATAATCTAATGGCAGGACAGAACGTCATCACATAAGAAACAACAGAAAACTCTTCAGTAATGTGCAGATGTCTACGTTTGCAGGAAAGTTAAAAGGGGAGTGATCACACCACAGGAATATGTCAAGAATCACTTCTCGGCCTTTTGGCTAAGATCCAGTGTAGGAATATATCAAGAAAGACTTCATGGACCAGGGCAAGATAATTTTCTGGGTCTTGCAGAATGGCTGGTGATTCCGTGGGTAGAGAGAGACGTACAGAAGTAGTGTGAAGTAGAAGGAACTCACCAGCCCCACAGAGAGAAGGAGCAGTCCAACTATCCATTACTGCCCAAATCCAGAACTACTTTGGGTTACTCTTCCACCACGAGTGGGAAGCACATGGAAATGGCAGCCGTTGCAGCTGGACCAGATACGTGCCCCCTCACTAGCCCTCCCTGCAACCTGAGGGAACTAGCCACTGACACCTCAGGAAAGCACAACTTAGTGAGAGAAACACAGACCTGGCAGTAAGACCAACTCAAGTTCACTGCTTAAATGACCTCAAGGAAGCCACTTTTACTCTCTAAGCCTCTCTCCTTGTGCTCCAAACAGGACTGATAAAGGTACCAAACTCATAGGATTGTTGTGAAAAATAAATTTAAAAATGCATGCTCATTGCCTGGAACATAATGCACACTTCCTAAAACGTTAACTCTTGTCCTTGTTTTATACAGTTGATATTCATGACAGTTCAGCCACACAGTCACCCTCACTCATTCCTTCCTGCATCTTTGTGCTCCCATCTAGAATCCTTTACCTTCAGTCCAAAGAACTGTTTTAGTGTTTTTTTAGGATAGTTCTGCTAGTGAAGAATACTGTTCTTGTATGCCCAAAGATGCTTTCTTTCACCTCAACTTTTGAGGGATACCTTCAATGGGTGTAGAATTCTAGATTAGTAAAGATTTTCTTTTAGTGCTTTGAAGATACGGTCACATTGTCTTCTGCCTGCCATAATTTCTGGTGAGAAGCCAGTTGTTGATCTTACTGCTGTTTGTTGGAAATGTACATGTTCTCCTCCTTATCTTGCATAGGGTTCAAGGCATGTCTTGAACCCATGGTGTGATGTGCTTTATCACTTTCATAAAAGTCTTGGTTATTTCTGTGGGGTGCCTGGTTGGCTCAGTCAATTAAGCATCTGGCTTCGGCTCAAGTCATGATCTCATGGTTTGTGACATCGAACCCTACGTCAGGTTCTCTTCTGTCAGCACAGAGCCCTTTTCGAATCCTCTGTCCGCTCCACCACTCACATGCACATACTTTCCCTCTCTCAAAAATAAATAAAACCCGAGAGACAGAGATTAAGCTAGGGACAGGCAGAGAGAGAGGGAGTCACAGAATCTGAAGCAACCTCCAGGTTCCAAACTGTCAGCACACAGCCCAACACTGGGCTCAAACTCACGAACTGTGAGATCATGACCTGAGCTGAAGTCAGACACTTAACTGACTGAGCCACCCAGGTGCCCCCAAAATTTTTTTGATTTAAAAAAATTATTGGTTGTTTCTTCAAATATTGTTTTTATCCCCTTGTCTCTCTTCTCTCCTTCTGGAATTCTCCATGCATAAATGTTAGACCTCTTCACCCTGTTCTTTCTGTTATACTCTTTTTTTGAAGTTTACATTTTCATCTTTAGTCTGGATATTTTCTTCTATCTTCCAGATCACTATTCTCTTCAGGTGTGTCAAATCTACTGTTAAACTCACATTGTGTTTGTTTTTCAGTTCTAGGATTTTCCTCTGTTTTTATAGATTCCAGTTCTTTTCTAAAATTCTTGGTATTCTCATGGGACTTCCTGAATATGTTAATTATTTGTTTTAAAGCCCAGTTATGCTCCTTCTAACATCTGTCTTCTACAGGTTTATTACTATTATCTGTTTTTTCTCTATGTTTTTGGTCATGTGGTCTTGTTTCTTGAGATGACTCATATACCTGAAGCCTAATAATAGCATGATCATTTCCCAACCAGGCCCTTCACTCCACCCAATTCTCTGAATTTTTTTTTTTTAAGATTTTATTTTTAAGTAATCTCTACACCCAGCAGGGGCTCAAATTTACAACGCTAAGATCAAGAGTTGCATGCTCCACCAACTGAGCCAGCCAGGCACCCCTGAATTTAGTTTTCTTAACCTCTTCCTCCTTACTAAGGGACACTTTTCTATAATTCTAACAAGTGTATATCCTGATCCTTTTAAGTAATCTGTACATTCAACGTGGGGCTCGAACTCACAATCCGAGGATCAAGAGTCATATGCTCTTCCAGCTGAGCCAGCTAGGCAGCCTATATCCTGATCCTTTTAACACAGAATAACATTGCTATATTTCTTTCCTCATAGCATCCAAAATGGTACCTGAGGACCTCATGAGCCAACCTCAACCTTCCTACCCTTCCCCTCACAATCCAGCAAAGTAGAACTAGTTACCATTGTTTGTTGCCCTGCTTTTCATTGCCTGTTGCTCTATTTTTCCACCCCAGACCATATTTCAGCATGCAGGATGCCCCTACTCTCATATTCACCTGCCCAAACCCTATTATCTAAGTCTCAGATTAAATGGCATCTTCCGTAATTAAACCTCGAATCCTCAGAATGTTTCTTAGTCTCATCCTTCCTGTAACTCCCAGTCTTTTATTGGAATGTTATTTACGCCCAAGTCCTGGTTCCACCACCAGCTAACTGAGGATTAGCTCTCCGCTCTCTGGCTCGGTGGCTCTAGTAAAACCAGCCCCCACCGTGGGCTCACAGGAGCTGCGTGCCTCAGCCAAGGAATCTGTGTGGAATCTGGGGAATGGCTAAACTGGAAGAATGTCACACCATGTCATTTCTCTACCTAAACCCCTACAACGGCTCCCATTTCACTTAAAGGAGAAGCTTAGAAAGCTCTAGATAGATCTCGCCTTCCCTTCCTTTTTGACCTTTTCATTCCTCATGTCTACATCAGCTACACACGCTGCCTTGATCCCTCAGACATGCCAGGAATAATCTCATCTGAATGCCCTTACTCTATCTGGTCCCTCTGCCAGACCACCCTTCCCTCAGACACCCATCTGACGGACTCCAGAGGGGGCCTAAAGGCTTGTCCTGAGCCCCCCTTTGCTGCTGGCATCACCACCACCTCAGCATTCCTGATGCCCCTCACTCTCCTTTTTACAGATCACTTTTCTCTTTCTAATAGACTATATAATTTGCTTATTCTTACCTTTACTTATATTTACATCTTTATATACATTTACTTATATTTACATTATATACTATAAAAATGTGTGTGTGTGTGTGTGTGTGTGTATTCCCCCCCCAACCCCTGGAATCTAAGCTCCCAAGGGTAAGAATCTTTACTGCTGGGCTCACTGGTATCTCCAAAGCCCTAGATCAGAGCCTGGCTCAGGGCAGGCACTGCACAAATATCCACTAACAGTTGCATCAACTTGGAATTAGCCCTCATTTGTTTTTTTTAATTCTCTTTTTGTTTTTATGTTTATTTATTGAGACAGAGAGAAACAGAGTATGAGTGGGGAATAGGCAGAGAGAGAGGGAGACGCAGAATCGGAAGCAGGCTCCAGGCTCTGAGCTGTCAGCACAGAACCTGACGCAGGGCTCGAACCCACACACTCTGAGATCATGACCTGAGCTGAAGTCGGACACTTACCACCCAGTTTTTTTTATTCTCAAGTTAGTTAACATACTGTGTAGTTTTGGCTTCAAGACTTCAGTAGAGTCTTCTTCAGAAGTAGAACCCAGTGATTCATCCCAACAGGTGCCCTTCTCAATGCCCATCATCCACTTAACCCACTCCAATCAACCTTGTTTGTTCTCTGTACTTAAGTCTCTTATAGTTTGCCTCCCTCTCTTTATCTGCCCATCTGTTAAGTTTCTCAAATTCCACACATGAGTGAAATCATGATATCTATCTTTTGCATATTTTGCTTAACATAATACCCTCCAGTCCCATCCATGTCGATGCAAATGGCAAGATTTCATTCTTTTTCATCACTGAATAATATTCCATTTAGCCCTCATTTCTATAAGCTGCATCCCTCCTTCACACCTTCATTTGGGGACTTGAAAGGTACTCAGGTAGGGTGAGTGCTCTGTGGAAAGTTCCACCTGCAGGGGCTGCCACAGCCTGTCTGTTCTCATGGGCGGGGCCCCCCACTCTGCAACCACCATGCCCACTTCCTCATTTGAAGAGAAATTCTATTAATCAGACAGAGAAATCAAGTCAGGGAGTCCCAGACTTCAATTAAACCCTGGGAAGCTAGATACTCTGGGTAAAATGGATCTGTCAAAATGTAGTAAAATAAATCTGAGGCCAGAGTAAATCAGAAGCTCAATGTGGTTAAAAGGCCTCCTGATGTCAAAAGGTAAATGTAAACCAAAGACGTCACACTTTTGCACTCTGCAGCCCCTTTGGGGTCTATTATTTCACATTATCTTCATAACAACTCTAAGAAAGAAGTCATCTCCATCTTAGAAGGTGAGGAACTGGTGCGCCAGGAGTAAAGATGGTCCCAAAGCCATACAGCTATGTGCTGATACTAGAAGACAGATCTCATAACTCGGCTCAGACAAATGGTATTTGATGTCTAGGAGTGTCCCCAGGAGACCCGAGGCCACAGCACACATAGGGCATGGCTTCCCAGGGCATTGATTCTGTCCTGAGGTTCATACAAATAAAAGGTGTTGTTAAAACAAATGTAAGGAGCACCTGGGTGGCTCAATTGGTTAAGTGTCCGACTTCAGCTCAGGTCATGATCTCACAGTCCGTGGGTTCAAGCCCCATGTCGGGCTCTGTGCTGACAGCTCAGAGCCTGGAGCCTGCTTCAGATTCTGTGTCTCCCTCTCTCTCTCTGCCCTTCCCCAATTCACTCTCTGTCTCTCTCTTTCTCTCTCAAAAATATAATAAAGACATAAAGCATTTTTTTAAAAAAACAAATGTGGGTTTTTCCATATTTAGAGGAATTTCCAAAATTTAGAAGTCAGCTGAAAGGGGCACCTCGGTGGCTCCCTCCACTGAGTATCCAACCTCTTGTTCTTTTCGGTCCAACTCTTGATTTAAGCTCAGGTCATGATCTCAGAGTCCTAGGATGAAGTCCCGCATTAGACTCCATGCCCATTTTCTCTCTCTCGCCCCCTTCCTCTCTCCCCTACTTGCTTTCTCTCTCTCTAAAATTAAAAAAAAAAAATTGTTTAATGAAGTCAACTTAGAGCTCTGTAGCACCCTACCCCGACCCTTACCTGGCTCCTTCATTAACCCACTATGTGGCTTTGGACAAGTTACTTCCCTTCTCTAAACCTAATTTGGGGATATAAAATGGAATAATAATGGCTTCCTCATAGACTTGCTGTTAAGAAGATTAAAATAAGATGAATAAGAGAAGCCCTAAAAACAGAACCTGACATAAGGGAAAAAGAATGAAAAACGTTTTATTAATTTATCATTATTAAAATGTTGTAATACTGAAAACCATAAAGGAAGCAAGGAACAATTATCCCACTAACGTCCCCAAACTCCTAACGCGTCCAATTTAAGGTTTCACTTGAAAAGCAAGAATAGGAAAAGATGTAGAGGATACAAATTACAAAAACCATTAGGGGTTAAAAGGCAAGATGCTTGAGAAAAGTTAAAGTAACCGATTCTCTTTGAACTTGAGGAGGAAAAGGCTGAGAGGCTTGGAACCTTCATGAAGTAAGGAGAAAGCTCAGCCATTGTCCACAGCTGGAAGGGATGCCACAATGACCCCAGTTGGGGTGGGGGCATCTGCATGGCTATTGGAAATCTTTGAGCCAACGAGAGAGGAGTGGAACCCTTTCCCTGGAGACTTCCTTGGGGATCCTCGAACACAGGAGATCAACACGCAGATGCGGAGGACTCGGTCTTATAAGCAGAAAGCCTGGCCACGAGCAGGGTGGACTTCAATGCCCATGAGTCCAAATTTCCACATTATCTTCTTCGCTGGCCATGCCTGGCTGTCCCCAGGGTCCAGTTTTACTTGCTATGTTGTGTTAGGTCATTTATGCTCCAGAGAATAAATGCTACCCCCAAGGCATTATCTGTTGAGTCATTGTCTTTAACACTATGACTCGTTAAAAGAGCTCCTGCCAACCAGTGAAATACCCAGGAAAGGGACACAGATCAGATATGTTTGTGAAACTTAGACAAAAGAAAGGCAGGGAACCACCTAGCCACAGACCACCAGGGAAGGGGCCTGGCAGCCCTGCAGGGAGCCCTGCTTGGAGCAGAGAGGTGCCAGAAGACAAACCTCATCCCCCCAGCCATCCCCCCTCACTCTGCTCCCAGCAAGCTCTGTCCACTCGGGGCAGCTCCGGGAAGGCGGGGATCAGTCTGGGTGACTTTATTCCTCAGTCTATAAGAACGCACGCCCACCCCACGTGGGCGCACTCTCATACGTGCTGCTGGGCATGCAAAGCCAGCTCCCAGGGGCCTCTGTCTAGGCTGTGCTTCGTCACTTCCTGCCCCATCACTTTCAGTCCCAAATCTGAACTGCAGAATCTCTCCAAGACCAGCCTGTCCTCTCACCACCGTCAGCCCACATCTGTCTGGCATCTCCCCCGCCTCTGCGCCACGGAGGCCCCTGCTGCCCTCCTCCCTGCTCCTGTCTCTCTCCCTCTACAGGCCTGCCCAGCCCTTCCCTCCACCCCCTAGATCTGGCCTGCCCATCTGTCTTGTCTCCTTCCCCAGTCTGCCCTCCCTCCTACCTGATCTGTCCTTCGTCCCCCCAGATCTGTCACAACACTTCTCCCACCCAGTTCTGCCTTGCTATGTATCCCTACTCCGTTCTTGGGGCTGTTACTCTGTCCTCTGGCTCCTTCCTGCTCACCCCACTATCCCACATCTGGAGCCACATCTGGTTCTCTAGGAGGGAGGGGGCAAGACTATTCACGGGGGCTGAAATGGGCTGTCAATCCCCCTCCCTAACATTAAAAAATGGGGGCGCCTGGGTGGCTCAGTCGGTTAAGCCTCCGACTTCGACTCAGGTCAGATCTCACGTTCGTGGGTTCGAGCCCCGCGTCAGGCTCTGTGCTGACAGCTAGCTCAGAGCCTGGAGCCTGCTTCTGGTTCTGTGTCTCCTTCTCTCTCTGCCCCTCCCCCTCTCATGCTCTGTCTCTCTCTGTATTAAAATAAATAAAACATTAAAAAAATTTTTTAAATGTACCTGGTACATCACAGGTGCTCAGTACATACCAACACACCAGTGACTTCATGGATGTGTCCTACTGAATGAGTAATGTAGTGACAGTAACACCGGAAAGCAGAGGAGCGGAGAGGACACCTGACATCCTCATCCCAGAATATTCTTTTTCCTTTTTTAATTTCTTAAATGTTTTTATTTATTTATTTTGAGAGAGAGAAAGTGCAAGCAGGGGAGGGGCAGAGAGAATCCCAGGCAGGCCCCTCGCTGTCAGCGCAGAGCTCAACGGGGGAGGGGGGCGGGGGGCTCCATCCCACAAACCGTGAGATCATGACCTGAACCAAGATCAAGAGTTGGGACCCTCCACAAACGGAGCCATCCAGGTGCCGCTCACCCTAGAATATTCTGCAGCACAGAGTATTTATCAGGTGTGAGCACACGGTGTGGACAGTTCTTGCTTTCTGAGAGAGGTCACGCCATCACCCAGGGGAAGCCAGAGTTGTCCCGGATGGGGAGAGACCGATGCCCCTGCAGGCACAATGACTCCATCTGCCTCAGACTCCCCTGTGCCTCAAAACTCCCTCTGGGTAAAACACAACAGGAACACAGGATTCTTGTCATTCTGTCTTTCCTCAGGAAGCTCGCAGGCCCTAGAAACCCGGGGCCAAGCCGGTGGTGACCAGGAAGCTCATCCTGCAGTGTGCCCGAATGCTGGGCGAGGCGGAATAACCGCTGTGAATGAACCTGGCACCTGCCTTTGGTCTCAGGTCAGTGCCTCCCAGGAATCCAGAGAATGGAGGATGGCTGAGAGTAGGCAGGAGGGGGGTGGGGTTCATACCAGGGGTGGGGGCTGAGGGCAAGGGTCCATGCTAGGGGACCTGCTAGGATGGGTGCCCCCTCGCTGTCTGCACCCCCGGGCTCAGCAGGGTGCCCTGGAGGGCCTGGCCAGGTAAGACCCACCTGCCTGCTCCCCAACCCCACCCTCAGGGCCCACCTGAGCCACATCCCTGGCCCCCCTCTCTGTGCAGGAAGCTTGATGGATGCAAGCAGCCCCTGAGGGGGGCCCCAGCGTCGGTCAGCATCGATCCCAAATATCACCTTTATCCACCTGGGCTCCCAGAAGAAAATCAGCACTGGCCGAGCCAGGCCTGGCTCTCAAGGTGGCCCTGCCACATCAGGCCCTCAGTTAACCCACTGCACACAGCACAGGTCATTAAGACATCCTTGACCTGCCTGCCGCACCTTCACCTGCTCACAGAGGGTGGCCTTCTGGCTAAGGCCTGGAAGCACAAGGGAGGAATTGAGGCATGAGGTGCTACTGCCCTCTGCTGGCAGCTTCCAAGTATTCCAGGCCGATGCCAAAGAGAAGGCCAAGCAGGCTAGAAAGGGCATTCTCCCTCCTTCCACCCACCCTTCCACTGGAGCCATGGAACTGGCCACAGCCAGCAGAGTCAGCCCGCTTGCAGAGAGAAGACAGGCAGTGCTGAAGATGAGAGAGGAAGAGGAGAGCAGGAAGAAGGAAGCTCACCAGCCTCCCCTGAGAAATAACCTTAACAACGGCCCCTCGCGTTTACACCACCCTGCACAGGATAGAGAGCCTTCCGATGCACTGGACACCATGTCAAGTAGGACAATCCCAAAAGGGATTTCCAAGAAGGTATGGATTCCTTCCATTTTGCAGATGAGAAAGGTAGAGACCCAAAGGGTTGTGTCCCTCACCTACGGTCACACAGCTTGGCGTGGAATGAGACCCGCAACACAGGGTCTGTCTTCCTTGTCCGGAACTCTGGCATACAGTGTTAGACAGGTGTTTCTGGTCACCTGTGAGATACCCCACAACATCTACAATCAGAAACCTTGTACCGATAAAAGCACACGTCCCCCAACACGAGACCTGAGCGGTCACTGGGCAACAGCCAGGCGTGGTCTAGGAGGAGCTGGGTCTGGTCACCATCTGTGTTCTCTGTAATAGGCTGAAAAGCACACTAAACAGACATGAGCAGAGATGTGATAAAACGGAGCACCTGGAAGCATGGGGACCCCCTCCCAGCACACTGGGTAGACGGCCCCCAGGTGCTTACATGCTGGGCCAGCCACTACTGGCTGCAGCTCATGTGACTTGTTTGCTTAACACCACGATCCCGCTGCTCCCAACAAGTGACCAGCAAGGCCATCACCAAGGAGAAGCCAAGGCCTTCGATAAAGGCAGCTGGAGGCTCTGGGCTCCACATCCTCATTGGTTTGGAAGCCTTCTTCCTCTTCTCCCCTGGAGACAGACTGTGCCCCGCTCGGTGCCCCCAGCCCATCCACCTCCGCCCCATCCTCCCTGTTTCTGTTTGGTCCCCCACAGCCCCTGCCCTAACCACTGCCCTGTGCTGCCCTCCTCCTGCCCTCCTGCCCCTCCCCCAGACAGCAGCCAGAGTCAAGGGCACCAAGCAGGATTAAACTGACTGGAAAGAAGCAAGCACATCCCTCATCCTTGCTTCTCTGAGTCAGCCACAAGCAATAGCAAAATGCGTCCCCCGCTCTGGACCGAGGAGCAGGTGACAAATGGGCAACTTGTTCTTCCTCTGGATTTTTTTTAAGGCTTCGAGAAGAGAGGAGGAATATTTATTAGTAAGGAAATGGGACTTGTCGGAGCCTATGAACGCCCCCACACGCGTCTGCTCTCAAGGAAGAAGAAAGACAAGTTAAGGAATCCCAGACCCCTGGTGAGCTATGGAGCAGTCTCTCCAGAAATAAAATGTGCACCCAAGCAGGGGCTCTGTCAGGCGCCTTTGCCAGCTTGAAAGGGGAGCTGCCAGAGGAGAAAATGAAGCCCCGGCCCACTGCTGCCCTCAGTCCTGGCTGCCCTGGGGCTCGCTGCCAGCCCTCGCCCTCGCCTCCCCGGCCAAGTCCCACCATCCCTGACCCTCCCTGCCGCCCTGGGGGGAGTGGGGCTATGGCAGCTCGCAGAGGGAGCTTCCTAGGAGGGAATGCAGGGATGCTGGGCCCATTACTGCCCACCCTCGGGGTGTGCCATCTCAGCAGGCCGGGGAGCCGGGTCCCTCGTGGCCTCACCTGTCACCCCTCCTCATCCTGTGCTCCCAGAGCCAGTGCCGGCCCAGGGGTGCTGACTCGCTTGCCTGCTGCCAGGGACCACCCTCCCTGCGGAAACAGTGCTAAGCCCACAGGGGGCAGAGAGGCAAGACCCCATCCCTGTCCTTCACAAAACCTTCCTGCTTGAGAGGGCTGACCAGTGACCAAAATGTCGCATTTCTCATATTAACTGTTCAGAAGAGTATTTATGCAATTATGTCATTTCAGATACCTCACAGCCCGGGGTAGGAGCTGGCTTTCAAATCTCTGCTTCACAGAAGAGGAAGTAGTCTCACAGAGACGAGACTGAGCAGCCAGAGCCCGACCCCAAGACTTCTGCTCAACGTTCTTACACTCCACCCCCCATACCTGGATGGCAAGGCAGGGTCCTCCCACCAGTTCCAGGCATGGGTAGGGTCTGATGAGTCCCCAGACAGGGACCCTGGTTGGGGTCCTCAGACCTCAGGATGCACAGCTGTAGGGTGTGGGACTTTCTGCCCACATGAGTGCCTCTCACAAACCATGTGTCCACTCCAAAGAGCATCACAGACTGCGGGGCGGAGGGGGGAGGCGGGGGGGCGCAGATAATGCCTGTTTCTGAGCAATGGGGTAGAAGCAGACTGGACAGGCAAGGCTGCCTGAACCAGACATCCAGAACCAGGTCCCCACTGGGGTCACCCTTGAAATGTCACCCTATACCATGACTTCTACGTCATCCTGTATAGCCCAGGGACTGGGAAACATCCCCCTAGAGAATCTGTCTTAGGGAGAGTAAGAATAAGAAGACCAGAGCCTAGACTTTTCTCCCCAAGGATCCTCTCAGCCTCTTCCTGAACACCCAGCCCCCAGCCAGGCCAACGACCTTCCCGGAAGCTCTGCAGCCAGAGCCATTTCGAGCCTCATGTGCGGGCCTCTCCTTCCCCCTGGTGGACAGTCCACAGCAGCGCAACCACATCCCTGCACGGTGCACATGCATACATCACCTTTCTTCCCACCCCCGCTCTGACTTTGCTTCTTCCCACAGGCCCGTGTCTGGATGAGGGTGAGTGACTCTGCTCTCCCCTCCCAACTCCCGCTCCCTTTACCTCTTCCTACAGATAAGGACCGGCTCCTCTCTAACCCCAGCACTCAGGTACTGCCTGGCTTATTGTCCAGACCCTCCCATGCTGCTGGCACCCTGCCCCTGATGCTACTGGGCCTCCACTGCACTGTGACCCCTTCTTCTGGGTCTCTTCCAGATAGCGCCCTTGCAGTACGATCTTCTCGCCCACAGAAGGCTCTGACCTTGAGTAAGGGCTGACCGGGCCCCGGAGGCCCAGCTGTGACCACCAGTTTCAAGGCCTTGGGACGTCTCTTTCTGAGCTTCTGTTCCTCTGGATCAGCTTGACTTGTTTCTTGGCCCCAGTTCCACCCACTTTAACCAACACTGACTTCAGCTTTAGCAGGTACCAGGCCAGGAGCAGAGGGAACCGCGGATCAGCCTACTCACCAGAATGGAGTACTCTGGGTTCTGAACCAAGATCTTATGGGGACAGCAACCTGGGAGCCACTACAGGGAGGCTGTGTGGGGACAGCCATCAGTCTCTACTGACGGGTGACAACTTTCACCCAAGGGAATACAGTGTGGAGGCTACCGGCAATGGCTGTCATCTGAGCACGGTCTTTACCTACGTTGTCTTCTACCTTCATCCTAGCCCTAAAATTTAATCTGATGATAGAGACTTGGAGCAGGACAGTAGCCTGCCCCAGCTCCCACAGCTGGAGGGCGACTTGGACCCGGTCTCGTGTTCCTTGCACTGTATTCTGATTCTCTAGCAGCAGAGCGTGAGCAAACACAGAAGGGCACAGAAGTGTTGGCACACTCAGGAATGGAGGGTGTTTCCAGACAGGCCGAAACAGAGCTTTGTGAGCATGAGTTTGTAGTAGGGGGAGGCGGCATGATCAGGCTTCCAGAGATTTGCAGACGGAGGATGAAGAGGGTAAGACTAGGGGTGGCTGACCATGCCTTCTATGGTAATAGAACCCTTGGTTTTTATCTTAGTTCCTGGTCACTCTAAATAAAAACTACATTTCCCAGCCTTCTTTGCTGACAGATGTGACCATGGCCAAGAGATGTGAGCAGAGCCTATGTAAACAACTTCTAGGTGATGATTTTAAAGGAAGGAGCACGCCTTCCTTTCCTCCTTTGCCCCTTCCCACTGGCTGGACTGCAGATGAGCTGGTGAGGTGGACGGGGTCGTGCAAACATAAGAACAACAGCGCAGCAACAGAAGACGCCTGTGTCCGGACACCTCAGAGCTGCCGTGCGGTCCCAGGACCCCTTACGGTCAGACTGCTACTTGTGAAAGACATAAATTCCCACGTTTCGCCTGTTGTTGTTTGTGATCTCTCTGCTGGCAGGGCGTCAGCCAGAGAGAAGAGTCCAAGGCCAAGGCAGTGAGGAGGAGGAGGAGGAGGCAGTGAGTTGCGGAGACATTGCGGAGGAAACACCAACAGGACTAGGGATCTGATTGAATGTGGGGCATGAGGATGGAGGCCCAGCATGCATCAAGTTGCCAGCAGAATGGAGTATCTGAGACAGGCTGTCCTTTTCTATCTATCCATTGTTGTACTTTTTGTAATGTTTTTTTTTTTTTAACATTTTACTTATTTTTGAGACAGAAAAAGACCACAAGCAGGGGAGGGGCAGAGAAGGAGACACGGGATCCGAAGCAGGCTCCAGGCTCTAAGCTGTCAGCACCGAGCCTGATGTGGGGCACAAACCCACAAACTATGAGATCATGACCTGAGCCGAAGTTAGACACTTAACCAACTAAGCCACCCAGGCGCCCCAATGTTTATTTAGTTTTGAGAGAGAGAGACAGAGAGTTGAGGAGGGGCAGATAGCCCAATGCGGGGCTCCAACCCACAAACTATATCATGACCTGAGCCGAAGTCGGATGCTTAACCCACTGAGCCACCCAGGCACCCCAATCTTTTTCTGTTTACTATTTCACTTCTAGATCTAACTTCTTCCTCGCCCAGCTTCTCCTCTCCAGGATGTCTCCTTTCCCGGATGCCAAATCTCTTTGCCAAAACTTCTCCTGCCTCCATCCCTCACACATGCTCCTCTCTCTGCTGGGACCCCCTTCCAGCCCTGCACCACCTTTGCACCGGTTAACTCCTAGCATCTTTTATGGACCCAATGCAAACAGCACCTCCCCCAGGAAAGCTGCCCTGACTCCCCGGAGCTGCATGAGGCCCCCATACCTTGTACTTCCACTGCACTCTCTCTCTCTCTTTTTCTCTCTCTCAGCCTGGACCTCTCTGTGCTACAAACTTCTGCTTTCTGGTCATTTCCCTCACTTAGCCAGGCGCTCCTTGGGGACAGAGACCATATTCACCTTTGGGTCCCCACTGCCTGGTATAGAGCCCGGCACCTGATGGGTATCCAAGAGGATCTTCCCTTATCCTTGCTCCTCAAATGCCCTCTCGGCTCCCCGTTTACCACTCACCCTCAGCAAGTTCCACTAACTGAGCTACAGGCAGCACCTACATGAAACAGAAGCCAAACAAGCCAGCGGCGCCAGGCAGCTGCCTACAGATGCCCCCACTGTGCTCTGACTCAGAACTGCCATTATCAAAAGGTAACATGTTTCTACAGTCTTACTCCCCATTTGGGCAGAAAAACACGAAGCAAGCTTTCTCAAGGATGTTTAACTTGAAACGTTCCATACCTCAAAATTTAGGTCTCCATTTCAGAAGCGATTCAGCCTTAGATGAAAGTCGACAAATGTCGCTATTTTATCGAAAGTTATAAAACAGCACACATATCAAATCTCCATATACCCTTCCCTCCTAATGCAGCAAAATGATACCTTTATCAGCATTCAATCAAAGGCTCGCCACAGGGAGATGGGGCCGTAGCGGTAATCACCGGATGTCTCTGCAACCCTCACACCAATCTGTTGCACAGCATCGCCATTATAAACACATGAAAGACTTCCTCGATCTCACTCCCCATCAGCAACAGCCACGACAGATACATATTGACTGTTATACACAGGGCACTTTGCTAGGTGCAGGAAAGGAACACTTAAAGAGAAATTTCCCAAGGATTCTGAAAAGGGGAACCTCTGTCCCTTAGAAGTAAGTTATCTGCCTCTGAAATGAGTCGCCAAGTCGGTTGTAAGAGGAGACAAAAGCAGTAGCTTTTAGAAAGAAAAATGGTCTAGACCAATATGCATGGTCAGATTGCTCTGTGGGCAATTTTTTCCAAATGCAGGGAAATTATGCTGTCCTAATTATTCAACTGCACATTGATTGAGTCGAGGTGGGAAGGCCAAGCCTTCCACAGTGTGCATCGACCCCTCCTACGGCCCTTCTCTCCTGATTCTCCCCTGCCACTGCCCATACCAGCGGGCAAAAAACATCCATGGCTCTGCCCCTCCACTTGGTCATGCGGTGAAGGCTGGATCCACAAGTATTCTGAAGTCAAGAAGGTCTGCACTTTTGAAGAGGGCTCTGTCTCTCCAAAATCAGTCACACAGAGAGTTAAAACAAATGCAATGGTTTTAGGGAGAAACGCTATGAACACAAGATTTCTGTACGCCTTTGCTAATGAGTTCAGGAAAACAGTAGAAACGTCACTGTCCTACAAATACTCACTGAGTCACTCAGCAATGCAAAGCCTTTATCAGCTGCTCATGAACATTTCTTAAAATCTCTTTACACATTTGAGTCACTGAGCAGCATTATTAGCAAAATATCGAAATCTACATGATTTTACTCATTTGTGCAGGAAGACTTGAAGGGAGATTTCTCAATATTTTGAATCTTGGGAGTTTTATATATTTGACACGTACCACCTCTGCACCAAGTGTCTACGTAGCTATTTTTTGTTTAATGCGGAGAAAAAAGGCTTCCATCGCTATTTAGAATGCAAAGCCTGAGAGACACCAAAAACCAATTTCTTCAGTCTGAAAGATGAGAAGATGGAGGCCCGGGAAGGGGCACAGCCTTCACAGTCACAAAATGTGATTGATGCAAGGGGCAGGACTGTCTAAAAGTAAGCCCAAGACCTCACTCTGGGCCTCCTGGGTGCTGAGCCAGCTGGGAAGAGCCACCCCCTTCTCCCAGGGCAAAGCGGGCAGCCAAGGGCGGGAAACCGTGGGCTTCCTCCCCTCCCCACACCCATACCTCTGCAAAGGAGGTGCAACTCCCCTTGGGCCCCAGGTCTCCAGGTCCTGAGCAGCTGGTGTTTCCAGAAAACTCAGTAACTGCCCTGCTAAAACCCAGACTGCCCTGTGCCAAGCAGTGAGGCTTCCCTCGCCCACTATCAGGCTGCTCTCACTCTCGCCCACACAAACAGGCTGACCCCAAGAAGTAAGGTCTTTCTGTTGGAAGGCAAAGCCACGCCACATGTCCAACATATCACCTGGTGCTGCCAGGCCCCTTGGGAGGGATGGAGGGAGGACGGAGGTCGGTACCTTTTCTCTCTGCTGACTCAGCCTTGTAGGTCCTTTTCATCCATCCCCACTCCCAAGAGAGGTCTATTTCTTCACCTGTACCACGTGACACTGTGGAATGGGTACCGAGTCCTGCTGGGTAACAGGAGAATACCCAGATGGAAACTCCCCGTGTGACTCTGGTGCCCCTAACAGGACCACCTTGTGCCATGCAGAGCCAGTTGAAAGAATTGGGAAGAAAACCCAGGTGCCCAACTTCCAATCTGCAACATCATTACAGCTTACTCTGTAATACTTCTGCATAGATGGTAACGCATACAGAACTGCATCGGAGTTCTGCAGTGAAATAGAACCAACAGGAAATAAACACACACATTGATGCAGATGGAGATCAAGAGACTTATGGCAAGCAATTGGCCCCACATGATTATGGAATCTGACAAGTGCTGAGATCTGCAGTTGGAAAACTGGAGACCCAGGATAGTCAATGGTACTAGTCCAAAAGCTAGTAGGTTCAAGTTCCAAAAAGAGCCCATTTTTTAGTTCCATTCTGAAAGCAGGAAAAGACCAACTGCCCAGCCAAGCAGTCAGGCAGAGGGTCCCTCTTACTCAGCCTTTTTTTGTTCTATTCAGATCTTCAACAGATTGGATGAGGTCTACCCAACTTAGGGAGGGAAATCTGCTTTACTCACTCTACCAATTCAAAGGTTAATCTTGGGGCCCTGGCTAGCTCAGTCAGTAGGGCATGTGACTCTTGATCTCAGGGTCTTAAGTTCAAACCCTATGTTAAGTACATCCTACTTAAAAATTTATTTTAATTTTTAATGTTAATCTTATCCAGAAACACCCTCACAGGCACACCTAGAAAAAAATGTTTAACCAGATACCTGGACACCCCATGACCCAGTCAAGTTGACACATAAAATTAACCACACCAAAACATATGCCATGGTTATCCATGGATAGCCAAGGGAGGTTATTTAACATTTGAAGTTCTTTAATGCAGAATACACACTCCAGGGACAAGTAATTAACATCTGGAATAGTCTCATGAAAACCCACACTCAAAAGGTAGTCTCTTATGAGCATTCCAACCAACTTAATTTTTTTAATATTTATTTGTTTATTTTGAGAGAAAGCATGAATGGGGAAAGGGAAGAGAGAGACAGGGAGAGAGAGAATCCCAACCAGGCTCCACACTCAGCATGGAGCCGAACTTGGGACTAGATCCCATGACCATGAGATCATGACCTGAGCCAAAATCAAGAGTCAGATACTTAACCAACTGAGCCACCCAGGCACACACACCCACAGCCAACTTAATCTCTGATCAACACTACCACTTTGGGGCGCCTGGGTGGCTCAGTCATTAAGTACCTGACTTAGGCTCAGACCATGATCTTACAATTCATGAGTTCAAGTCCCACATCGAGGACTTAGCTTCGGCTACAACACAAGCTTCAGGTGAGCCCCACTTCTTTCTCTTTCTCTCTCTCTCTCTCTTTCTCTCTCTCTCTCTATCTCTCTCTCTCTCTCTCTCTCTCCCTCTCTGTGCCTCAATCACTTGTGCCTCTCTCTCTCTCTCAAAAAACAAAACACTACCACTTTTGTAAATTCGTATAATGGATGTTAGAAAATATTTTCATCACTGAAATAAATGCTGTTCGAGATGCATGGATCGGCTAAGCAGATTACACAGCCTTTCTCTGCCATGTGTTGAGCAGGGCACATGCCTCCACCAAGCCCGGCAGCCCTGCCTTGCAGGGGGGCACCCTGGACCTTAGGCTGCATCCAGTGCTTGTGGAGGACTGTTATCTGACCCTAACTAGAAAGTTCACTAAACCCTCTGCTCAAGCATCCACCCCAGTATGTGAAGTGCTCAGAGACCACCCAAGGGACGGGGAGCTGGGTGTCACTAGGCTTACAGGAATGGGCTTTATGACCCAAATAAAAATTCGCACGCAAAGCAGAATTCAGTCGGAGGTTCACTTTCACTTGGTACAAGGTTTACTAGGAAGAAAACGACCCTATCCTTCATCTATCTCTTAGTATAAGTGAATGATACCAAAAGAACCTAAGTAGTGATGATCTAATTGGCTTGGGTAAGTGCACAAACGATGCATCCACTGCTCTTTCCCCTCAGCCCTCCTGCCCACTGCAGACTACCATGCCCTGTGCTCTCCTAAATGAACAGAACGGGGATTGAAAAGCCCTTGGAAAGGGGCGCCTGGCCGGCTCAGTCAAAAAAGCATGTGACTTGATCTCGGGCTCATGAATTGGAGCCCCAAATTGGGGGTAGTAATTACTTATAAATAAATAAGCAAACAAACTTTTTTAAAAATCCCTTTGACAGGCCACAACTTGGACGGTGCCTCACCGGATGAAGTTTCACAGAGAAGAATGTGAGTCCCATATTCAATTTTACAAACTGTCCCTTACAAGATTCTAAAATGGGGGAGGAGACCGGGTTTGCAGCAGAGCTGCAGGATCAGCTGTGGATGGCAGCTTAAAGAAGTTTATGGAGTCAATGGTGAAGATGCCTGGGAAATACTGTTTGGTGCTCAGACGGCATCGAACGATGCAGGGAAGAGAAATTTCACAGCATTCTGCCCTGCTCAAGACACGATGATAAAATCTGGGCACCACGTTTTAAAAGTGATTTTGACAAATGAGAATATCCCCAGGAGAGTGATGAGGAGGATAAGGAGTCTTAAAATTATAAATCCCATTTAAACAAAGAGTTCAGGAGAGTTATCCTGAAAAAGAGACAACAAAGGGAAGAGGTCTTCAAACGTCAAACAGCTGAAGGCTTGTTGTGAAGAGAATGTTCTGTGGACTAGGAAAGAGAGAGTAAATTTTGCCTAAATGGAAGAAGGAGCTAGGAATGGTCAGTAGTGGAAGGTAGTGGCTATGAGATCACTGCTCCCTTATATAG
>NC_043701.1:20549130-20568958 GCF_006229205.1 Suricata suricatta
CACCACCACCATCACCACCACCACCACCACGACCATCATCACCACCACCACCACCACCACCACCACCACCATCATCATCATCACCACCACCATCACCACCACCACCACCACCACCGCCGCCATCATCACCATCACCACCACCACCATCACCACCACCACCACCACCACCACCATCATCACCACCACCATCATCACCACCACCACCATCATCACCACCACCATCACCACCACCACCATCACCACCACCACCACCACCACCACCACCATCATCACCACCACCACCACCACCGCCGCCGCCGCCGCCACCATCATCACCATCACCACCACCACCACCACCACCATCATCACCACCACTACTACCACCACCACCTTCTCCACTCCCATTTACAAATGAAGCGATCAGCACCAAGACAAGCTAACTCTCCCCATGGCATGTTGCTCATTTTAAAAAGCCATTTCCAACAGTACCATTCTATTATTTTTAATGATCCAAGAAGCAATCTCTTTTCTCCTCTCTCCCTAACTTAAGTGGAGGGAAGTAGATTCACGGGTCTATCCCAACACTTCTGTTTGCTGCCTGTCCCTTTTAGCAATTGTTAAGAGCATGGGCTATGATACTAGACGGACCCTTCAGACCCCGAGCCTCAGTGCCACTACTTACCATGCATGCAATCTACAGAAAAGTCTTTACCCCTCACTTCAGAGCACCTCACCCAGAATGTATTTGTGGGTTGACTGGGCTACAGTTCATACAACACCCCTGAGGTGCCAGCACACGGCAAGCACACAGTAAATGTCAGCTGACCATCACCCACCTTGAATCTGCTGGGCACTGCCCTCACCACGATGAAGACAAGTATGAAATGTGGCCCCTACTCACAGCACTGCAAAGCCTTCCTCCTCCAGAGAGCATACCTCCATCAAATGACTAAGAGTCCAGAAAATTTTCCAGGGGGAGCTCAAGACCATCCGTCTCTAGGGGAATCAGTTTCCATTCCAAATACTCAACTTCCAAATGTACTACCCGCTAAAACTGATCTACCTGAAAACACCTACAGCAGATGATTTTCCAACATGGTCTCCATTCTCAAACTTTACAAGAGCAAGGTGCGCCTCTCACCTGCCCCGGGGTCTCTCTGTGCCACTCTGCTCTCAGATGTGCAAACCTTGGGGTTGCCTAACAAAACAACAATTCTGAGGGTGCCTGTGTGGCTCAGTCAGTTGACTGTCCAACTTCAGCTCAGGTCATGATCTCATGGTTTGTGGGTTTGAGCCCTACGTCAAGCTCTGGCCTGCTTCAGATTCTGTGTCTCCCTCTCTCTCTGCCCCTCCTCTACTCACACTCTCTCTCCTTCATAAATAAACATTTTAAAAAACTTTTTAAAAAATCTGAACCATGGGTTTACATGCCGAGAAAATAAGTGACTGTTTACTTTTGGCAAGTCGTGTAGTTTGTCAATTCTTTGCTGTCTGCAAAATCAGTGGAAGATCTAACCAAGTCAACTGACAGATTGCTAATAATAATTGCTGATGATAGATCACAATGTGGTTTTTGGCTTAAAAATTAGAAGAAAATTAGAGAATTGAATAATGTGTAGAACAAAACTCCTTCCTTTTCTCATCCTTATTTATGGGAACAAAGCTGCTAATGTTTACATGTATAAGAGTTAAAAACTAAAAGCAAAATGTATACTGAATCCTGCCTCATTCAAGAAATGGTGATGTCTGCCATTGGATATCTATCTTAATGTGTCAGTTCTCGTGGAATATTTCCATTTTTAAGTATTTACTTATCAAATTTGGCAGTGCATTCATGATATTGTGATCAACAGCATAGTAATAATAACTGCAAAAATAACTCAATCCAGAAGAAATGTGTTCAACACTTAGGGATTTATCATTGCAGGAAATAAAATTTAATTTCAAGGGCTCCTGGGTGGCTCAATCCTCTCGCGGTTCATGAGTTCAAGCCCCAGAGCCTGCTTCACATTCTGTGTCTCCCTCTCTCTTTGCTCTTCCCTGCTCACGCTCTGTCTCTCCCTCTCTCTCAAAAATAAACAAGCATTAAAGAAATTAAAATGTAATTTCATAAATAACTTTGTGTTGCTGAGAAGGAGAAGAGGATATCAACAAAATACTTTTAAAGGCAAAACATTACATCAGGATAAAATCATGTAGGAGGAAATGGTGCAGAAAAAAATGAGTTCAAAGCGGAAACTGATGAGAAGTTTCCAACATTTAAAAAAGTTTCATGTGTATGTTTTCATGAATAACGGTAGGTATCAAATCACTAGCATTCTTAAAAGCCATGTAACAGTGTTATTTTTAGATGAAAACACTTCAAATATGCTGGAAGTTACATCTTTTGCATTTATTCCAACATATTGTGAAAATATTCGTTATGGAACTTAAAAATGAGCTACAAAACACACCATTTTCCAAAATTCTTGGAAGTAAAAGAAGTAAAGACCACTGCAGTGGGTGATACCGGCCTGCGCCAAAGAGACCACCTACAGGTTAGGTTAACACAACCAATTCCGGCCCTGTCTTCCCGTCTCACTTACGCCGGAAGCAGAATTCCTATCGGGCAGAAAAGAGGGCCTGGAAGATGCAGGTTCCAGCAAGGTGGGCACTAAAATAACCCAGGAACTCCTAGAAATTCTGGAGAAAATGTAACAGAAAATAGTTTTGGTTTAGCTGAACTCATAAGGAAAAGTAAGGGGGAGTCCCCCAGTGACAGAACCCGAGAGGGAGCGGAAACGTGTTGGCAGCTGGGTCTGAGCGGACACCGCTGCTGCCCCAGTTGATGCGAGGCTGTTCCTCGGCCCCAGTTAAATGTGAGCTGTTGGTCGCCTCTCAGGAGCTGCCCACACCCGAGACCAGGAAGCGAGACTGCACAGTGCAGGCTGGGGAGTGGAACTCGGACCCCTGCACATAAAGCCAGAACGCCCAGAGAGACGGAACCTCGGTAGAGGGGTGGGTCAGGACCCTACTACGGGGGACATGAGGGACACCGCAAGGACACATGTCTGCTCCTTCCTAGTCTGCTAGCAAAGCCTCCCTTGAGAATTCTAGGCACCAGGGCTCCGACTCGCAGGGGTTTGGGATTTGAAATTACACTGTGGCTCTGGGAATTCCCAGGGAGCAACTAACATGAAATTGGTTCCGTGGCCAGATCTAACCCAGGAAGCCAGGAAGCAGCAGCTAAATCTGCTCTGAAGGAACGTGCACGGAACCCACAAACCGAGCTCTCTGAAAGGGAGAGCTCACGACCCAAAATTACAGTTCCAAAGTGTAAGGAAATGCTCATCACGAGCGAGGGCCAGCAAGAAAAACAAACGAGAGTGCTAGAAACCAAACACTGCAGATGAAGGAAAAATTGATAGAGACAATAAAATCAGAATATTTTAAATAATGAGACAGAAAAGGAGGAATTAAAAGTAGAAAAGCAGTACCTGCCTTGGAAAAATAAGCTGCTCTGGAAAAGATTCTAAAGAAGACTCAGGCCCGAGTGACGGGAACAACTGGTAGAGACCCCAGGCAGTAGGACCCCCAGAGGGTCTACTAGACAACATGGACCATGCGGAAAGCCAAACTGTCGCCAGTAGATACAAGGTGCATCGGAGGCCACGCCTGGGACAGCGCCCACCACCCTGCACCTTGGAGCAGAGCCCAGTTCTATGCCGACCTGCAGCAGCCCCTTCCCAGGCTGCCTCCGCTGTTTGCAGAGTTAAAAAGAAAGGCAGCTGGTGGTTGTTCTGCCTTGTTTTTAAGATCAGCTGTGGGGCACCAATTAGTTTTCACCAAGGAGAGCCACAGTGCTGAGCCGGCCAACACCAAGGCTCTGAAAACGGCTCTGCAGTGCAGACCTTGCAGAGAAAAATTATAGACTCACCACGTAGTCGGCCAGGCAGGAGCGTTGAGGATTCTCTCCTTCCACCTCTGTTTTCCATGAAAGAAAAGAGGCTGGGGAAGAAGTTCTCTGCAGCCCTGCACCAAGTTTGTGAGAGAGGCGAGGCTCAGAGGAGTTTTCTTGTTCCAGTGCCACGCAGAGCTGGTTGAGCAGGCTTGTGAGGACGGCCCGGGTGGCCCTTTCTGCTGCCTCCTTCTTGGAGTCCCGCCTTGACTGCTCAACTCAGAGTCCTGATGCTCCTTCCCTCGATCAGCTGCAAAGGCGCAACGTGAAGATGAAACGGGATAGCACATATCAGGCACCTGGGTCAATGCTTACACGCAGTACTTGGTACTTGATAAATGTGACTTCCATTCACCTTCCTGCTCTCTAATGGGCCAGGTACCAATGAAGATTTAAAGAATAAAAAATGATGACTGCAGAGAAAAGTTCTATGTGGAGGAGAAATGCCCAAGCCCCAGTGAGGGTTGGACCAGAGGGTTCAAAGAAGGAACAGCATCTAGGCTGAGTCAACTCTTAGCTGATTTCATTAAAGCAACACAGGGCACCTGGCAGCTCAATTGGTTAAGCATCGACTCTCGGTTTTGGCTCAGGTCATAATCTCACAGGTTTGTGAGTTCAAGCCCCACATCAGGCTCTGTGCTGATCGTGCACAGCCTGCTTGGGATTCACTCCCTCCCTCTCTGTCTCTCTGTCTCTCTCTCTCTGTCCCTCCCCCCACTGACACTGTTTCTCTCTCAAAATAAATGAACTTTAAAAAGCATATATTAAAGCAACACAGACTCTTCTCCACAAACCTCTGTTCCACTCAGATGTCTATCTTTCCACAAACTGATCTACTTGGGTGCCATGTTAGAAAGTACCAAGCCAGAAGGTGTTACATGCCTGCTGGGAGGACACTGCCAGAATTCTGACACCTAGTTGCCCAGGCCCATGGTCTCGGCACCTGACCCTTCTTTTGTTCTCCAGGCTCCAGGCCTGGGCTCCAGGCAGCTGCCTCAGCTGAAGTGGGCTGGCCCGCTATTACTAGACCTGGGACACTCACTCATTCCTCCCAGTCTTGGTTGACCTCCCCATTTTACTTCGACGTGCCTGCCTTTCAGGCTTCCTCCTATCTGCTTCTTCCTCGATAAATCTAATTCCTGCCTGAGTTCCAGATAACAAGGAGCAGCTCAATGACCTGCCACACAAGTCAACAATGGCCACTTCAGGGAGTTTAAGGGAACAGCCAAGACAAAGCCCTGCATTCTCTTCTGTTCGGAATAGTATCGAATGAAACAATTACTCCAGAAGGTAACTGGGCAATGTCTAGTGAAGCCAAGGAGGTGTGCGCCCCATCACTCAGAAGTCCGTTTGTGGCAGTCAGGACAGATTAAGACAGTTTGCAGCAGCTAAAAACAACTCACAAGTGTCAATGGCCTAAGACAACAGAGATTTAGTTCTATCTCATGCTCCTTGTGATCACAGCTCAGCTGGGATGTCTGCCCCACACAGTCCTCCCTCAGGAACCCTGAGAGAGCCTCCTTACCCAGAACTTGGCAGTCAGTGTAGCACAGAGAAGGAAAGGCCAAGGGACCCACACAGCCCTGAGGAGGCTTCAAATGCTCAGTCATTGGCCAAAGCACGTCACATGGACTCTTCAATCTGCAAGAGGACTGGCAAGTGCAATCCTAGGTTCTCACATGGGTTGGTAGTGGGGAGATGACCCCTTCTCTCAAGTGGAAAGTTAGCACCTGAGTTCCATTTCCTGGACTGGAACCTTCCTCCCTCAACAGAGAAGATGGAACTTCTCACAGGCTCAAAGTCCTTAGAGAAACCCAGTAATGCGGGCATCCCAAATCCAGACTGCCCAACATCAGACATCCTGCGTCTTCTCCTGTAAGAAGGCCACATTCTCAGACTCCCTACCAAAAGGGAGACTCTGGTGTGAAGGAAAACCTTCCTGGAATGAAACCCACACCATGCCCAGCAGGTGGTGGCCTGGCGCACAGGCCTCTGCCAGAGGTGATGGAGACAGAAAAATGCATCCCTGCCTTGCTGAGCCTGGTCTTGTGAGATTTTCTTTTTTTCATTAAAACCTATTTCTTTTTTTTTTTCTGTTTATTTATTTTGAGGAGGGACACAAAGGAGGGGCAGAGAAAGAGGGAGAGAGAGGATCCTAACCATCAATGCAGAGCCCAACACAGGGCTTGAGCTCACGAACCATGAGATCGTGACCTGAGCCGAAATCAAGAGTCAGACATTTAACCAACTGAGCCACCTGGGCTGCCCCAAGCCTATATCCTTATGCATGTCTTGCGAACTGTGGGACTCATTTCTGACCAATGTCAGAAGAGGGACCCACCTAGCATAAGAACTGAGAAGGGGAGAATTAGAAATCTTGGTGAACAACTTCACAGTCTATCCCCAAACACCCAGTATTTGATTACTCTCATTATGGATGCATTATATATTCACCCCTTCCCCCAAATGCCTCATTTCAGCACAACACCGAGCTTGAAGTTTAATATATCAAGTTTTTCACAGTAATTCCGACATCAGTGGGCAGCCGTCTCTACATACAGATGTGATGTCTCTTCATTAGGAGACTAAGAAGACTAGTTATCTTCTCCAACATAGCAATACTTCGTGACAGAACATGGGACAGGGAAACAGAAAGAAACACTCTCATTCAGAAAAGAGAATAATGGGACACAGCAGACACTGGTCCGTAGCAATTCCAAAATCTCAGAGCATTCTTTCCTGTGAATGAAGAATATTCTTTGATTAGATCCCCATCCCACTTCCTGAAATGTTTTCTATAGGTTCTGACCCTTCCCTCCAAGAGATCTGCCTTTCTCCTTATGCTCCTTGACCACAGCTGCAGTGGACACCAGAGAATATGCTCTCCCTGGGGACTGAACATATTTCCCAGCACACTTCCTGGAGGACCTGAGTGTTGTTTTAAGATTCAAAGTCAAGGTCAGGCCAGTGATTCTTTTGGCAGTACAATTCTCTCAAAATCTGCAGTCTCTTATTACAGGATTGCAGGCAGCACTAAGTACCAATAGACACACTCCAATTTCCTTTATTAAAAAAATTCCTTAAATAAATATACATACATACATATATGCATACATCTCCTATTCACTGTGTTTCTTTGCTTCCTTCCTACCATGCTACTCTGGATTTAATTGAAGGTATTTTCATCTACACCCTTAGTCTTTTTCCCCTCTGATACATTTTGTCCAATTGAAAGAATCTGGACATTTACTAGAAGACACCTTAATACAGCCAGAGATTTTAAAATAGATGTGATAAAAGGGGTGCCTGAGTGGCTCAGTCAGTTTAGCACCTGACTTTGGGTCAGGTCATGATCTCATGGTTTATGAGTTCAGGCTCCACATCAGGCTCTGTGCTGACAGCTCAGAGCCCCGAGCCTGCTTCAGAGTCTGTGTCTACCCTCTCTCTCTGCCCTTCCCTGGCTCACACTCTTATCTCTCTCTCAAAAATAAAAATAAAACACTAAAGAAATTTTTAATAAATAAATAAAAACAAAAATAGATGTGCTCTCTATAGCATTGATGCAACCCTGGCTTACAAAACTGAATTTCAATCATTCTTTGTCCGCATCAGCCTTTTTTTTTTTACTGTTTCAAAATGAGAAGTGCTTGCTCTTTCTAGTCCTAAAAGTGTTGCACATGGGGTGCCTGGCTGGCTCAATCAGACTCTCGATCTTGGGTTTGTGAGCTCGAGCCCCAGAGTGGGTATAGAAATTACTTAAATAAATTAATTTTCAAAAAATAAAATAACATAGGGGTGCCGGGGTGGCTGAATTGCTTAAGCATCTGTCTTCAGCTCAGTTCATGATCTCATGGTTCATGAGTTCAAGCTCCGCATCGGACAGCGCAAAGCCTGCTTAGGATTCTCTCCCTCTCTCCAACTCATGCTCGTGCTCACTCTCTCTCTCTTCCTCTCAAGATTAAATAAATAAATAAATAAATAATAAAAGTGTTGCAAACCAGCCAACTCTTCCCTGACTTTATCTTTTTCCTGTAACATCTCACCAAACACTGTCAAGAGTGACTAACCCAACTAATATTCTGCTTTCCAGACTCTTTTCCTAAATCTCCAAGTTCATTAGTTGCCTCCCAAATTCTTACAAGTGCGGTTTAAGAAAATCTCTCTCTACTGCATAACGTAAATGGCTGTTTTTCCAGCTGTTAGTAAGTTCCTTCACCACACATCCCCCAGCCACTAAGCCAGTATGAGTCTGGCGTCTTGCTTGGGATGGCCTCTCAGGAGTACCCTCCTAGGACTGATTCCTATTTCAGACAGCAGAGAAAGGTTGTGCTGGCTGTTAAAACTAACCTAAATCAGGATGCCTGGGTGGCTCAGTCAGTTGAGCTTCCGACTTTGGCTCAGGTCATGATCTCACGGTTCATGGGTTCGAGCCCCACATCGGGCTCTGTGCTGACCACTAACTCAGAGTTTGGAACCTGCTTCAGATTCTATGTCTCTCTCTCTCTCTCTCTTCCCTCCCATGTTCACGCTCCGTCTCTCTCTGCTCTCAAAAGTAGATAAAACGTAAAAAAAAAAAAACAAAAAAAAAAAATTCAAACTAACCTAGATCTCAGGGGTTCAAGTTAAGGTTAATTTCTTCCTCGTGCAACACAACCATCATGGGATGCCTAGGGGGTGGGCTCCACATTACTCTCACTCCAAGAAGCTGGATGAAGACCTCACCATCTGGAGCAATGCTGGTCACTGGTCACTGTGGTCGTAGGAGAGAAAGGGCAAGTCACTCACCAGCTGTCCAAAGCTCTCTCCCGTAAGGCACACGCATCACCTCCACTTCTATCTGTTGGCCAAAGAAGGCCTATGGGGAGGTCTAACTTCAAGCGGAGAGGGAGTGCAGTTCGGTCATGTAGAAACACTGGTGAGCGATAAATAGCCCCCGTGATTCCCGCTCCATTCTAGTGTATATCCTTGAGAGTCACATCTACATAAGCAGGAAGACTCAACTACAAGCCTGCTTCTTGACACGCAGTTTGTAATAACAGAAATAATAAATGGAGAACAATCTCTCCATTATTGGGAGAATGGATTTAACAACTTTGTGGTATATTCATATAGTGAATATTATACTCATTTGTGGTATATTCATATAATTTTCATATAGTGAAATATCTATCAACAATTTAGTTTTTAATTTATTTTTTTAGATTTTTTTTAAAGTTTATTTATTTATTTTGAGAGAGAAAGAGCAAGCACAGGCAGAGGAGGGGCAGAGAGAGGAAGAGAGAGAATCCCAAGCAGGCTCTGAGCTGACAGAGGCTTGAACTCTCAAACCATGAGATCATGACCTGAGTCGGACCCTTAACTGGCTGAGTTCCCCCAGACACCCTTAGATTTTATTTTTAAGTAATCACAACACCTAACTGGGGCTCAAACTTACAGCCCCAACATGCTCTACCTACTGAACCAGCCAAATACCCCTTCAAAAATTTAAATGACAAACTCCAACTACAAGCATCAGCCTGGATGAATCTCAAAAATGTAACACTGAGTGAAAAGGGCAACTTGCAGAATGTGACATGATGCTATTTGTGTAAATTTTTAAACATACATAGCATTATTATATACTATTAAAGGAAGCATATATAACTGTGAAGTTGAACAAGCAGGACTCGTGGGGATAATCAGAAAACAACCTCACTGTTATCTATTAATGCTCCTATAAGTTATTATTTGGTTAGGCACATTCTTCACCCACCCCAGAATGAAATTTAGGCAGTTCTGGTCAGTAAATGCCGTAGTGTAATCATTACCATTTTCAACTCTACATGGTTATTCCTTTTATCAATAATTACCATTGTTCTCATTATTAATGCCACATACTGAACCACTCCAAAGGCCAGTGGCACACGGATGTGCATCTATTTCTCATTCACAAGTCTGTGGCAGTCCTGCTCCAGGCTGTGAGCTCTGTGCGGGGCTGTTCCGTGTCTTTCATTCTTTAGAAACCACACGACCTGGGGCACATTTTCCTGATGATGGCAGAAGTACAAGAGGAGAATCCTCGATGCGAGCATATTCATATTTATACGCCAAGCTTTGCTCATATGACATCTGCTAACATCCCACTGGCATGTCACATGGCCAAGCCCAATGCCAACAGGATAGGGAAATACACTGGGGGGGTGTGGGGGAAGGCGAGTGTCAATATCCACAGAATCAAAAGCAGCTCAGGCCAGCATAGTGGAGCCATCCAATGGGGAATGAGGCTGGCTTCTTCCTGCCCGCCCTGCCTGGTGCCTTGGCCCCTCCTCTCCCACCTTGCCGACCCTGGTTTCTGACCTCTCCAGGCCTAAGAAGAGGCAAGGCGGAGAAGAAAGGGGCAGGAAAGCTCTTCCTTGCCTAAAACTGGCATCAGTGTCTCTGAGCCAGGAGATTATTTCATGGTGAGTCACCAACACCTCCCTTCCTTGGGGTCTCCAGAGTCTTTGGGGATCTTCAGAGTCACAGTTGATGCCTTTCGGTTTTAGAGTGAGAGAAGGGTGCCCACAGCTCAGAGCTCACTAACAGCTGATGCCGTAAATCCTCCTTGAATCTTGAACCCCTGATCATTTATACTGTCGTGGTAGATGATGGTTAAGGGTTTTTTTTAATGTTTATTTATTATTTTTGAGAGACACAGAGATAGAGCATGAGCAGGGAAAGGGCAGAGAGAGGAGATACAGAATCTGAAGCAGGCTCCAGGCTCTGAGCTGTCAGCACAGAGCCCAATGCAGGGCTCGAACCCATGAACTGTGAGATCATGACTCAAGCTGAAGTCAGCTGCTTAACCATCCGAGCCACCCAGGCACCCCAGTGAGGGTTAAGGATTCTGCTGCTGGTTTTCTTTTGTAAATTCTTTAACATGGCCTCCCACTTCATCTGTTGTCCGTGTGCCTGACTGAACCTTCCTCCTTACCTGTCCTATTGATACACAAAGCTATCCAGTAATGATATAAAAACATGGGGGAGAAGGACACACACCAACTTCAGAGTGGTGGTTGCTACAGCTCTGGGGAGCAGGTAAAAAAAAGAGAAAAGCATCCAAGAGGGACAGAAGGGGGCTGTGAGAGTAGATTTCATGTGTCAACTTGGCTAGGCCACATACCTAGATATTTTGTCACATGTTATCCTAACCATTTCTGTGAAGGTGTTTTTAGATGACATTAACATTTACATCAATAACAGACTTTGAAGAGAGCAGATTACTCTCCATAATATGGGTGGGCCTCACCCCATCACTTGAAGACCTTAACAGAAAAACACTGACCTCCCCCAAAGAAGAGGGGATTCTTCCAGAAGGCTGCCTTTAGACTTGACCTGCAACATCGGCTCTTCCACAGTCTCTAGCCCACTGGCTTACCCTGCAAATGTTGAACTTGTGAAACCTCCACAGTTGGCGTGAGCCAGTTCTTAAAAATAAACACACACATGCACACATCCTGGTTTTTTTGTTTGTTTGTTTCTCTGGAGAGCCCTAACACAAGGACTTCTCTGCAGGTGGGCAAGGTGGAGCAAGATGAGCATCATAGCCGGGGAAAGTTCTCTGTTTCTTTTTATTTCAAAACCTGCTTGGGCAGTTCCTGTCTTTTGCCACAGCCCATTTTATCCTTGGGTCAGGTTATGTTGCTTTTGGCCTAAGACTGCTTCGAGATAAATGCATTCCTGGAAACTACGTTGTAAATCCAATTGTCATAAAGCAAGTTGCGCTTTCCCATGGAAACAATGTTATACTGAATAATAACAGCTGGAATAATCTCAGGCACTTGCATGGATGTTTGCAGTTCAAAAAGGACTTTCACATACATTGTTGCCTTTAGTCCTGGAAGGCCGGCAATATGTTCTCTTCATAGCACAAGCGGAAGCAGCAGAGGCTTGGAAGAGGGTTTTGCTCAGGCTCACATGACTAATAGGGACCTGCCTACCTCAGCGCCCTTTCCAACTTCCCCTTAACTAAGTCAGGTCTCGGCCCCAACTGAATCATACACCTCATGAGAAGTTCATCCAATGCAAAGCTTCTAGAACTCAAGCCTCCACTATTGTTTAAAATTGTAAAATTTTACTCTTAAGTCACATAAGACTGGCAAAGGAGCATCCTGATTACTCAAGAGACCCCTGAACTAGAGAGCAGGCATAGAACACATAAAATCATCATCATTACCGACCACAACGCTCCGGACCCAAAACTGCTCAACATGAACGCTTCACAATCGTTCTCTCCACTGAAGGAGATGTGAATTTGTACAGGGACCGCCCAAATCTGTTTTCCCAAACTCTTTTTAATGCTCTTTTTGTGACTTTGACCTTCCTGACCACAAAATTTAAATTCATAAACAGTGCGGCTGTGTCTGTCCAGGTTAGGGGCGGCAGTGAACAGGGGCCAATAGGGCTGAGCTACAAGCACCATGAAGCAGAGGCAGAAAAAGTGTGGTTGGGTGGAGCTGGGGACCGGAAAGTCAGGCAGGCCCCTCCCAGCCAGGGCTGCCAGCGTTCCCAGAAGGATCCAGAGTCCCTCCTCTCCTCCCTCTTGCTCCGGACATCTCCCACCCTAGCCCTGCTTCAGCACCATCAGGAAACACCACTGGGGCCTCAGTCTTCTCTGCCCCTGTTTCAGGGCATTATGACCACAGGGCCTGCTCATTCTCCTCCTCTGTAACCTCTCCCTTTGCCCCTTGCCATCAGCCAGGCCCCAAGCTCTGGGGTGTCCTTGTTCCTGGTGGGCTGGAAATCAAGGAGACCCTCTGGGGACTCGGCATCCATCAGCCTTACCAGCAGTCTTGCTCTGCCTCATTCCACGATTCGCTCTGTAGGGTTCACTTCCAATTCTGGTTCCTGCTCTCTCTCCATGTGCAGGAAACGGCCATGGAAACCAGCTGGACCCTCTGCTTCCCCTAGACCTGGGGTGTGGGGCTCTTGCTGCTACTTGAACCTACAGTAGCCCTGAGCATGCTGCTTCCTGCACAGACCATCAGCCACTGAAGCAAGATTCCAACTCATTCTTGTTCCTGCTCCCAAGGGCTCTTTGTACCCCCGTTTCCAGATGGCCCACCTGAAGCTCACTGCCCATGGCAATAACCCACTGGCACCCACCCAGGCCACTGGGACCACCTCAATGGACTTCCCTTCATCCTCACTGTGACAACACGGGGCTGCCTACATGGTCCCAGGGGTCAGGCATAAAGGCTTCTGTCCCACACATAATATGCTGAGGGCGCCTTGGACCCAAAATGCCTCGGCAGTGATTCAGGAAAGCAGAAAGAAGGAAGAAGGGACTCCAGGAGCTAGAGCTACATAAGACCTAAAACACACGTAAAGGGGTGCCTGGGTGGCTCAGTTGGTTAGACATCCAACTTCAGCTCAGGTCTTGATTTCATGGTTTGCTGGTTCGAGCCCCATACCGGGCTCTGTGCTGACAGCTCAGAGCCTGGAGACTATTTCAGATTCTGTGTCTCCCGCCTCTGCCCCTTACTCTCTCTCTCTTCCTCTCTCTCTCTCTCTCTCTCTCTCTCTCTGTCTCTCAAAAATAAACATCAGGGGCACCTGGATGACTCAGTCAGTTGAGCGTCCAGCTTTGGCTCAGGTCATGATCTCATAGTCCATGGGTTCAAGCCCCACGTCAGGCTCTGTGCTGACAGCTCAGAGCCTGGAGACTATCTTCGGATTCTGTGTCTCCCTCTCTTTCTGACCCTCCCCTGCTCACGCTGTCTCTCTCTCTCTCAAAAATAAATAAAACATTTTTTAAAAATTTTAATAAATATTTAAAAATTTTAAAACATCCACATACCAATTAGATTTAAACCACCAGCCCCCAAACCAAGGCCAGAGGCACAGGGAACAGAATGGCATGGTCTTTCAGATAGCCTTGGATTTTTATCTTTGAGGTCCATGTGAATTTCACACATACTGAAATATAGAAGGAGGAAGTCAATGGTGTTCCCGTGAACCCAGTGTGGAGGATCACCGGTGTGATTTCCTTCAGCCCCTGGGCTGTGAGGGCTAATTCCAGCAGGTCTGGGGTTCACCTCCTCCAGCAGCAGGGGGGATTCACCTGGGACTGACCCTGGCTGAGGCATGAGCACACTGATTAATAGCGTTGTTTTGTAACAATGCCCCCAAGGCGTTTGGGGTGCTTTGTATGAGCCTGTCATAAGGTGCTTTGTAGGAATGAGATTGATGACTTACACCTGGTCTAGATGAGCACCCCCCGCCCACCCCCTACCCCACAACCCACCCGAGGCTCTACCATTTGGAGGTGGCTATAGAGGGAGACTAAGCCTGCATGTCAACATTGTAAGAAGCCTGGGCCAGGACTCTGGGGTCCTGAAGTGTTCCATGCACCCGTCGGCGGTTCCTGATTTGAAAGAGCGTGTCCTGCGGCGGCCCCTAACAGAGGGCGGCGATGGGATCTGGGACTTGGCTTCTCCAGGCCCCTTCCCGAGAAGAGCCCTGGGCTATGATCGTATCTCTACTTCGGCAATGTTGCAGTGCTGTGAGAAACTGGAGGTTTGCAAGGGCTCCCATTTTGGACCTCTGAGCCTTCTTTACTCCGTGAATCTATTTAGCTGCTACTCTGAGGGCATCCCCACTGTTACGGGTTGAATTAGTGTCACCACAAGTCATGTGTTGAAGTCCTAATCCCTAGTACCTCAGAATGTGACCTTATTTGGAAGTAAGGTCACTGCAGATATAATCAGTTAATGTGAGTCGTTATTAGAGGAGGTGGGCCCCCAATCCAATACGATTGACAACCTTATAAAAGGGAGAAATTTGAACCCAGGGAGAACTTCATGTAAAGATTGGCATTATGGTTCTAAAAACCAAGCAGTTACCAGATCCTTCCCTAGGGCCTTCCAAGGGAGCATGGTCCCACACCTTCATCTCCAAATAAATTTCTATTGTTTAAGTCACCCTGTGTGTGGTCCTTTTTTACGGCAGCCTTAGCGAGCTAGCACACCCCCTGGACGGCTTTGTTTTCTCCTTCTCCCTCTGCAACAAATCCTACCATCAATAGACACCCCTAGGTCTCTCCCCGCTACACATGGGACCCTAGGACTTTAATGCTCTTCTCCCCATGAAAATGTGTTTCTTTTTTCTTTTTTTTTTTTTTTTTAAGTAAGCCGTACACCCAGCATGGGGCCTGAACGCACAACCCTGAGATCAAGAGTCGCAGTAAAAAGTACTGTTACGTACTCGTGGGATACAAGGAGTTTGCGTACAGCATGGGGGAGTGCGTGCACAAAGCCCTACAATGCTCTGCTCTCCAAGCAAGATGTGCTGGCCAGGTTCACAGTCAACTTCAGACAAGGCAGGGCCTTAGAAGTCAGGTCTTCCAAACTTGGCAACTTACAGATAAGGAAGACAGGGATGAGAAAGGGAAGCCATTTTCCCAGGGTTGCACACATAGCTCATTATTATGTAAGAGTCGTGATAACAGCCCAGGAATCCTGGTGCTCAATCCAATGCTGTTCATCGGTTCAAGCTTAGATGTCTTCCCTAGGGATGACTTGTCACCAGCTGCCCTAAAGTGTGTCTGTCTTGCTCATTAGCAGTTAATTGCCTTCAGAAAAGGGACCTTGATTGAGTCATCTTGGTAACCCCTACAGTCTTTCAGTGTGTAGATGTTGAGTAAATGTTTCGATTGATCAGAACATCCCTTTCTGTTCAAAGCTAACAGATCCACAAAGGGTAAGATCCTAGGCCAGCGTTTCTCAAACTATGCCCCAGGGAACCTCTGCATGGGTATCATTGCTGACACAGTTTTAAGAGAAGTGTCCCCAGCCTCCACTGCAGATCCCGCACTGACAATCTCTATGGGTGATGCCTAATCCATATCCACGCTCAAGCCATGATCTCAGCTTTGGCTGCACAGAGGATTCACCCACCTGGAGAGTTTTTAACCACAGATGCCTCGGTCCCACCCTGAGAGTCTAAATTAATTAGTCTGATTGAAGGCCAGGCCCCAGGGTTTTTAAGAACTCTCCCAGGTGATACTCTGTGTAGGCAAGATTGTACCCACCGCACTAACACTTGAGAAATTTAAGCATCCTGTGTTAAGTCTCAGGTAACCAACTTATCAATCTGCCCAGGATGTCCCTGGTTTTGAAACTCAAAGTTCCACCTCCTGAGAACCCGTCCGGAACAAAGGGCCTGTTGGCCACCCTGGTAAAAACCTCCCTCTCCATGGAATTAAAGATCAAGGGGGCACAGATACACCGCGTTAGTAACAAAGCCGGACGGAGCCTACCGTTTTCCCAGTGAGCCGCTGCTCCCCACCCCAGCCCACCTCTGGCTTCCTCCATTTCCTTCCATGGAGAGGGCCCTCGGGGAGCTGCAGTTTTGCCACAGGGTGGTGGCTGCCCCCACAGCTCTAATCCTGATTTCCTGATAATTCAGAAGGCATTTCCATGTTGGCCCAAAGTTTCTGTTTCCTGCTCCCTCCCATGCTATTTTTAGGCACAGTGGACATTTCCTGCCTTGGGCTGCCCCACCCACCTCAGTGTCTATTCCAGCCTCTGATGCCCAGCAGGGTGGGCCTGTGAGATGAAGCTTCTCTCCCCTGGGGTCTGGGAGCAGAGTCGCGCCCCAGCAGGCAGTGCCACAGCTATCCTGATGGCTGGCTCTGACATACTGGGGTCGCCCCCCCCCACCCCAGGTGGAAATGCTTTTTTGTTTATCTTACAAGCTTTAAAATAGTATCTTCCCATTTCCCTTTCCTTAGACCTGGCTGTAGCAAGTTGCATGTATCTTTATGCTTCTGTCTATAGCCTGAAGGCAGAAAACCCCAAAGCAATGGTCTAATAGCCAACTCTGCCACAAATCCACGGTGGCTAGCAAAGTTTCGGGCCTAACGGTACACAGTCTCTGTTTTTCAAACACCTTCTGTAAAGCTCAGAGAGATCTCATGAGGTGGTGAGAATCTCTGGTCTCCAGGTGAAGAATCTGAAGCTCAGAGAGGTAAATCACTGACCTCAGGGTCGCTGTCACCCGGAAGTCTAGGTCCACAGTCCTCAGCATTGCTCTTCTAAGGAGCCTCGTTAGACATGTGCCCCCCTCACTGCTCCCTGCCGCATGATATTTAATGCCACAGATATATACCATGTACCTCTTTATGTACTGTAAGGGTATCTGTGCATTAAACATAAAAGGAGTAAGGCTTTGGGGCACCTGGCAGCTAGGTCGGTTAAGCATCCCACTCTTGGTTTCAGCTCAGGTCATGATCTCACAGTGCAGGAGTTCGAGCCCTGTGTTGGGCTCTGCGCTGCCCATGGGGAGTCTGCTTGAGATAGTCTCTCTCTCTCTCTCTCAAATCAAAACAAACTTTTTTAAAAAGTACAAAGAAAAAAAACAATAAATAAGGCTTTTTCATTCTTCAACAACCAGTTTTTTTCCCCTCGAGGGTAACAGCATTCCCATGAAGAGTGCCAGCCTCGTCTGAGGCCTCGCTGACTTGCTCTCTTTGCATCAGATGTTGGTGGAGAGGAAGGATGGGGGAAACCGTAGAGAAGTTTCTTCCAAGCTAATCCTCCCCAGAACCCTAGCATGAAGAGAGGAGATGGTTCACAAAAATAGCTCCATGGCCAAGTCCGTCTGGGAAATGCTGAATGCAACCGCACCTCACCCTCCTGGAAAGTCATCTTCTCAAAATCTGAGTAGGTACTTAAAATAAACAAATATATATATATACGTTTTACAGCAGTGTATCTTAAGTTGAACATGAATCAGTATCTCTTCTTCTCTCTCTTTCTCTCTACATTTGAAATTAATGTTTATGCATTAATATTTATAAATGACTTTGAGTTCCTGTTTCCAGAACACACTTTTGGAAATGTTGCCATAGATATTGAGCTGCTTTCTTCCCTGAAGCCCATCTTGCTGGTGATGTTTGGCCAAGAAGGTGAATGAACAGCTTTTTCCATGACACGGTCAAGCCCGGCCGGCCAGTCCACAGACCTCTGAGGGTCCAGACAACACACAGCGCAGACCCAGCGAGGCGCAGGAAGCCGGCTGTTGTGAGGGCCACCCTCCCCCACGAGGCCACTAGCCAGTCTCCTTGAAAGCCACTGCCTTGTCTCCACTATCCTATCCTAGTCATGGGCTAGGGAAGGGCTTACAAACCTGGTTTTCCAGTAACTTTATAAAGTCTGACTCCTGAATCCGATCCCAGATCTGATACACTAAGATCTCTGAGAATCACATGAGATTTTACACGGATGAGTGTGCTGAGACTCATGCCTGTGCACCACTAAGCCGCCGAATCCTGAACCTCCCCCCATACCAGACCCCTTCAGGGATCACAGCTTCAGTGAGGTGAAGGAGGTCCCTGCTAACAGCCTCATGGGAGCATTTATCCTAAAGAAGCTTCCTAGCCTGCAGTGGAGACCCTGGAGGGAAGGTGTGTTTCATTCATCTTTTTGACCCGCACAAATAGCGAGGGGCCAGGTGTGTGCTGAGCAGTGAGTAAATATTTGTTGCATCAGAAACAAATGAGTGAATGAATCAATGCGCCAGCCGGGCAAAGATACCAACCCATTCATGGGCTGTGCTTCAAAGGGCCAGGGCCAGCTCTTAAGGGAGCAGGGAGCAGGAGTGAAGCCCTGAACGACACCTGTGTGGCAGATCTGCCATTAGTCACAGTGTGTTCAGTTATTTGGGAAACGTGCACGATGTAATTTTGTTAGTCTGGAATAATTTGTTTGTTTTAAAGATCCTTCATAGGAAAAACAAAGCAGCTGGGTACTGTGTGGAGTAGAAATACCCGAGCCCAGGGACATCCTCCCCCCTCCTCATCACCCAGTCACTGCCTGAAGTCCTGGCAGGCATGGGAATTCCTCTCGGGTCCCAAAGGCATCGCTCCACATGGCCACCTGATTAGGAACAATTGTACTCTGGTGTCACACTGATACTATCATTCACAAGGGGCCTGGGATCTACAAAATCCTTTCCATGCAGCTTCCCCATCATCCATTTCACCCTCACAACTGCACTGGGAGGCAGAAAGCTTTAGAGTGATCACCTCCATTTGTGTTTGAGAAGTTTAAGGGGACCCAGAGAGAAACCCACCCTCCTGGAATAGAGCTGGAGGAATCAGAGGGTACAAAAAAGAGGCTACAAAGAGCAGAAACAAAAAGAAAATAGGAGAGGGGGGCACCAACAGACTCTGGAAGAGGATGTGTCCAAACCACAGCCTCGGTGAGACTCCCGTCACCCTGCCACTCCCGGCCACCAGGTGGCGGGCCAGGGCTGGCTGACCAAACCCCGCGGCGCTCAGGCCCGAGCGCAGCCTGCCGCAGAGGCAGCTCTAATAGGGTGGGAAACGGCCTCACAGGGACGGACACGCACGCGCGCGCACACCATCCCCCCAACACATACGACACACGACACACACATCCCGTATCACACATAACACAACCACATCCACACATATACCCCACACATACCCCCCAACACACACACACCACGCACATACCACACACCCACCCCAATACACACACCACACATACACACACCATCCCCCAACACATACAACCCACACCACACACATTTACCACACATACCCCCATATCACACATATCACATCCACACACACACACCATCCCTACCACCCAATACATACACACACCATGCACATACCACACACCCACCACGCACACACACCACTCCCACCCCCCAATACACACACACATACCACACACACTCACCATCCTCCCAACACATACAACCCACACCACATACACACCCCATATCACACATAACACATCCACACATATACCCCACACATACCACGCACACACCGCGCACACACCACGCACACCCCACACACACCGCACACCCCGTGCACACCCCGCGCACACCCCGCGCACCCCGCGCACCCCGCACCCC
>NC_043701.1:20569058-20619262 GCF_006229205.1 Suricata suricatta
CACACCGCACACACCGCGCGCACACCACGCACACGCCACGCGCACACCGCACACACCACGCGCACACCACGCGCACACACCGCACACACCACGCGCACACCACGCGCACACCACGCGCACACCGCATGCACCACGCGCACACCACGCGCACACCGCGCACACCGCGCACACACCGCGCACACCACGCGCACCACGCGCACCACGCACACACCGCACACACCACGCACACACCTCAAATCCCACCCCTCACACCATCTTGGTAGATGCTGGCTTCACCTTTTTCCAGCTTGTCTACCTCTTCCCCTCCCCTTTTCTCCTCAGCATCTATAAATTCCAAATTTCTCATCATCATCCTTTGTCTAATAACTCCTATCCTATGCCTTCCTCTCCCACCATCCTCCCCTCAAAATCAACATTTTTCTCCTCTCCGCCATCCATTCCTCAGAGGTAAAAATACAGCCTCCCACCAGCACATTTTCTGCTCTGTCAAGTGCTTTCTCACCTGCTTCTCATTTGATTGTCTCAACAATCCGAAGGGCAAATATTATCACTGCCACTTTATAAATGAGGAAACAGACTCTCGAGAGGCTGAGTCCCTCGCCCACTCACGGTGGACAGGACTGGAGGCCAAGCCCTCAGCTCCCGGGACGTCCTTTCGCCTCTGCAGCCTCCAAATCCTTCGGCACGCGTCCCTCCACACCGCAGCACCCACGTTCTGGCTCACTACCCCGCTCCTGGCACACGATGCCTGCGCTCTGTCCCTGCGTGGTGGGGGGAGGGGGAGAAGACTGAGGGTCTCAGGGCCCCAAGCCCCACTCATTCATGGCAGGGGAGGCGTGACTGAGAGAAACAAAGAGAGGTCAGGCCTGCTTCTCCAGAAGTCTCTGCCCTCAGAAAGAGGTGCTCGTGAGCAGAGCCAAATTCTCTGGAGCCGTCTTGGATAGAAGCAGAAAGGAATGAGAAAGTCACTGGAGACTTAACAAATGGGCATTTCTGTTGAAACATGTCCCGTGTGTTTAGGACTCAGCAGAGGCCCCAGGGCACAGAGGTTCCCTAGGGTCCTGGCCACGCCGAGGGCAGCAGCTGGGGCCTGAGCCCTCCCCCCACAATTCCTAACTTCAAGATGTCTTCAGTGCAGCAGAGTGAGCCACACTCCTTCTGCAGGCATGAGGCATGTGCACAAGCCTGCGTGGACACAAGGGTCTTCATCTGCCTCCGTGGCACCTTCAGGCGACCCTTCTCAGGGACACTGAGAAGCAGGACTCAGGACCCAACACCTAAGACAAGGGACAGGCAGAGAACGTGCCTGGAACTCAGGCACCATGCCAGTCCTGGGGTGCTCTCAGGCCAAACCCTGCTTACCAGGAGCCCAGATGGCAGACAACTCCCCAACTTCCAACCCAGAGCCCCCCGCAGGGTGAGCCCATCTCGGGGTGGCTCTCGGACCCTCGGGCTGTGGCCAGCAGCTCCCAGCCTCCCGGCGTGGGGAGGCTTCCCTCAGGCTCAGCTTCCAGCCAGGGCTGGACTAGGGTGCAAGGCAAGGTGGCTTCGGCACCACACACAGGGTCCCCCCCCTCAGGCGGGCACTCACCTAACCCCCCGGCTCCTCAGGATCCTAATCCTTCTGTTTCCTCCTCTGAAAAATGGGGACCATGCAAATCTCACATGGTGGTGCGATGACCAAAGGAGATAAAGCTCAAGTTTCCAAACTTTCTTCAGCTAGAAAATCCATTGCTTCTTCTTTTTATGATTTTTTTTTAATGCTCATCAAAGCAGTTGAGGCTCACAGTGAAAGCCTTTGAGGGCTCCTCTGGCTGGGCAACAGGGTCTTAGGGCTCAGGAAGTGGGGGGGGCGTACAAAGACCTCACTGGTGTCTGTCGCAGTGGATGTTCCTGACAATGTGAGAACATCCCAGGAATGGGTCCTCAAGACACCATGACAGTCAGCAGTATTACGGAGTTGGTACTCAATAATGGCCAGTTGGGTCGGAATGGAAATCCAAGCTGAACATTCCACCGACAGACGGACGGAGAAGTAGATGTGGCATATCCCCACGGCGGAACAGTGTTCAGCCTTAAACAAAAGGCCATCAGGTCACGCACCACTACGTGAGTGAACTGTGAAGACATTCTGCTAAGTGAAATAAGGCCCCCACAAAAAGACAAATATCGTAGGATTCCCTTATAAGAGGTCCCTAGCGCAGCCGATGCGTAGGGACAGAAAGTAGAATGGTGGCTGCCAGGGCCTGGGAGAGGTGGAAATGGAAAAAGTTCTACAAAATGAAAAATTCTGGAGATTTGGTGCACAGAGATGTGGATACACTTAACATCCCTGAATGCTTAAAAATGGTTAAAATAGAGGCACCTGGCTCGCTCAGTCAGTGGAGTATATAACTCTTGATTTTGTGGTTGTAAGTTCAAGCCCCACGTTGGGTGTGGAGACTGTTTAAAAATAAAATCTTTTAAGGTGGCTCAGTTGGTTAAGCATCCAACTTCGGCTAAAGTCATGATCTCACAGCTTGTGAGTTCAAGCCCTGCATCAGTCTCTGTGCTGACAGCTCAGAGGCGGGGGCCTGCTTTGGATTCTGTGTCTCCCTCTCTCTCTGCCCCTCCCTCACTTGTGCTCTCTCTCTCCTTCAAAACTAAATAAACATTAAAAAATTCTTAATAATATCTTTTTTTAAAATGGTTAAAATAGTAAAGTTTAGGGATATGTGGCTGGCTCAGTCAGAAGAGCATACAACTCCTGATCTCCGGGTCATGAGTTTGAGCCCCACACTGGGTACAGAGATTACTTAAAATGAATAAAATTTTTAAATAGTAAGGTTTAGGTTATTTTTTTGCCACAATTAAAAATAAAAGAATCTCTTGGGGGCCCGAGACAGCACTGGGTTTGAAATCTGAGTGGGGCAGCCAAGAGCATCCCTCCCTCCACCCCACAACCCCCTTCAAAGGGGAAAGGAAGTCACAAATAACACCACGGAGGAGAGTTTTCTTATGAGCTGCTTGAGAGAATTTATGAGGTGACGGTCTGTTACATGGGCTGAAGGCCATTTTAAGCACCAGCTGTGCAAGTCCCGCCTTCCCTGCCCTCCCCCACCCCGCCACCCACAGTCCAGCCCCCAAGTGCAGGTGCAGGCTCGGGGCGAATGACTGCCTGCTGGCTGCCCAGGGCCCCACCCAGCGCTGGCCGGGACTCATGGTCAGGGCTCCCCGACACACTGGTAGCTCCAGGGGCCCTCAGCTGCAGCTCCTACCCAGCGAGCACCAGACCATCAGTGGCCACACAGCGCCCCCTAGTGACTGCACAGCTTCCACCTCTGCCCACCTGAGCTGCTCTCCTTGAAAGTGAACACCACCACCTGGTCTCTGGCATGGCAAGTGTGCCGGCAAGGTGGGAACAGGGTGGCCCTATGGGTAAGACGAGTGGCATCTTGGGCAAAGAGCCTGTGTGTGAGCTTGAAGAGCCTGTTGTGGTAGCCAGGGGCCAGAGATGGAGGCCAAGCACCATCACCACCAGCCCTGGTCCTACCACTTAAGAAGAAATGGTTCCTAGGGCGCCTGGGTGGCTCAGCTGGTTAAGCGCCGACTTCGGCTCAGGTCATGAGATCTCGCGTTTCGTGAGTTTGAGCCCCACACTGGGCTCTGTGCTGACAACTCAGCCTGGAGCCTGCTTCCGGAACTTACGTGATATATGGCAGACACTTTACACAGCTTTATCTTATTTAGTCCTCTTAACACCCCTAAAAGCTGGCTCTGAATGCCCCATTTCCGAGAAGTGGAGACAAAGGTTCCAGTACCTTCGCAAACAGCCATACGGTCAAGGTGGGTAGAGGAGGAACTGAAAGTCAAGTCTGCCCTGAAGTCCGAGCACCATCCCTCACGCCCTGCCTTGCACTCAGACATTCAGCTGTGGCACTCCAGGGCCTTGGGTAACCTCACCAATGTGGCGTCCCCAGCCAGTGCAGGCTCAGTGCATGAAGAGCAGCCTCTCCGCCATCAGGCAGTAGGAGTGCTACACTGACAGGGTCACAGCCAAGCTCCTTCACCCCTGCTCCCTCACCCCTACCTTCCCAGAGGCCCTCAGGTTTCCAGACCTTACCTGCCTCCCTGTCTAGCCCCAGAGGCCCCCCACCGTAGGAAAACACTGACCCCACATGTCAGGTCCTGCCAGTTTCTTCTGCCTTGGTGCTGGGTCAGCCTATCCTCCTCTTTCCTTTCCTCCCTGGCCTCTCCTTACCAACTCACAGGACCGCCGTGTAGTCCTGCTCAGAGCTCGAATTTTCACAGAAGAGAAACACAACACAACAGCACAACCACCACACACAGACACAGATGATTTCCAGGGCACTGGAAGCAACCCCTCCCATGGATGGGCGATGGGTGGGGGCGGGAGACATTCCTGGGTTGGGGGCAGGAAGTCCAGGGTTATCTTGAGCTGACTGCACTTAGAAGTGATTGCTTCACTTCAAAGAAGCTTTAGGGCTGCTTGTGGGTTCTGGCAGTCAGAGCCCACCCCCTGCGCAGGCAGCAGGCCTGTGAGAAGGAGCAGGGCCGGAAGCCGGCCCACGTCCCTCTGAGCCCTGCGCACAGAACCCAGGCTTTCAGGACCGGTGTCAGAACTACTGTTTAGTCATGACTGTGAATCTTGCCTCCTCCCAGGGTGGCCTCTTGTGTGACAAAGACAGAAACCGAGGCACGGGACAGGTGGTACCCAGTGCACATGGAGCAATGAGAACTCTGGGACACCCTGGGCCTATCTCTCTGCACTCACCCCTCCCAAACAAGTTTCTTGCCTCATTTAGAGGCTTCCAGCTTCCGGGCTACCGGGGATGGTGCTGAGAAAAGAGTCTCTAGCATCCAACAGAGACCCAGTGCCACGTGCGGTCCTTCACACATGCCTCCTCGGAGCCTGGGCTTTGGGCTGACCAAGGTAAATCAAAGGAAAAAAGTAACTGATGGCCTTTACTGAGCACTTGTACAAGGACGTTGCATATGTTTTTCTCCTTCAAGCCTCCTAAGCACCCCGTGAGATTGGTGTCACACTCACTTCAAAAATGAGGGAAAATCCTCAACAACACTAATCATCAGGGGATGCTGATCAAAACCACAAGCAGATACCACCTCACCCATTAGGCTGGCTACTATCAGGAAAAGAAAGGAAAAGAAGGAAGGGAGGGAGGGAAAAAGGAAGGAAGAAGGGATGATGGAGGGAGGATGGAAGGAAGGAAGAATAGGAGACCACAGATGTTGAGAGCAAGGATTTGGAGAAAAGGGCACCTTTAGGCACTGCTGGTAGGAATATGACGTGGCACAGACACTACAGAAAGCATATGACGGCTCCTCAAAAGACTCCAAATAGGATTACCGTATGATCCAGCAATCCCACTTCTGGGGATACACCCAGAAAGAACTGAAAGTGGGGTCTCGAAAAGATACGGGTACACCCATGCTCACAGCAGCATGACTCACACTAGCCAAAAGGTGGAAACAGCCCAAGGGTCCATCAACAGATGGAGGGTGAACAAAACGTACAAAGACACAATGGAATATTATTCAGCCATAAAAAGGAAGGTAATTCTGATGCATGCTACAACATGAATCACGTCTGAGGACGTTATGCCAAGTGAAGGAAGCCAGTCACAAAAAAATACGTACTGTGTAATTCCACTTATAGAAAGTACCCAGAGTTGCCAGATTCACAGAAACAGAAAGTAGGATGGTGGCTGCCAGGGGCTGGGGGGGCAGGAAGAACAGGGAGCTGCTGTTAAATAGGCACAGACTTTCCCTCTTGCAAGATGCAGGGGTCAGGAGCCTGGCTGCAAACAATGTGAATATATTCAACACTACTGAGCTGGACACTTAAAATGGTTACAATGGTAAATTCTATGTTAAGTATATTTGATCATAATTAAAAATAAAAAGCAAACTGGGGGATGTGAAGTATCCCAATAAAGGAATTCTCCTGAGGGGCAGAACAGAGAGCTGAACTCCCACCTCCCTGGGGCCAAAGGCTTCTGTAGAGTCAGCCATACTCCCTTCGCAGCTGGTCCCCTGGCTCCAGGAGCAGTCTCATCCTAAATGACAAGCTCTCGGCCATGGGCACAGTTCCGGGCATGTGCACCTGCTAACCGACGTGCCTCTGCTGAGCACTCTCCCAGGCTCTATGCTAGGCAGCATGGCAGAATGATAAATAAATAAAGCAGAGCCTTTCCTCCTGGCATTTATGTTCTAGCGAGGGGAGCCAGATAACAGGTACGTAAATAAATACCCAAGAAAAGTACAGGCAGTGATAAGAACCAGTAAGGGAATAACTGGGAATGTAAAGGAAAATAAGTGAGGGCAGGAGGAAAGAACAGGCGGCTTCGGCTGCACCTGTCAGGGACGAGCTCTACGAGGAGGGGACGTCTTAGTCCCATAGACTGACTCGGGAAGGGTATTCCAGCCAGAAGATTCAGTTTGCACAAAGACTTTAAGGCAGGGACAAGCTCCAAAGCTGGGAAGGGGGTGGCCAGAGAGGCTAGCGCAGAGAGAAAGGGAACAAAAGAGCTAAGACGTGGGGGTGGAGGGCAGGGCAGGGTCGCCTAGGACTTCACAGGACTTGCTGCACAGCTTGGATTTTATAAGAATAGGAAGCAATTGGAGGACAGCAAGCAAGGGGAGACATGGTTTGATTTCTGCTTTAGAAATAACTCATGGGGGTGGGGGGCTCTCCGATGTGACACTAACTTTCCCACGGGGTGTCATCAAAACTCGGCTCTAATCAAGGGAGCTCAGGCTCAGACCAGGACCTCTTGGGAATGACCTGTGAGGCACACACACTGCCCAGGGTTTTTCATACACCTGCCTACCAGGGGAAAACTGACATTACCACAGGGCCACCCCGAAAAGCAGGGGGACTTGGAGATAACACCACCACTCCAGAGTCGTGGAGAAATGCTTCAAGCCAGCACCGCAGGACCGGCTTCCTCATCTGTAATATGGGGTCAGTATGGATGAGTTCTCCATCGTGCTCATCCTGAATGAATGCAGAGTCAAGGGGGGACACGGGCACTGATCTCCCTAAGATATAAGCTGCTCTCAGTGAAATGTGGAGTGTTTTTAGTACCAGCAACCTCAGCTTCCTAAAAAGCTCAACAGAGTCCGGAGCTGTTGACACTCGACAGCTGATGTGCAGAGGTTAAGGTTCTGAAGCCCCTTAGCACTGACAGAAGCCGGGTGTTCCGCTCCCCCAGTGTGTCAGCCCCGGGTCCCCTGAGCCCACCTCAACAACAAGCAGGAGCCTGCACTCCCAGGACTAGTCAGTCTTGTGATTATGACACGTGCATGCTGTCATCCAAGGCCCATCTAGGACCTTCTGGCCTCTTTATCAGCTCCCAGCCCTGATATGACACCTTTCTCCAGGTGCCCACAATGTCAGAACCCCATGGGGGAGAAGCGAGGCTTCCCTTGACCACCACCAGCTTACATGGAAATGACCCATATCAGTGGGGGGTGCTGAGCAAGCCCTCTGTGGGCTCAGACTCTGGGCTCATCGTTTGCTCTTCTCTCAGATTCAGTGCCTCCATCTCTGAGCTCTCCTCACTCTGACCCCTGATGCTTCTGCCATCTGCTTTCTCTGGTTTCTAGAATGGCTGTCCCTTAAAAGTTGAGGGACTCAAGGCGCCATCTTTGGCCCTCTGGTCCTCACTCTACACCCTCCTGGGTTGTAACCCTCATCCTTCTGCTGGTGACCCCAAAACCAAAGCGCCATCCCTAATCTAGTTCCAAGTCAGAGGATGTCCTACAGGTGCCCTGAACCTAGCCTGATGGCATGAAAGTAATTACTTCCTTCCCCAAATGGGCTCCTCTCCTGGGTTCCCTCTCCCCCTTAAAAGTCACATCAGTTGGCAGCCAGACATGCATGATCTCTGACTTCGCCAGTGCTCCCTTCCCATGAGAAGTCACGAGATGTGGTCAGTTCTGCTCCCAACATACCTCACACCTCTCCCCTGTCCTCACCGCCCCCACCGCCAGGACCCTCACTCAGGTTTTGCCATCTGTTGCCTGGATGACTACAGGGTTTCTCAAATGACCCCTAACCCTCCATGTCCTCTGCTACGCCCACTACCAGAGGTTCTTCTCCAAAACACAGATCTGGTGATACTATTCCCTTGCTCCAGATTCTTTCATGGTTCCTCAAGCCTCGAGCCCTTCCTAATGCGACTTCACCCACCTTCCAGGGCTGGCTCAAACCACTCTCCAGAAACACCCTACTCCTCAGCAAGCCCGTGCCAGTCATTCCCTAAAGCCATGCACTTGTTAGGCATTTGTCTCCTGCTGCACCGTGCCCTGTCATGTTCTTCCACCCTCCTTCCACTGGCAAAGTTGAAGGCTCGATTCAAGAGCCATTCAAAAGCCACCTCCTCCGAGATGCTTTCTCTGACCCTCCCAGCCCTATTCCCAGATGGCCACTCTTTCGTCTGGACATCACTTTCTTGGTCCCGCCTCTGTGCCCCCAGTCCCTCTCAGCATGGAGTATGTTGGATGTTCATACACTGGCAGAATTAGATTCATTTGTTCATATGCTAACTTATTCAGTCAATAAATATTTATTTAGACCCTGCTCCATGCAAAGCATAGTCATAGGCACTGGAGCGAGGGGGGTGTGCAAGGATGCTTGACCCAGACTCTACCAGGGAGCTAAGACATGTGCCCACACCTGTGCTACCTGACGGCACGTGAGAAGGGCGCAGTGCTCCCTGGAGGGAAACCTCACAGCACGGGCGCTGCCTCCGCCTTAACAACTCAAGTGGCCCACAGGGACCCGGGCTGAGGAGGGGCTGCCAAGCACAGCTGAACTCCAAGCATCGCCGAGCATCCCAGTTGAGTCCTGTTCAATTCTTTGGGCTCCCTGCTAGGAGCCACCCAGAGCCATCCCAGTTCCCAACATCCTTCAAGGTCCCAGCTCCCCTGTCCTTTCTGAAGTCCTCTCTGTCTGGCCCAGACCACTTGAGCTTTCGTGGCCCCAAACTCCTATAGCGCCCACGCTCCTCTGGGTGTGTACAGTTCTGCTCCGCTGGTTATTTTCTCTCTGTTGGTGCCGCTATTCGCATCAGTCGGCATCCCAGCAGGGAACAAACAGAACACTCACATGAGGATGATTGTAGGAGGGTTTTTCAATGAGGGACAGGTGGAGAAGGAACCAGAGAGATGGGACTATGCCCAGGGCTGGACCAGAGAGCCGAGAGAAAGGACTCTCGCTGGACCCTGGAAGGTGGGGGTCAGATAGCATCCACGCAGGCAGAGCTGGCATTCCTAGCCAGCACCCAGTCTCTATTCCATCGCCCCCTCCTCTCCCACCCCTATATCATCCAATGTCCTGCAGCGTTAGGACCAGAGAGGGGACCTGGAGCTGAGGTGCTTCCTCCAAATGCAGTGCCGATTCAGACCCTGATGATGACCTAGAGGAACCCATGTGCCCGAGGCCAAGACCCAGTGCCGGCCATGAATTTATCATCTTCCCCTAACCTACTCAGACATGCTGGGCTACCCCCAGCACCAGGCTGTGCCACACAGGGGCCATGCTGCCCCCTTTCCTGGCACATCACCTGGCTTGGAAATGTCTGAACAGGAGGCTGGGGGCAAGGGGCTGCTGGAATTCCAGGGCTCTTTACCAACACTATTTAACCTCACTCCCCAAGTTGTACCAGGAACGACGGGAGCCCATAAGTCTGCCTGAAGCTTCTCTAAACAGCAGAGTCCTGGATACAAGGCAGCTCCAGCCACAGCCCCCACACGAGACCTCGCGAGGGGTGTGGGGCTTTGCCCTTCATGTCAGCCCGGCCAAGAGCCCAGCCTCATGAACACCATAAACAGGGCCCTGAGAAGGGGGTGGGGAATGGAGGCAAAGGAGGTGATGGACTGCTTTTTTTTTTTTTTTTTTTTTTGCAACACAGTCAATTAATAAGAAAGTTTAAAAGGCCATTGTGTTATTCCACTTATGAGAAGAATGTGACCTGAGGCCGCGGTTCCAGGTACCTGCTCTCAGCGCTCTGGTGGTGCTCTGGGTGATAAGGGAGGCTCTGGGGGAGTGAGGATCTGTCTGGCCTCCTGGTAGTGCTCATGCCGAGCAGCCCGCAAAACCCATGGCAAGGAAATCCCGGTCAGCAGGTTCATCTGAGGCTCTCCCCAAACCCTGTTCCACAAGCCCTGGGCGGCCCTGCATGGGTCAGGGCCCCCAGCACGATTCCCAGGCCTCTGTGGCATGTCCCCTCCTGTCTGTTCCGTGTCCTGTTCCCTGTCTTCTAAGATGTGACCAAGTCAGTCTGACCCCAGCCTGCACGGTTGTGGCCTTGTCAAGTATGAGGTCTGAATGGACAGGCTACACTGCAGCAGCATCAGGGCCCGTGTCACCGTCGGTGCAGAAGCCCAGGACTGGGCAGATGCTTGAAGGCACCAGAGAACGTCCAAGAGAGAGGTGTGACCTGCCCCCCGCTTCCCTCCAAGTGGCCACGTGTTCATTGTTCATTCCAGGGGCAGCTTTCTGGAGACAGTGATCTAGCCCTTGCCCGAGTACGTGAGGGCTAGCACAGACGGGGCTGTGGCCTGCCCCGTCCACAGCAAGTCGTTCAGGGGAAGAGCGGTAGCCCAAGGACCAGCAGCTGTGGATCCCAAGCTGTGTGAGCTTTAGAAGGTCACTCCTCTCTCTGGGTCTCCGTTTCCCCGGCTCTAAACTGAGGAGGTGGATAAACAGTCTCCAGGCTTTTTCCAGGCCCCACAGTGCTCTGCCATGACAGGTCTTGACCCTCTGCAACCAGAGAGGCACAGCCCCAGCAGGCCCTGTGGCAGGCTGAGGACCTTCCCCCTTGCAGCTCAAGTTCAATGCACCCAACAGTTGTTTGCAGGCTTCTCCCCCACCTCTGCCCTCCAGTCCTCAGGCCCCTCCCACCAGGCCCCAGCCACGGGTCCCATTCCTCCTTCCGACCCACAACCGATCTGGCCCTCACCCCACATCTAATGGTCTTCCAGCATCTGAGTTCATATAGGAGCAAGGTCTTTTGCCATCAGGGTCTGCCCTTGGCTGGACATGACCTTTCCAGGAGCCACTTCTAATGCCGCATGGCGGCGCCTGCCTGTCACCGAGGGAGCTGTGCTTCTGGAGCTACAGCTGCTCTTCCCCCCAGCACTGCTCTCCCCGCTGCGGCCCAGGGCCCAGAGCCCACTCCTCAGGCCTCCCCACGGCCCTGAGCGCCAGCGCGCCTTCACCTCCAGCACGTCCAAACCCCAAGTCCTGGGTTGTAAGACCCTTGCCAACTCTGGGCCAGGGAGCCCTACTTCCCACGTCCTTGGTGATCCCTATCCCCATCCCAGTAGTTCAAGATCATATTAGTCAGGACAGAGGCCAAGACCAAACTATACAATTTATTGCCTCATTTTGGTCCAGAGCCGTGACAGCACTAGCTCTCTCCCCCACACTCTCTCAGCTCCTGACTGACGGGAAAGAAAGATCCCCACCCAAAGCCACCCTCAACTTTCTGTGTGAACAGGCTCAACGAGAGTCCCCCAGCAGGAGAACACCGAGGTCGTCAAAACACCCTCTTCCAGAAGCAGCTGCCATCAAGCTTAAGCCCCGGACATCACAAGAAAACAGTTAAAAGCTGACCTCTACCATTTCTCAAGAACATCCGGGCACGTTTTCATCCATAAGCACTTTGGCAAAGGGGAAATCAGAGGTGGCTTTTTTCTTAAGGATTTCCTTATTCTTGCCAAGTCCTGGGTTGGTGTCCTGTCCCTTTAGTAAATGTTGGGGTGGCGGGAGGAAGTGACAGTCATTCAGGGAAGGGAGGCAGGGGCCAGGCTGATGTCCGTGAGCCAGTCTGCGGGCATGCCCCACACAAAAATGACGGTCCCGGCAGGCCCACCACTGACAGAAAACGGCTGGGCTTTTGTGTATCTGCCAGTGATCTGCACCTCAGCATAATTTAGCTCTTCTGAAAGACTTAATACCTAAAAAAAAGTACTTCCCCAACTCCACCACAGAACCCTCTCTGAAGGTTGAAGGGAAGTAGCTTGACATCAAATGTAAAATATCCAAACTTAAAATACAGATGCAGTGCATTTAACCAAATATATACATATGCATATTTTTAAATTTAATCTGTCCAAACTAGGACAGATATGATCAATGAATGGCTCGCTGGTTCTCCAAATTCCAGGGCACCAATAGAAAGCTTGGTGAGAGGAACGACCGAAATGAAAACACCACTTGAGGGGCAGCTGGGTGGCTCAGTCGGTTAACCAACCAGCTTCAGCTCAGGTCATGATCTTGTAGTTTGGGAGTTCGAGCCCCCCTCAGGCTCTGTGCTTCAGATTCTGTGTCTCCATCTCTCTCTGCCTCTCCCCCGCTTGCACACACTCTCTCAATAATAAATAATAAACATTAAAAAAAATTTTTTTAAAGAAAACACCACTTGAGTAATCGATACTCTGAAGAGACGGGTCCAGGTAGGTATATTAAAGTGGGAGCACAAGTTTAGGATAAAGTTATAGATGGCCTATCCATAGTGGACTATTAAGAGCAAAATGGAATCTGGAAGCTGTCTCTGATACTAAGGGTGATATCATGGAAAATGATCACCCACAAATCCAGGATGCTCCCTTAACACACACAGGAGACCACAGACCTCAGCCCAGGTGGCACTGCCTCTACCCTCATGGACTCCCTCCAGCCTGATCACGCCAGAAATCCCCTCTCCCAAACAGCTGAATATCCACCAGATGCCTCTGCCCAGGCCTGAAGGTCAAGGCGCAGAAGGTGGTGTTTTTTAATTTTGCTGCTTTTCTGTCTCTTTGTTCTTCCCCAGGCCTCATTATCTTGAGATGTCTTTAATAACTGAGCAGGCCTGCAACATTCCTCCTTCTCTTCTCCCACACGGGCTTTTGCCATCTCGCTCCGCGGAGGAGGCCAGCGGGAGTGCCAAGCTAGCTGGCCTGAGTGTCTCCTCCTGGGGCGGCTGGCTCACAGCCCCAGGGCGGGAGCTGGGAACAGAGGGGCCTGGAGCCTCCCCGGAATCCATCAGCCACAGGAAATGAGATTTTAGCAGAAAAGAAGGAGGTTTGTCCACCAACACTTGCGCCCTGCCCTGTGTACACAGCCACATGCACGCGGACCCCCAACCCCCGCCCCCGAGTTCTCCTGCCAGCTGGGCCTGAGTCAGTGTGTCCATGAGGGCAGAAGGGAGAGGGCTTTTGAGGGAGGTGCTCCAGGTCGGAACATGCCAAATCAGGTGTTTTTCAACGACTCGGGATGACGCTGGGAGCACACCCCCATGGACAGGATATTACTTATACGAACAGTAAGTCCCCAGCTGGTCAGCATTCAAGTGGCAAACATAAACATCCCAGATCTCCCAACTGCTCCTCAAACCATCAGGCGTCCCGTCAGTCCAGGTATGAGGAAAGGTGGCTGGTGTAGCCAAGTCCTCAGTCGAAGCACTGTGCCGGGATGGGGGCACGGTGGCAGAAGCCGGTCCCTGGCCCCAGGGGCCCCCGGGCTCCCAGGAGGCCAGCATCACGCACAGAAGCACCAGCGGGGCTCTAACAAACTAAAATCTGTGAAAGCACCGACAAGGGGTCAAGGGAGTTACCCCAGAGGAGGGGGCCCTGAACTACCTCCTAAGGCAGGCCCAGGGGTGCGAGCCCAGGGTGCCAAAGGCCTGTCAGGGAGCAGGCCAGAGCAGCTAGGGCACAAGCTGCCTGAGAGTCGAAGAGGCTAGAGAAAAAGCAGAGCCCGGTCACAGAGGCCGTAAATGCGGTGGTGAGGGTCTGGCTTCCATTTGCTCCAGGAAGTGGGTTTCCAGAGAAGGCTTTCTAGTAAAACACAGGTCCTGGAGGCTGACAGCCTGCATTCAGGTCCCAGCTCTGCCACTCACTGTGTACGCCCTGGGGAAGACGCTTCACCTCGCTGCACCTTCACCTCGCTGCACCTCAGCTTTCTCATCTGTTAACTGAGATAATGTAGTTCATCAGTTACAAGATGCATCCTTTTTTTTTTTCCACCACCGTTTAAAATCTGTAAAGGGGCACCTGGGTGGCTCAGTTGGTTAAGCGTCTGACTCTTGATCTCAGTTCAGGTCTTGATCTCAGGGTCGTGAGTTCAAGCCTACACATGTATATACATACATACGTACATACAATGTATAAAATCATCTCAGTATTGTTGCTAGGTGGCAAGAACCATACTAATACCAGCTGTGCATGCATAGCAAATATTACAAACTCCATGTCATCTGTCTGAAAGAAATTTCATGGGTTTTTTTAATCTTTATTTTTGAGAGAGAGAGAAAGAGAGCACGAGCAGGGTAGGGGCAGAGAAAGAGGAGGGCAAAGGATCCAAAGTGGGCTCTGTGCTGATGGCAGTGAGCCCAATGTGGGGCTCGAACTCACAAACTAATATCATGAGGCTGCTATATCTGAGCTGAAGTGAGATGCTTAACTGACTGAGCCACCCAGGCGCCCCCGAAAATTCATTCTTTTAAGAAATACTGCAGGGGCGCCTGGGTGGCTTAGTATGTTGGGTGTCCAGCTTCAGCTCAGGTCATAATCTCACAGTTCATGGGTTCGAGCCCCACGTAGGGCTCTGTGCTGACAGCTAGTTCAGAGCCTAGAGCCTGCTTCTGATTCTGTATCTCCCTCTCTCTGTGACCCTCCCCTGCTTGTACTGTCTCTCTCTCTCTCAAAAATAAATAAAAAGCATTTAAAAAATTAAAAAAATAAAGAAATACTGCATCACTGTTAATGGCACAGAGAATATTATGGGGGGGGGGGGAACACAGATTCTCAGGACTGAGTATTAAAATAACTCAGAAGGGAGGAAGCCTGAAGACAAGAATATGCGGAGAATGCCTAGACAAATTTACCTTACTGTGAACTTAAGTATGAGCTAGATAAATATATGACTTTGAAAATTTTTGTCTAAACAAGTCTAAATGAGCTCTTTGGGGCACCTGGGTGGCTCAGTCGGTTAAGCATCCGACTTTGTCTCAGGTCATCAAGTGCCGTGTCAGACTCTGTGCTGACAGCTCAGAGCCTGGACTCTGCTTTGGATTCTGTGTCTCCCTCTCACTCCGCCCCTCCCCTGTTCACACTCTGTCTCTCAATCCCCGTCTCTCTCTCTTTCAAAAATAAACATTAAACGTTTTTAAATAAATAAATAAAAGAGCTCTTTCATTAAATAGATAATAAAAACTTGAAGTGATAAGAAAGGATTGTGTCAGAATTCTTCTTTCTCTCTTTCTTGGGCGCCTGGGTGGCTCAGTTTGTCGAGCATCCAACTTCAGCTTGGGTCAATATCTCATGGTTCATGGGTTTGAGCCCCACATTAGACTCTGTGCTGACAGCTCAGAGCCTGGAGCCTGCTTTGGATTCTGTGTCTCCCTCTCTCTCTCCCTCTCTTGCTCATGCTGTCTCTCTCACTCTCAAAAATAAATATTTTTTAAAAAATTTTTTTAATTTTTTTCTCTCTCAGTGCTACAAAAATAAGGTGCATTTTACAACAGATAGCTTCTTCAGGTCCATGAGATGTGGTCATAATCACATATGCCTCACACAACTGCCAGAAGGATCAAAGGAACTGGTATTTATATTAACCACGGAGAATGGTGCCTGGCCCCTGATGACTCCAATATATGCACCATCAAATAAACAACCCGATTTGTCATAGAAACGTTCCTAGCAGGGCTGTGCGTTAAAGAGGGAAGTGGGGTCATGGGCAAGAAGAGCCCTGCAGTGGCATGGGAGAGAGATGGTGAGAGCCTGTGTCAACAGTGGCCACGTGGACAGACAAGTGCCAAGTGGGCTGGAAAGCATTTTGAAGATGGGCCCTCAAATGCCTGACACCCCGTGTGTGTGTATGGGGATGAGGGAGGAGGTAAAAACACCACCAGAGGCTTCTAGCTGGGCCACAGAGCAATGCTTTTATGCGAGATGGGAAATGCAGAGGAGCAGGAATAGGGGGAGAGAAGGGTGGCCTGGGTAGGTCACGCTGAATGGGGACAGCTTGGGGACATCCAAGTGAAGTATCTGGCAAGAAGCTGGAAATTACGGTTTTGTGCTCAACAGACACATCCAGGATTGTAAAAAGAAAGGAGGGGAAGGAAGAAGGGAGGGAAGGAAGGAGGGAGGGAAGGAAGGAGGGCAGCTGAACGGATTCCTGCCACCACACACAGCGGCACACACACCTCTTTAACACTCGAGGTATCCTATCCATTGATTTGTCAGCTGCCCCACTGAAGAGAGAGCTGAGGGCAGGGGTCATGTCTCCCCTCTATCTGTAACTCCGTGCTTGGCCCAGACCCTTGCACACGCTGGCCATTCCATGAAGATCTGTGGGTACCACCCCCTCCAAGGACAGAGGTCTCGACACCCTGGCCTCTGGTTCACTTGCTCTTCACTCTGCTCCTCCGATCTGTGTTTGCTAACCGCAAAACAAAACTGATCGGATCAGGGCAGATGCACTGATGCCTACCAGGTGAGTAGGGAAGAAGAGAGGGACAAGAGATGGGCCAGGAGGGATGACAAGCAAGACGAGACAGGTGAACAAAGAAGATGACAGACAGAAATAAGGACATTCCAAGGTTGGCCCTGAAGGTCTGCTTGCTGTCTCCTGCGGTGGCCTCACTGTCCCCCACGAGGAAGCCCCACCCTCTCAGCCTTCCAATTCAAACAGTGTCCGAAGTAGGGGTAGAAAGAGCCCTGACCCCAGGAGCTGAGTTGAAGGGCCATCAGCCTCTCTGTGGCAGGGTGATCACTAGCCAAGCCCCTCACCTCCCTGGGTGGGTCTCGGGTTCCTCTTCTGTGCCCTGAGGAGGTGGCTGGATGGGGAAGCCTGTCCGGGCTCTACTCGGAGCCTCTCCTCTGCCTCCCAGCGGCAGGCAGGGAGAGCTGGCTGCACCATGTAAATTTACCTTCGTGGTCCTTTGCAAGCACGTTTCATGATGCATGCTGTTAACACCTTGTCATCCTCTCCCACTCCCCTTCGGTCTCTGCTACTTTTGTGTCCAGCACCCTCCTCTAGACTCTGGTCTGCATCGTCTGGTGGGCTTATGATTGGGGTCAACCCTTGGAGAGTCTTTCCTGATGGTCCAGGGCACGCCATATCCTACAACCCGAGGACCTGGCTGTCAGGCCCACACATGCTCCTGCGATCACAGGATGGCTCCGGGTGAGTCACTGACCAGGTCAAGGAGAGTCTGGAAGGGAAGTCTGGGACCACCCCTCGGTACACATCCTCAGCCACCATGGGCTTTCTGACGAGCCCCTGCTTGTAGGGGACAGTCCAGTCCCACCCCGGTTGAGAAAATGGACAGGAAAAGGGGCAGCCCACAGCCATCCTGGTGTAAGCGGGCCCTGATAAAGGCAGAGGGGGCAGCCCCGCACTGGAGACAAAGGAAAACAGACACTGGATGAGATCAGGGAAATGCCGGTCCACCCTGCTCCACACCCCCGCACTTTCCACAGACACCCCAGAATGAATCCAGGCTCTATTTCTGGACCCTGACCACCCCCTTCCCTGCCCCAGGCTCATCACAGAAGTGCTGGGTCTGCCCAACCTGGAGGTGGTCACAGGCACACTCCACCCACCCCTGGGACTGGGGGACTTTCTAAAACCCCATGGCATGTGCTGCTGCCCCTGTTGCTCTTTCCTTGCCCCAGATGGCCATCGCTTTACTTCATCACAGCTCAAATAGGGGAGCTGAGACACCGAGCAGGAAAGGGGATGTGGGGAGGTCTCTGGGAGCCCACAGAGCCTGGGGCCTGAAAGACAGCAGCAGTGATGGGCCCCTGAGACCAGAGGGCCTTACAAGGAGACCCTGGAACAGAACAAGAGTAGGGACAGACAGGGCGAGGGATACTCACGGGAGGAAAAAATAGGCCAGAGGCTCCACAGAGAGCTCCAGAAGCCAAACGCTGTAACATGAAGTTTTGCAGGGAGGAGGAGGGAGAAGTATGAGTCAGGGATCTGAGGGATGAAAACCCCAAAAGGCCCCGAGGTGTATGCAAGAAGCAGTCCTTGGAGGGCAAAGGTTGGCAATCCAGCCCATGCACCAGTTTTTCAGAGGTGGAAAGACCCAGAAGAAATGAAAGAAAAGCAGTACAGGTTTTGGAAATGGGTTTCCTAGGTTGGTAGAGGGGGTGGGCAACGTGAGGATTTCACTCAGAAAGATAAATACTGGGGAGAGTCGGTGTCTTGAAGCACTTTATGTCCTGATGCTTGGTTTATGCGGCTGTCGAAACCGCTACGTCCCCCAGGCCTGGTGGGCAGTCAGGGGAGCATGTGACAAGGTGCACGCCCTTTGAGAGCAGAGAACATCTTTTGTTCATCCCGTTCTGATGGGTTTTGCCGGAGTCCAGCTCCAGCAGGTCCAGGGCTCCCTGAAGGATGGACGGTGTTGGCCAGAGGGAGGGGACAAGAGAGCCACGGGGTTCTTTCTGATCACCAGGCAAGCATCCCTGCACTGACTGAGACTCAGCTTTATTTATGGTTAAATGTATGGGACACAGCACAGAAGTGGCATTTGCCTTAGACAATGATTTCTGATGATAAATTTCTTTGATATGTAAAAATTTCCCAGAACATATATTTATAGAAGACTCCTGCAGAATCTTTATCAATAGTGATTGATATAGGTTATTTAGATGCTTATCATATGGGGGAGGAAGGTATCCTCAGCATTCAAATACAAAACAATGTTTTTAGCATAGCAAAGGCAAAAGTTAGTTCTTTGTGGGCAGGGGACAATAGCCTGTTTTCTTGAGGGGAAGTAAAACAGGTTTCTTAGGAAATGCAATATTTGCTCCCATGATCACAAAAGACGAAATTCCTATAATAAGTTCTTTCACAAGGTGCAATCAGCAAATATTAGAGCCAAAATAAGGGGAACAAGTCACTCCCAATACCAATCAACAAGGTGTCTTGAGGAGGGTCAGTGCTCGGGCAAAAATAGGGTGGGGGGTAGATCTCGGTCATCATCTGACGGCAGGAGACCTTGCAAACGTGCCTTAACCTCACTAGTGTTCTCAACTTAGTGAGTTCAGAAATGGCTCCCCACAGGGTTTCTAGATAGTTTAAGTTACGTATGTAAAAAGCCATCGGAACAGCGGTCAGCGAGCACAGCCCACCCACAACTACAGGCTGGGTTTGTACCCCAAGCGGTGCTCAGTCCCAGGAAATATTTGATGTGAGGTTGGGCGCGAAGTTAATGAAATAAAGTCTCAATCAGTTTAGTTAAGTAGTAGGTGTGACTTGGGGACTGAAGGGACCTTCTTCTCCCCGAATTATGGTCCTCAGGAGGGCTCGGGCTGGCACATGGAGCCCGGAGCAGTGTCACGTAGAGGGCACGGCCCTGGCTGCTGGCTCTTCCCCGTGAGCTGGTCCCAAACTGGGGCCGACCCAATGGGAGCAGCTGGGCCCTGCTGTGTTTTCAGAGCTCAGCATTGCCTCTGGCGTCAGCAAATAGCACCAGAAAGTTCCATCACAAACCAGGGACAAAATAAATAAATAAAAAGAAACCAGTGACAGCTGCCTGCCGTCACCCTAATTAAAATAAACACGCAGCCCACCATGGCCAGCCGGCCGGCCGCCGCTCACCGGCACCCCCTCCACACACACGGGCAATGGCCACCTGTGGATGGACGGAGGGCACAGCCCTGAGGGGAGAGGGGCTCCCCAGAGCCAGGTGTGCCCTCTCTCTCCCTTCACCCCATCTTCTCCGGTCTTCATCCTCTTCCTAGAACCTGCTGAGCTGGGTCTCTACCTCAGGGATTCCAAATCCTCTGTTCTCGATGGCTGGAAAACACGCCTGCCCCGTTTCCTCATTCCTTCACTCAAAGATCACCTCCTTAGAAAGGCCTTCCTTACATGCCCTATTTAATCGCATTCGCGCAGCCCACTGGCATTGAACTCTTGACTCTATTTTCATTTTCTTCTAAGCATCCACCCCTCTGTGAAGTTACATGTTTATGTTTTGCTGATCTGTTATCTGTTCCCACCTCCCCAAACCCCCCGCCCCCCCACCCCGTGCCCGAAGTCCCAGGCCGCACACGTGTGCACCCCCACGACAGGGACTGTCTTGCTCACAGCTGTTTCCAAGATACCTGAACAGAACCTGATACAGAGTAACTTTCAATAAATGGGTATTTACTGAATGAATCAAGTGTCGTTCCTTCCATGCCAACATGACCCATCTGACATATCAGAATAGCTGCCATTTCCAGTAAAGGGTGAGAAGTCCCAGTCACGGATGTCACAAGGCCACCTGCCAGATGGCAGCACGGGAATGGCCATCATACTAGTCTCCTTGTGCCCGGCCCTCTGCCAGGTTCCCTACATGTGTTAGGTCTTTTCCTCCTTGTGGTCAACCTTATACACACAGCATTTTCACCCCCATTTAACGCATGACAAAACCAGGACTTAGAGAAGAAACTTTAAGTTTCCCATCTGACTGAGTTAATCCATGATAGAGACTGAAATCTTTTTTTTTAATGTTTATTTATTTTTGAGACAGAGAGAGACTGTGTGAGTAGGAGAGAGGGAGACACAGAATCCAAAGCAGGCCCCAGGCTCTGAGAGGTCAGCACAGAACCCGACGCGGGGCTCGAACTCACTAACCACGAGATCATGACCTGAGCCAAAGTCAGAGGCTTAATCGACTGAGCCACCCAGGGGCCCCTAGAGCCTGGACTCTTGAAGCTTTTTCCTGGGACAAAACTAGAGCAATTGGACCATCCCTAAAGCCCCTTCCCATCCCCTAGCCCAAGTACTTTTCCATCTTCCCTATCTACAGCACTGACAGCACTGAAGGAGTTAATAAGCCTTGTCCAGCCTCCCACCAAAGCTTCCCAGAAACTCATCAAAGCCTTGAGGGGTAGGGGTGAGGATGAGGGGAGGAGGAGGAAGGGAGAAAGTGGCAGAGGGCAGGCTGTGAGGTTAAACGATCTCCTAAGTACAGCCCACCAGATATCTCGGGACAGCAAAGGGCTCACTCAGACCCCCCACCCTTTCCCTGAACCTGACAGATAGACATCTCTCAAAGTTATCTCAGCCTCAAAAGGAAACTGTCAGCCCAGCCGCAGGGCTCCCAGTCCCAGGCTGCCTGGGACAATGGGGCGGGGTTTCCGGCAGGGGACGGCAGAAAGCTGGGAGGCAGGGCCCCAGGCTGGCCTGTGGAAAGCAGAAACTCAGTACACTAGCAGACAGACCAGCCCACCGGGAGATGTAGGCTCCAGGACCCCCAAGCTGTTGACTCACTACATGTCTCAGGGACATGTCACTTCCCCTAGGGACAGCTTTGTCTCAAAGGGACAGTCACCCACACCCATCATCACAGGCTGTGAGGACATAGACAAGGGAAAGGAAGAAGGAAGGCTGGCTCAGAAGGAGCACCCTTTAGGAAAAATAGTTTCTCAGCCTTAGTAAGTTTCCTGTGCTCTGAGCTCCCTGGGCACTTTGTAAATATCATCTCAGCTGACCCTCCGCCACACCCTAGGAAGCCGGTTCCTTTTGTGTTCCCACTTTACAGATGAGGAAATAAAGCTCAGAAGGGTCAAATAATTCGCCCCAGTCACTTCAGTGCCGCATGTCTAATTTTAAAGGAAAATGGGTTCAGCCTTGCCATCTCACACCCATACTCTTCATCAGCTCGAGCAGGAGCCTGGAGCCGTGTGAAATCTTCACTCTATCTATATCATCTGCAGGGACCACCTCTGGCCCGGCTCGGCCACAGACAGCAGGGACACGATGACAAACATATGGAGATGTGGGAATTGTGTTCTTTGCCAGGTCCTTTTCCAACCCTGATTATACACCGCCTGCTTTACACAATGTCCGGGTTCTGGAGTCTCTGGACCCACAGCTCAGCCGGTGCGGGAGGGCGGGGTGGCGATCCAGAGGTTAGAATTTCAGGCTCAGTTTTACTGCTCACCAGCAGCATAACCTGCCTCTGTCGGATGCCAGGATGCCTGCTCACAGAGGAGTCTCCGAAAGGCCTGGATGAGCCAGAGACCCCTCCCTGCCACTGCGAATAAAGCACCTGGAGCTGGGTTGGTGAAAGCACAGGAAAAAGAAGCACACTTCCCACACTTTCCGAGTCCGGTGATGTCAACACTGGGTTGGCACAGTCCTACTGGGGATGTCGAGTCAGAACCAGTTCTCCTGGGAGGCCCCATTCGACTCATTTGGCAGTATGAGCTTACAGAGGACACACACACACACACACACACACACACACACACACACACGAGACACGATCCAAGGTTGAAGCTGGGAGGCCCCATTCTGCACCAGGAGCTAAAAGAGAAGACAGACAGACAGACACACACACACACACACACACCTGAGACATGATCCAAGGTTGAAGCTGGGGCATAACAAATCGTCTATCCAAACATGAGTGATGCCATCCAGTTCCTTCCCCCTCAGATACAATCTCCTTGGCCACATACATAGTTTACCTGAACTTCATAAACCCCAGAATCTAGGTGATTGGCCAAAAGGGCCCGAAAACACAGATCTCTAAGACTCTTAAGAGCAGAACGAACAAAATCACCTTTCTGTAGACCACCAGACATAACTGCTGATGCTTGAGGTCCACTTGTGACCAGGGCATCTAACAGCACCCAGACCAAAGAGCCAGTTGATTTTTCTAGGTGTAACCCTCGTACCTCAGCAGACCCTCTGAGGTTCCTGTCAACTCTATTTTTGTCCCTGTGTCTGGGAAAACTGACTAAATTTCCTCTTATTTGGAACCAAGCCCAACTCTGAAGTTGGGTGGATGTAGCCACACTTCCGCACCCAAATTTCCGTCGGCTCGAAAACAACACTGGGTGTTGCAGAGAACAGCTGTGCTAACAAGCACAGTTCTTATCTGTCGGAGCCTAGTCTGCCGGGGTGTCCTGGAGAGCTGGGGCAGTGACTGAAGAATGGCCAGCCACACCCGATCGGGCGCAGAGTTACAAAGAAGCTGGATCATCAGATAAGGAAGCTGAGAGAAAACCCTTAGAAAGGACCAGAAGAGTCAGTGGTACATTGTGAGGGCCTCCCCCCCCTTGCAAAACTGCCTCCAGAACTTCTTCCAGAAAGACCGGCTTGATTACTGGTCTCAGGGCACCTGAACTGCTCCCTTCCTCAGCATCTTCAACAGCCATGTCTGAACTGGCACAGGGTGGACACGGCGGGCATCCCACTGAGAGTTCCCCTCTCTGTGTGCACAGGTTCTAGTTTGCCCGCCAACTCCGTGACCAACTACAAGCCCCCAGAGGGCGGGCACGCATCTCTGTGTGCATCCACCTGGGCGTCCCCCACCCCACAGCACCTAGAGCAGAACAAGCCACTCCACACTGGCCCCTTAGTCCACTCTGAGGGCCTTGTGCATCTGCCTCCATGGGCCTCTACCCCGGCTGCCCATCAGAGGCATCCTGGGAGGCTAAAAATCACCCCTGTTGAGGGCTCACCCCAGAGGTTCTGATTTAAGTGGTGTGGCATGGGACTCAGACTTTGGCCACTTTTGGTTTGGTTTTTTTTTTTGACCTTGACATTCTAAAACCGTGCAGCCAGGCTGGAGTCAAAGACTGCTCACTCTAAAGGCTGGGAGGCTGAAACAGGTAGTCCAGGGAAAAGGTGGTAGAAATCCCTTCCTGCAGCCATCATTAGAGGAAGGAGAGAGGGCATCGCTGGAGGGCGATGGCTGGCTTGGGGAAGGGAACTGACCCCGATTACAATCCTCCTCCTACCCAAAGAAGAGAGATGATATCTGCACTGGGGAGTTTCTTTTAATATTTTTTAAATAATTTTTTAAGTTTATTTATTTATTTTGACAGAGAGAGAGAGAGAGTGAGCAGGGGAAGGGCAGAGAGAGAGGGCGAGAGAGAATCCCAGGCAGGCTCCACACTGCCAGCATGGAGCCCGACGCAGGGCTCAAACCCATGATCCGTGAGATCATGCCCTGAGCTGAAATCAAGAGTCAGATGTTTAACTGTATGAGCCGCCCAGGCGCCCCTGGGCAGGGGAGACATTAAACTATTTTTTAATGGGTGTGGCACAGGCACTGGTCTGTCCAAACAGGTCCCTGGCTGCCTGCTGAATGCCAGTCCAGCTTCTTGGAGCTTGGGTACTCCCCCTTTAAAACACACCTCAACAGCCCCTTCTCACCAAAACACTCGACAGACATTTCTCTTTTTACATTTCTAATTCCTCTCTTGAGAGTGTAAAAATAATGTTTGCTCATGGTAGAAAATGCAGGAAAGCATAAAGAGAAAACCAAAATCATCCAAATCCACCATCCAGGACAACCACCATGCGTGCATGCGCGCGCGCACACACACGGCGCCTCTCTCCCCTCCTGCTTAGAAAGCTCACCTCCTCTGCTTCTCTCTGGCATGTGCCTTCCTTGATAGGGAAGGTGCCCCATGTGTAGTCAAATGAAGAAAGTCCCAAAGACCCCAAAGCCTCCCCAGGTCACTTTCTATCACTCTCTACCCGAGGGAGTAGGAAAGGAAATCCTAGTCCCATTTGAAGAGAAAGAGAAAGTGAGTAACCAGGATGGGATGTCACCTCCCAAGGACAAGACTGAGTCAGTCAGCAAACAGTCCTGCAGTGCAAGGAATCTGGGGCATAGAAAGAGGTGTGACCCCAGTCTCTGCCCTGAGGACTTAACGATATAATTAAAGAAATTAGACAGACCTCCTCCACCTCAACTACTGAGATTAAATGAACTAATAACCATAAAGTGCTTAGAAAAGGACCTAGAACATAATAAGTGTTCTCTGAGTGTTTGCTCATAATCTTATTTTTATTACCCAAGACACTTGGCATGTACGTTCCAAGAGAATGATAAAGATCAAAAGGGCTCTTGTTTGGAGGAAGGAAAGATTGTTAGGGTTTGGGGGAGGCAGGGATGGGTTCCTGAAACCTGAAACAAAGACCCCAGCCCTGAGCTTTGGAAATACCCCAGAGCATGCAGGAGCTGGGACGGCCATCTACCTAGCCGGGCCCTGCACCCTACTACACAGACTGCACACCCCACAGTTAAACTCTTCTCTGCTTTAGGAGTGGTGGGATGAAGGGAGTGCCTGGCTGGTTTAGTCAATAGAACATGTGACTCTTGATCTTGGGGTCATGAGTTCAAGCCCCACACTGGGTATAGAGATTACTAAAAAAATGAAAATAAGTCTTTTTAAGACAAGATTCATATAATTTAAAAAAAAAACCTGGCAGGTTTAAGAAGGCAGTCAAAGCACGGCTGTGAATGGGGCAGCTGCTGGCGGGGCTGCCCATACTCTGCTCGCTGGGTGAAAGCTGCAGTCTACAAACTGCAGGGAAATCCCGAGGAGGCCTGAGGGAAGCACCTGGGAAAGGCCCCGCTGTGCTGGAGAAGAGAGGGGTTTTTAGAGTCTGAATAAGGAGCAGAAAAGGAAGGAGGGGCTGGCAGCCAGTGTAGGGAACAGAGAGGGCCAGGATGTCTACCGGGCAGGGAAGTGGTAGGAGATGCTGTGAAATGCCCTCTTCCTGACCCCCACTAAACACCCAGGAAATTCCACTCTTCCTCCAGGACTCCGAGCTAGATGACAGGCTGTAACAAAGTGTCTGCAGACCCCAAGACTGGCATGGGTGGGCACAGGGCCCCCCGGGGGTCTTACTGAGGCTCATAAAAGCTGCCCTTGGGGCACCTGGGTGGCTCATTTGGCTAAGCGACCAGCTTCGGCTCAGGTCATGATCTCGAAGTTCATGGGTTCGAGCCCCGCATCAGACTCTGTGCTGACAGCTAGCTCAGAGCCTAAAGCCTCTGGATTCTGTGTCTCCCCCTCTCTCTGACCCTCCCCTGCTCACACTCTCTTTCTCTCAAAAAATAAAAGGATTTAAAAATTTTTAAAAACAAAAAAAAGCTGCCATGATGTTCACTTCAAGCCAACATGGGTCCCAAGGGATAAACCTGAAAGGACACAGGACCAGCCTTACAGAAGGACCTGGGGGGGATTGGGGGGCGTAAGACCCAAACCAGAGGGCGAGGGGGCTGCGCACAAGTGCACAGGCTACTTCACACGAAAGAGGTCTGTGCAAAGGGCTTCAAAAGGAAACACAAAATCCCCTCCATGTATATATGTATATACTATCTGTCTTGTCACTCCACCAGCCCGGTGGAGGATCCTGACACAGTGGTGCAGGAGGACTTGGCCCCCTTTGATCCATCCTTATCTACCCTAGAGAGGTCTGTGTGAGGCCCAGAACTCCCCAGCTCAGCCCCCTCACCCAGCTGGGCCTGGCCTATAACTCATACACTCTGGCCTGGCTTCAGAGGGGCCGTGGTGGTGAAACTGCAGCCCCGCCTGGTACCGGCCACACTCTCCCCCAGGCCCTGGGGATTAGGGCACCACGGGGGGGGGGGGGGGGGGGGGACAGCTGCATTCCTGCAGACCACCTCACCTCCAATCCTTTCCGATCTGGGCTCTCAGGCTTCTGTGGGCCAGCCCAAGGGCTCTAACAGCACTGCAACTGGAGAAACGAGGAAGTGAGATTGTTTCTCCTCAGGAACCCTGGGCCTTCCTCTGAGACAAGCTCTTTCCAATGGCATCCGTGTGAGTCAAGCGCCAGTGCCTGGAGCCAGAAAGCACCCTCCTCAGTGCCTGGCAGACCTGCTTCAGCAGCTCCAACGGAGAAAGCAGCAGCCAGCAACCGAGGGACGGGGTCACCCACCCACTGCTTCGGCCCCTGACAAGCTTCTGCTTTCACTGCTCCCTAACAAAGCAGGGTCTTTGCCCTGGATAAGGGCAACCATAAGCTCTTTGAGGGTAGAGCTGTGCCCTTGGTCCTTATATCCCAGGGTTTGATGCAGGCCTGTGCAGAGAAAGGACATGGGCATTTCCAGGAAGCTTTCTTTTGCTCATGACCTCTTCTCTTTCTTTCTTTCTTTTGTATTGAGACAGGTGCACAAGTGACCAAGGGGCAGAGACAGAGCCTGAGTAGGGCCTGAGCTTACCCAATGCAGGGCTCAAACTCCCAAACCATGAGATCATGACCTGAGCTGATGTTGGATGCTTAACCGACTGAACCACTCAGGTACCCCCATGACCTATCTCTTTCATTTGTCCTTGGTGGCAAGAGAACTTTTCCAGGACCAGAGCTGATCTGGGAATCCGAACACCTGGGCCTAAGCTCTTCTGCTTTCTGCATCAGCTGCCCCATGTGTGAACCCCACGGTGGTGGAGGAAGATGGGCTGGGCCCCTTGGCTGGCCAGCACACCGCACACCTGCTGGAGGTTCCCTCCACCACTGCTTTCAGAAGCCTGTGGAGACGTGGCCAACTCCACAGTCAAAGAGCTGTGTCCCTTGAAGTGCTTCCAGTTAACATTTCCTCTCCGGAGAAGATAAACAGCAGGGCTGGTGACATCAGTGTAGCCACCTAGGGCTTAAAGTGGGAGGGCTGTTCGTGGGTACCTCTGAATTCAGGTTTGTGGTTGCTGCTACTCTATCAGTAATACTATCTCTCGCCTTCACAACAGCCTCTCTAGAGGTGAGGAGCACAGATTCTTATTGCCCCGATTTTAACCATGAGAAGATGGAACTAAGCAAACTTATCTGGCTTGCCCAAGATTTCATAGCCAACGTGTGGGAGCCAGAATTAAGCTTCAGGCTCCTGGCTCTGTTCTGTGAACTGCATACACTAGGGAAGAAAGGTCTCCCAACACGGGTCTCTTCTCTGGCTCCCTGGGACTCTGAAGGCAGGAGCGAGGGGGCAATTGCTCAACGTAAACCTCAAGGATGGGGACGCTCCCCCATATTCTATACCTCCTTACAATCCGCCATTTATTCACTCATCAAATATTCATTACCTACCTCGTACCAAGCACAATAGCGCCCCTCCCCATCCGCAGGGGACATGTTCCAAGACCCCCCCTGGCGGACGCCTGAAACTGCGGGTAACACCGAACCCTATATAAACTATGGTTTTTCCTATACTTACCTACCTATAACAAAGTGAAACTTATGGGTTAGGCACAGTAAGAAATTAACAATAATACAAAGAACATGTCTAACAATATACTGTAATAAAAATTAGCTGGATGTCACCTCTCAAAATGCCTTATTGTATTCTACTCACCCTTCCTCTTCCTGTGATGGTGGGAGATAGTAAGTGCTGGTGGGATGAGAGGAAGTGGGGGTGATGACGTCACACTGACGTAGAATGAGGCTACCATTGACCTTTGGCAGATTCGTCAGGACGATATTCTACTACCTGAGCGCAGGTGACGACAGGTAGCAGAAGCCTGGGAAAGCGAAACCGCAGACGGGGGACGGGTACCACTGCACTGTGCTAGGAGCTGGCCACAAAGATGCAGTAACCTCTGGGTCTGAGGTGTGAGAAGATTTCAGCCTAAAATGGAATCGGAGGAGAGGAACTGGAGAATCTCACGCGTGCGCCCTCAGAAGGATGTGCCTGCCTGGGCGCCTGATTATGCAAGACTGACACTTCTTGATCCTGACCAATGAGCATCCGCCAAGAATCTCTCCGCGTCCTCAAGCCTGGACTCTGGCTGGGCTCCCCACTTTGCACTCCGTGCCAGGAAATACAGCCCACTCCCAAACCCTTGAGGGACTGGCCTCAGGCTCGCCGCCGCGCACTTGTTCTGATTTACTCAAATTATGGTAATTCAAGAGTGCCTCAATTTACCTTTTCATTTAGATTGACGGAAGAGACAGACATTAATCTGATGGGGAAAATCTGTTATAAAATGGCCCACAGGACCGATAGGGGCATTCCAGTCCCCCACCGAAGACTCCCCTTCCAGGGTCTTCTTCCTACCCCGCTTGCCTTGCGCACCAGATTACTACTAACGCAGAATGCGGAAGTAATAGATTATAAAGTGTTCCCTCTGCTTACCCTCAGCACTCAGACCTCTGGAGAGTGATTTCCTCGGAGCCTGCCGGTGTGAAATAGACCTCCTTAAACCTCCTGCCTTCCAAGATCTCCGAGTGCAGCTTGGTTCTTCCACCACGTGAGCCAGACCAGGTTCCATAACAAATCAACTAATGACAAGAAAGCCTGTGCTATAGAAGTCTAGTTTAGGGGCTAGGGTATCCGTCTCGGAAGAAGTACATTTCAGGGGACACCTGAGCATGACTAAGAGTTACCCAAGTCACAGGAGAAAACACCTCATCATCCAGGTGGAGATCTTTAGCAGGCTGTTGGATATAATAGGGATCTAGGTTGCGTATAAGACATTTGAAAAATATTAGCCTAAGACTCGATGACATACCCTTCCCATGTCCAGTATCCAACAGTCCCCCAAAGAAGGAAACTCTTAAGAGTAGCATGCAAACAATTTCTAAATAAATTCCTAATTTGCAGTTCCAATGAGTTGGTCCCAGTCAGCACGTTTCATATGGAAATTGGCTAACAGTCTGCCTGGAGTTGGCCATCTCTCCCTTCTGCCCACATCCCCACCTGGACCAGGTTTCCCTCTGTCTTACTCTACTCTTTCCTTCTCCCTCACACCAGTAGAAGATCCTTCCATTAAAAGCAGCCTCTCTTTCTTGTGTCTCCCTCCTGCCAACATACTGGTTCTCTCCTTCCTTTTCTGGGCCAAGCAGGTGCCTATTGCTCTCACATCCTTGCTTTCCTCTGCTCTGTATTGCAGGAAGACTGGCTCCTGCAAGCTGTGTTCCCCACAGTCAGCTGAGAACCAGGGCTGTTCAGTGAAATTGGGGAACAGGAGAAAGAAAGAAGCCAGGTCATTTGTCCCCACTTCTCTCTGCTCTGGGTGTGGATTCCAGCAGGGGCTTCACCTCCTTCATATTTTCAGCTCCCATCAAGTAGCCCCTCACATGAGTCTGGTTCCCATTAGGTAGTCCTTTATAATGCCAAGTCCCAAAGGGAAGCTCTTGCTCGTGGCCAATGGTACACCCTGTCCCTCCCATGTCCCCCAGTCTCAAGGGCAGTAGCGGCTCTCAGTGAAGCCACGCTCTGGCCTTTCTGCAATTCCAACAATCCAACTAGCTACCTGCATTGTCCTCCCTATATTTTTTCTCAAACTTTTTGGTTTTAGGATTCCTTTACACTTAAATATCATTGGTGATATGGTGATTTATAATAAGATATGTTTAGTCTACATTCCCATTCTTGCCAAAGAGCTCCTAAAACCCTTGGAATTTCCTAAGTGATGAGAGCTATAAAGGTGTCTTTTGTTAGCTCCAGAAAGCTCCTTGGATGGGGTACTGGTTGCTAGGACAACCAAGGTTGTATTTAGAGGGCTGGGGCTTTCAGTCCCACCCCTCTAACCTCCAGAGAGGGGATGGGGCTGTATGCTGAATTCACTCACCAACGCCCAATGACTTGCATGCCTATGTAAAGAAGCCTTTATAAAAACCAAAAAAAAAAAAAAAAAAAAACCAGGGACGGTTGGACACCCCCATGGGTGAACACATGGAGCCTGGGGACAGCGCCATGCTGAGATAGCCCCATGCATCTCTGCTATCTAGCTGTGCCAGAGTTAGACCCTTTTATAATAAACCAATAATCGAGTGAGTAAAATGTTTCTCTGAGTTCTGTGAGCCACTCCAGCAAATTAATTGAATCCAAGGAGGGAATTGGAACAGGTGACAACCTAGACTCGTGATTGGGATCTGAAAGGGTGGAGGCAGGTCGGGGCAGTCTTGTAAGGCTGAGCCTTTAACCTGTAGGATCCGATGTCCATCTCAAGGTAGACAGTGTCAGAATTGAGTTGAATTGTAGGACACCCAGCTGGGATCAGAGAATCACTTGGCAGTTGGGGAAAGCACACACTTTGGAACTGGATGCGGAGTCTTCTGTTAAAATCACTAAATAGCTGGATTCTGTGTACTGCTATTGGCTATATTAGACATTAAAACAGGGACGCCTGGGTGGCTCAGTCGGTTGAGTGTTCGAAGTCCACTCCGGCCATGATCTCCCAGTTTGTGAGTTTAAGCCCCACATCAGCCTCACTGCTGTCAGCACAGAGCCTGCTTCAGATCCTCTGTCCCCCTCTCTCTGTCCCTCCCTGGCTTGTGCACTCTCAAAAATAAATAAAACATTTTTTAAAAAGGAAAACAAAAAATTACACATAAATGCATTTAGATTAAAAATAAACCTATTCCATGTTAACATAAATTAACATTTTTATTTTTAAAAATTATAAAAACCGGTGGGCTCAATTGGTTAAGCCTCCAACCTCGGCTCAGGTCATGACCTCAGGATTTATGAGTTCAGACCCTGCATAGCCACTCTGCTGTCGAGCCCTCTTTGGATTCTCTCTCTCTCATTCTATTTGCCCTTTCCCTGCTCATGCCTGCACACATGCATGCTCTCTCTCTCAAAAATAAACATTAAAGAAATTATAAAAACAAAAATACACTTGTGAGCTGAGTGGCATTGTTTTTTTTTAATGTTTTATTTATTTTTTGATACAGAGAGAGACAGAGCATGAGAGGGGGAGGGGCAGAGAGAGAGAAGGAGACACAGACATGGAAGCAGGCTGCAGGCTCTGAGCTAGCTGTCAGCACAGAGCCTGATGTGGGGCTCGAACCCATGAACTTGAGATCTGACCTGAGCCGAAGTCGGAGGCTTAACCGACTGAGCCACCCAGGCGACCCTGAGTGGCATTGTTTTACATGTGTACAGATCTCTTGTCTGGATGAATAATGTCTGGATTCTCATATCTGCTTCTGCATTAGATCTACTGTGATATTTCGTTGGGACTGAAGTGTAAGGATTTCTGGCCTCACTCAGATTTGCCATTGAGATTGGGTATAGTATTTTCATAGGCTTGGCTGATAATTGTGGATCTTCTTCTTTGATATGGTACCAAAACTCAACAAGTGGTCTAGTTTCTTCAAGGTAACTTGCAATGTGGAATTTGAAACCATATTGTTGAACTTTTGTGCTCTGTTACAATGAAATATATTAGTCTCTCTTGAATTTTGAATGGATCTTCGTATCCATGATTTTGTGATCTCATGTACTGATCATTCAAAAATATGGGGGGGGCAGGGGGAGCTGCCTGAGTGGCTCAGTCAGTTAAGTGTCCAACTTGAGCTCAGGTCATGATCTCGCAGTTCATGAGTTCAAGTCCCACATTGTGCTGACAGCAGAAAGCCCAGAGCTTGCTTCACATCCTCTGTCCCCTATTCTCTCTGCCCTTCTGCTGCTCATGCACTCTCTCTCATTCTCAAACAATAAACTTTTAAATATATATATATATTGGTAGGGTGTCTGGCTGGCTTGGTTGATAGAATATGTGACGCTTGATCTCAGGATCATGGTTCAAGCCACACATTGGATTTAAGCCTACTTAAAAAAAAATACGTATATATAGGCTCATTAAATCATAAAAATCTTCCAAGTGAAGGAGAGCCCATTTCATAAAATATCAAAGGCCACCTTCATTAATATCAACACCAATCCCATCAAAAAAGTCTTTAAGTATTAGGTAGCTGTCAAGCTCACGAGGTGGATACAAGGTTTTCAAAATTCTAATTTCTACTTTAAAGCTGAAGATTTATAATTGGCAACAATTACTATCATTTGTTTTCATTGAAGTTGCAGTCTTACTTTGATCACTCTCAAAAATTACTACAAAATATCCAAGTGTAATAAAAATTTGTCATTTTCTAAAGTAAAAAAAAAAATAGTGTTCTATAAAGAAAGCAGTTAGTTCAGTTCACAAATGCAAAAAAATTGCACATGCTTTTTCCTTAAAATAACCATCATACTTCTGTAAGCACTAGAAATGCTTTATACATGCTTCCTGTATCAACACTTAACCAACTGAGCCACCCAGGCGCCCCTAGGTTTTTATTTGTTTTTGTGTTAGTCTTACTTTTCAGAATATCCTCAGTGCCTTTTTGTGCATCCCTAAACAACTATATTTTATAATGTTTATTTATTTTTGAAAGTGAGAGAGCACAGCTGGGGAGAGGGAGAGAGAGACAGACACATCAGATGGCAAGCTCCAGGCTCCAAGCTGTCAGCACAGAGCCTGACTTGCGTCTTGAACTCACAACCCGTGAGAGCATGACCTGCGCTGACGTAGGACGCTTAGTGGTCTGAGCCATCCAGGTGTCACCTAAACAATTATTTTTAAGTTTAGTACAGTTTTGAAGTTAGTTACTTTTTTGTTTTTGCTAGTTTCCTGTCAAGACAAGCAGACTATGCCAAAGCATAATTTCCAGTCGCAGCCCAGGACTGTCAGGGGGTTCTACTTGGCATTTCTGGGCTACTTCTAACTTGTGAGGCTGTGATCTTAAGCGTAGGACTGAAGGGGAAGGAGCTTAGACAATACCACATCACTTCTGCCCACACCCCGTTGGCCAGGACTCTTAAGGCCAAACCCAGGAGCAAGTGTGTCTGGGAAATGTAGTCTTGCTCTGCGCCTAGGCAAAAGTAAGCCGGATTTAGAGAACCCATTGCATTGTCTCTGCCTCTCCAATGGAACTCATGCTCCCTGTGAAGTACTAGGGTATTTACTCCTTAAAGATGTGTGTCCTGTTTAGCATATCTCTGTTCCTCTCCTAGAAAGCACTAAATGCAAAAAAGAAAAAAAAAAAGGCACTAAATGCACTTTAATTGACTATTCAATTCTGGAGGAAAAGAGCATTCTCTGTTACTTAATGCTCTAGTGTCACTAAAACTTGGGGATTATCTTTCCTCTCTGTCGTCTCTGTAATTTTGTATTTCCTAGACCCTAAGAAACAATTTGCCTGTCTACTAACTGTGGACTTTATGTGAGGATACAGAGTTTGACCTGTAAACAGCAGACACTCTTCAGATAGAGCACAGAGATAAGAGAGGCAAAAAGAATATTAGGGCAGAAATAGACCTGCACTAGCAGTCAAGTCTGAAGTGTTTAGGAAGCCGAGATGTATCACATTAGTGATAAACACAAAGCTTGAAATCAGGGTTTTATGAGCTGAGAGGATGAAAATCTGAAAGATGAGGATTTACTTTGTATGTTTGTTGTAAGGATTCCAGGAAATAGTATAAATACAGTACTTAGCACCATACTTGTCCAATTGTAAAAATTAATGAGTGGTAGTTGAGGTGGGAAACAAAGGCAGAAGGAAAAGGGAGATAAATTAAATTTCCTTGGGGTGCCTGGGTGGCTCAGTCTGTTAAGCCTCCGACTTCGGCTCAGGTCAGATCTCACGTTCGTGGGTTCGAGCCCCGCGTCAGGCTCTGTGCTGACAGCTAGCTCAGAGCCTGGAGCCTGCTTCCGGTTCTGTGTCTCCTTCTCTCTCTGCCCCTCCCCATCTCAACCTCTGTCTCTCTCTGTATCAAAAATAAATAAAACATTAAAAAAAATTAAATTTCCTTATAACCTGCAGCCCATTGACAAATACTTGAGGCAGACAAAGTATGACATTTCTCCAGGAACTCGCTACAGTCCTAATGCTTTGCTAGAGGGAAAAACAGCCTTACCTTGACAATAGCTAGGCCTCCAGGATCCTGTGAGTCTTCTTTAGCCTATGAAAATCCTTCCAAAAATTTCCCTTGCCTTTACCTACCCCACCTCCCAAGCATATGAGTCACTCCTCACAATCCTGGGGCAGCTCTCTCTGCCCAAGGGTCCCATGCTTTAATAAAACCACCGTTTTTGGTCTCAGTCCGGTGAGCGTCCCACTCTTGGTCTCGTCTCAGGTCATGATCTCATGGCTCATGGGTTCAAGCCCTGTGTCAGGCTTTGGGCTAACAGAACGCAGCCTGCTTGGGATTCTTTCCCTCTCTCTGCCCCTCCCCTGCTCAAATGTGCACTCTCTCTCTCTCTCTCTCTCTGTGTCTCAAAATAAACAAACATTAGAAAAAAATAAAACCACCTGGGTAGCTCAGTCGTTGAGCATCTGACTCTTGGTTTCCACTTAGGTTATGATCTTGCTGTTCATAGGTTCAAGTCCCAGGTTGGGCTCTATGCTGGCAGAATGGAGCCTGCCTCAATTCTTTCTCCCTCTCCCTGTGCCTCTCCTGTACTCTCTCTCTCTAAATAAGTAAACATTGAATTAAAAAAAAAAAAAAAAAAACCTCAGTTCTTTGGACCAAAAGAGTGTGGGCATTGGAGGAGCAGGGCTCTTGTGCAAAGAGCACAGCAAGGGGTCTCCGGGTCTCCCCTTTGAGAAAGTAAGGCAGACAATTAGGGCTGACACCGTCTCTCTACCCAACACTTCCTCCTGCCTCCTATGACTCCCCTGGGTTGAAAAAAAAAAAGCAGTTTGAGAGAGAGCACAAATCGGGGAGGGGCAAAGAGAGGGGGACAGAGGATCTGAAGTGGACTCTACACCGACAGCAAAGAGCCTGATTCGGGACTCAAATTCACAACAGGCGAGATCATGACCTGAGCCAGGTGCTGCCAACTCTCCACAAAGAGAAAGTGGTTTTAGAACTGCAGGGGGCTTTCTCTGCACTTAGGCCCCCAGCTCTCAGTTCCAGGAAACTTTGTTGTTGTTGTTGTTGTTGTTGTTGTTGTTGTTTAAGTAATCTCTACACGCTATATGGAGCTCAAACTCACAACTCCCAGATCAAGAGTCACATGCTCTACAAACTGAGCCAGCCAGGTGCCCCACTTCCCAGGAAACTTCCAAACACAGCACCTGAGCACAGTCCAACACTAAATCAAGTAGACGGGGGTATGAGACCAAATACTTGGCCTCGTTCATTCAGCCTTTAATTATGATATACCAGGCACAAAGTGCTGGGGCACAGTTAGGTGAAGAAACTAGTCTTTGCCTTCATTGCATTCAAGTTAGGAAGGCAACACAAAACAGGCAATTAATTTCCGGTTGTAATAAGTATCACAAAGAAAAACCAAGTAATAATGGGGTCACTAGAGTGGTTGAGAGGGACTTATTCATCTCCTCATTCTCTCCTGGGCTAAGGTGCAGGGGCTGCAGCTGGGGTAGAGAGAGGTACAGATAGGGGAAATGAGAACAGTAGAGAAGGAAGGGTAGAAGGAAGAGAGCTTGACTCACAGAAGGGACAGGGTCTGCCTTGGTTAGCTGAGTCCGTAGAGGGGCCCAAAGCTGCTGGTGGCCCAGGGCACCGGCTTTCCTGGTGCTCACCTTGAGTTCATACCCTGTGCCTCCAGGTTTTCTCCAGGGGTCCTTCTGTCCCAATGTGAAAAGGGAGAGGATTCATTTTCAGAAGTACTAAATAAAAACTGTGCTATCCAACAGTTGGTCTACAACCTACTGGAAATATGTATCAACCAACCCCAACAATGGAATCCTAAACCTTTAGACACTTCACTTCCTGGCTCTCCTTCCACTCTCCCAATGATTCAAGGGCTTATTTTCGAAGGCTTCCTAATGAGCATGCACCCTAGAATAAAGGGAAGAGGGACTTAAAGTCTCTGCTTCACCTCAGGGAATGTACATTTGTTCCAATCAGACTACTTGTTGACTCACGTGAGCATAGGCTACTTCCAGTAAAGGCTGAAACCTCTCTAGTTCTCAGCCAATGAGGAGCCAGGGGAGGGACTTGCGCGCTAGGAGATAAATTGCCTGCTGCGACTGCCCCCCAGGTTGGCCTCTCCCGTCAGACCCCTGCACTTGCAGGACCATTATTAAAGTCTCACTTCTCTATTCTGAGTCTCCTCATCTCTTCTTTGATTGGGTCAGTAGACTTATTTCTCACACTGAGGTTGTGAGCTTGTGACAGTCTGGCAGGGACCCCAGGGGAGACCTCGAAGAAGACAGATGCACACTCCAAGTGTGACCGCCAAACATCCTGGTGCCCCAAGATGACCTGGTTGGAATCATTGGTTCCTGATGGAAGAGCGGAAGCAGAACAGCATTTTCCCTGAAAATCAAGTGGCCCCTGGAGGCAGCTGTCGTTTTGAGAGGGCTGTGTATGCAGGACTCTCCTGGGCCTGCCTGTCAAGGAGCTCAGGAAAAATGAGCCCCAGGGAGCAGTGAGTCACCCCTGCATGACAGCCACGGCCACCTAGCCTGGGACGAAGAGCAGACACCAGGACTGACTCAGGACTGCTCCGGAGGCAGGCGCAGCAGGCAGGAGAAACTCAGGCCTCAGCTCTCCCGGGTGCCCCACACCTCACTCCCAGAAGGCCACTGCCCCACCTCTGCCCTTCAGTACCCAAGTCAACTGCGTAGGCCCCCTTTTCCATGAAGGACAACCCTCCTGGCTTTCCATCCACAGATCAACAATTCTTTCCTGGATGGGAGTCATGTGATCATTCATAAATATGGAGCCTTCCATGTGGCAGCAGAGACCAAAAAAGTAAAGAAAACAATCCTTCCTTTAAGGAGATCACAATCTCCTGGGGCAGATTAGGAACTACACATAAGGAGTCTGGGAATATATGTGCGTGTGCATGTAAGTGTGTGTGTGTGTATATACACATCTCACATACGACACTCAAGCCCATGAGAGGCCACCTCACTCAGCCTGGGCTATTTGGAGGGATGAGTGGGACCTGCCGGGTTGAGTGCAACAGCCCTTCAGGGGAGCAAAGAAGCAGCGGATCCGCGTGTCCACAGTGAAAATGGGAAATACATGGACGCCTCCTCAATCTATGCCAAAGAAACATCGGCCCTCACTTGCTTCTGATTTTGTTTGAACCCAGGGCTTCTGCACACCCACCGCATCTGCAGACAATACACCATTAACCGTGCTCACAAGTGGCAAAAGGCTCCTATCCCCTGTTGTTATCAAAATTTTGGTGGTGGGGGGGGTCACGGGAGAGAAATATAAGATGTTTCAAATGCAGCAAAAGGTATCGAAGATGAAAATAGGGTGACCAATTGTCCCAATTTTAGCCCCAAACGTTCTGCATCCTGGGAAATCCTTGGTCCCAGGTAATGTAGGACAACGAGTCCCCCTAGAAAAGACCGTGCAAGAAGGGACAGGAAGCCAGGGCTAGCTGGTCAGTTAACCACCTTGGGGAGATAAGGGTTGCCTGCAGGGGACAGAGAGGGTGTGTCTATATATGACGGAGAGAAACTCTTCTCCTTTGGTAGCATTAACCCCACCTCTCTCTCACCCTCATCGTCACCCCATCCTGAATCCTCTTGGACAGACTCTGAACAGCACCCCCCAGCAGTACTTCCTCATCTCTCAATAACCCCTTGGGGGCACGCACTGGGCTTGCATCCCCCTTACACATACATCATGCCTGGCATCGTCCTGGTCTTAGAGCAAGCCCCAGTGGAGTTGTGCTTCAAGCAGTGCCTCCAAGCAGCTGTCTTTAACCTGTTCCTGCCCAGTGCACATGGACCCCCTTGCTCACATTCTGTGCGCCTGCTACAGCCTTGAGCGCTGCCTGATGGCCCATGAGGGGAGGGGAACGGCAGGGCAGCTTGAGCTGTGAACAATATGACTCTTCGAGTCTTCTCCTCTGAAAGGAGACATCTGAACCCCACCCCCCAAGCCAAGGCAGGGTCAGAAGGGGCAGCAATGTTGTTCCACTGATGCCACGCGTCCACCAGACCCCACGTCTGCCCGAACGCCACCAGTCACGCTCAATGCCGCCTCTGTTGCGAGGTTGCCGGTGAAAAGCCCCTGTGTTGTGACTCCTGGCTCCAGTGAGGTCTTCGATACAAGGTCTCCATTCATGCCAGGCTGGCCCTCCTCGGCTGCACAGGCAGCCCCTGCTCCCTGAGGAAAGCTGCCTGGGGTACAGGGTGGATCTTCCCCTCTGCTTCCACAAAGGCCAAGCACACACTGCCCGTCTTCCCTCCCTCCAGCCAGCACCACCTTCTGTCCGCCTTCTGGGAAACCCTGACACAGGTTCAGAGAAGCAGGGCCCAGGAGCGCACAGCGCAGTGGGTCCTGGGGAGCCTGTACCTCTCTGTTAACAGCCATCCAAGCTCCTGGCTGCCACAAAATGTCAATGAGAGGACACACACAGCGAAACATACAAAGGAAGAAAACACACTGTGTGAAAGGGATCTACCTCTTGAGACTGAATGGACAGTCAGTTCTGGGGAATGGGGCAACTTTATTGGTTGGAGAGCTGGTTGACTGGCTTTTTGAAGCCCACAGAGCATGGTGAATCCTGTATTATTCTGTAGTGCATTCACACTTCAAGCAATGGAAGAGAGCAGTGGTTCTCAAATATGAACATGCACCAGAATCATCTGGAAGGCTTGGTACAATGCAGATCGCTGGGCCGCCCACCAAAGGCAGTGGTTCATCAGGAGTGGATGGAGCCTGGGAATGTGCATTCTTACCAAGTTCCCAGGAGATCCAGATGCTGTGGTCAGAGGATCTCACTTCAATCTACCATCATAATAGGGGTAACTTGGTGGTTCAGTCAGTTGAGAGTCTACAAATTGGTCTCAACTCAAGTCTTGATCTCACAGTCTTGAGTTCAAGTCCTATATTGTGCTCCATGCTGGGCATGGAGCCCACTTAAAAAACTAAAAGTGAAAAATAGGAACCATCACAACAGGGTCCTCCCTGTTGAAAAAAAAAAAAAGACAACAGCCCCCAAGTGGAGTCACCTGTGCTAAGGCCCATGCTACCTAACCAAACTGCTGCTTCAGCCTTTCCCAGGAATGTAATCTTAACCAGTCAGTCTTGAATCTCCTGGTCAACACCAGTGAGGAAATCTGCCTGACAGACCAACGGCATGCTCCAAAGGAAGGTGACCTTGTCAGAAACAATCCATTTCTTGCTAGAAGAGGAATCACTACCTTGCCCTGATTCCTTCCGCCTGTAAATTTTCCGTTTTGTACAGCTTCTTGGAGCTCCTTTCCACGTGCTAGATGGGATGCTGCCGATTCATGAATCATTGAAAGAAGTCATTAAGATCTTTACATGTATTCCATTGAATTTTGTTTTTTAACACTCCTAACTTCATAAATCACTTGAGTTCCCAAAGACAGTTCCAAAGCAAAAAGTAGCCACAAATGCAGTGCAGACTAAATATATCCGAATTGAGGGGATTTGGGGAAAAAAGAGGTAGACATGTGTTGAACGCTTACTACAATGTTTTCATCATCTCACATGATCATCATAAAGTCCTATAAAGTGGGTAATAATTTCCCTACTTCACAGATGAGGGAAGGGTAAGGCTCAGTCAAGGTCCATCCTTTCCCCCAAGGGTAAGGGTGTAAGGCTACTCAGCCCTCTGAGGGCAGGCCTGCCTGAATGAGGGGAGGTAGGGTTTGTCAGAGGAGCTTCCTAGAGGAAAAGGAACTCAAGCTGGATGGTGATTGTGATGAGCAGTGAAAAGGAGTGGGGAGTTGGTGAAATGCCATATTGAAATTGGGGACAGGGGAAGGGAGGTGTCCTCCATGTTGGATGGGATAAGAGTCAAGGAGGTAAGAACAGACTGTTTGGGGGGAGGGGTGGGATAAATGGCAGGCGAGGGTGGCCCCGTTGAGGAGTAGTAAGAGGTGAGTTGTAGAGGCTGGGAAGAGGGGACCCCGGGCTGCTATCAGGCCTTGAGTGTCACACCAAGTCCAATGAGCCTGATACCGTGCTCAGCAGGTGCTCCTGAGGGGTTCAACATTGGCAATGGCATTGATGTGTGAAACAAAAGCAGAATTTAAAACATGAAATTTCCTTATAACTTACAGCCCATTGACAAGTCCTTGAGACAGGCAGAGTGACATTCCTATAGGAACTCAGCTGCCTCCATGATGACACTTTGTTAAGGGGCAAAAGGCAATCTTAACATTATCCTGACCCCCAGGATTCTGTTAAGTGTCTTTTAACATAAAAATTCCTTTGGAAAGTTCCTTTTATCTCTATCCCCCCCCAAGATATATGTTGGTAATCATCCTCAAAGCTTATGCCTCACTGATAGCCATCTGAAGGGTTTCATGACTGATCTTTTACTAAACAGTAGTAAATGACCTCTTCCTAACAACAGCTAGCCCCTCAGGGTCCTGGAACCCTTGTTTCCAAAATTCCTTTGAGACTTACCTCCTCTCAACTTGAAGGTATATAATCAGTCACTCTTCACAACCCCATGGGTCCCATCCCTATGCTTTAATAAAACCACCCTTTTGCATTGAAGAGGTCAAGAATTCTTCCTTGGCCGTCCGCTCTGAACCCCAACTCTCCAAAACACATCAGTATGAGTAGGCTAGGGCATGATAGCTCGTCTGGCAGTCAGCCTACCAAGTTGCAGTTCAGGGCAGTGAGTGAACAAGGTTCTTCCCTAATATTGCCATGTGATAAGTGGTACAGTCCATGGAGGACTGTGTGATCCAATGTGAGGTGTGTGTGTGTGTTTAAGATTTTAAGTCATCTCTACCCCCTAAGTGGGCTCGAACTATAACCCCCAAATCAAAAGTCAAACGCACCACCAACTGAGCCGAACAGGCGCCCTCTGTGTGATCCAATGTTGCCACCCCCTCAAGATTATCTAAGGGTTGTTATCTTCTGGGGTTTTTTTTCTCAGCTTCTGAGGGGTCACAGTAACCCCCAAAGAACCCAGCATTCTGCAGCAAAGGAAACGGAAATTAGTGATAAATAAATGGGCACAGTGCGGGACAGCAGACATTTGCCACAGACTGCCAAGGGCCTCAGGACCGTGAGTGTCCCTCTCTGTGTTCCAAAGGTGTCTTAAAATGAGAATTCTAGGGGCTCTTTCCCAGCCTTTTCTTCACTCCTTATGACGTCCTGGAAGCTAATTCCCTTTTGTTCAGCCTCCAAACGGGAAGGAAAAACAAAAGAATCCTGAGCCAAAAGAGGCTCTTTCAAAGGCCCTTCTCAGAAAGTGAGGACATTCTCATTGCCCCGGAGTGGGTGGAGTGCATCCGTCTCCCCAACCCGCCATCACAGCGGCTACCCACACGGGGGTGGGGGCGAGCAGGGGAGCCTGTGGGCTGCTCCCGCCATGTCCCTTCACCAGACCCACCTACCACCTGGGTTCACAGAGGTATCTTCTTACTGGACTATAAGAGCAGGAGGCTGAGCAGGGAGATTCCTCATTGCATTTGTCCTCAGATGCAGTCTTTTATCGAGTGGGCAGCAGGCCAGGCCAGGCCCACAGAAAAAAACCACTATTCCCTTCTCTGTGCCGGTGGAGCTGAGCCAGAGGGTGGGGGAGATGCTGTTCGCGAGAGGCACTTTGGAAATTCCTCACATTTTTTGGCTTTTGTCTCTGGGCATTGAGATGGAGATCCACGTTTGACTCTACTGAGAGAGCTCCGGGTCTCTCTTTTGCATTCAAAAGGAAGCTCCTGGCTGAGAGCAGAAGGAATTTGGTGGCTGTTTTCTCATGTCAATGACCAATTGAGTCATTTGGGATGGGGGGTACAACAGAGGGACTGGTTTTCGGTTGCGGCTTCTTCACGACAGTTCCCTTGCTCACCTTTGGCCCCAGCGCCAGGCCCAAGTCCTAAGGGATGTAAATGAGACATCTTTTCCGAAAAGAGCTGCCCTCCAGCACCTTAGGGGTTCCGGGGGAACATTAAAGGCACCTGCACGCCGGTAGGCCAGACTGGGAGCCTGTCTGCCAGACCCCAAGCAAACCATTGCAGACTTGGTTGCCCGGTTCCTGTCCCCTCCCGACGTGGACCACAGTTTGGTCCCGTCCTCCCATTTTCCCTCCAGGAGTGGTCAGGGTGCCAAAGGTGACGGTCAGGGTGTGTACGACCAACATTAAGGAGGGACGGGGACGCCAGAGCGAGGCTCCGTCAGGACATTGGCCAGAATTCCCCCCCAGGCCTGTGATTTCAGACTTCCACATTCCTCTCTGTCCAGCAAGGCTCCTGCCCTGGCTGTGAAGGAAGATCCCTGCACTACCAGTTTGGGATCCTGTCCTTTCGTTCTCCAGCTGAACTGGCACCCCTCTCCCACCAGATGCCACTTTGCAAATCAACTGATTCGCAAGCAGCAGGGTGGGAGGAAGAGAGGAAGCAGGAAGCCTCCATGCTGTGCCTAAGGTCACCACAATCTCCTGAATGCCATCAATTAGCTTCTCCCTCTCCGTTCACTCTCTTCCCGATTCTGTCCAAATCACCTACGCTCAGCCGACTCGACTCTCTGTATCTCCTTTGTGACCAAAATTAAGCCTTCATCAAGGATCGCTGGCCCAAAGGAGGGGAGACCCTACCAATAAAATGAAGCAGAAGCTTACATGACAGTTACCCAGTGATTTCTCAGAGAAGCTCGTCCCTATGGTCAGGTTTTGTCCCCGCCAGCCCAACCGCACGGACCTGGTCTCCCTCCAGGAAGTAAAAAGAAAACTGACGTAAGGGGCAGCAGTCATTGATGAAGAGTGCGCCAGGCCACTGTAACTCACTGCAGGACCTCAGGGAGTCACTTAACCTCTGAGCTTCAGGTCTCTCTGAAAAATGAATAGGCTGGCAAGATCTCCAATGTCCCTGGCAGCCTAAAGCTCAGAGTGTGAGCTCCTACCCAGGGAGCAACTCATCCATTTCCTCCTGCTGCTGCTGCCGTAGTGCTGGCCCTGCCCCGGGGCACTGGCTGTGGCTGGAACCCAGTTATTTCATGGTCTCAACCCTCCCCCCACCCCTGGGGGGCCTGACCAGTGACCACCTCAGGCAGACCACAGCCACCCTCTGGGCCATTTGAGCTCTCCAGCACAGCCTGGTCATTTCTCCAGATGCTCCAGGGTCTTTCAGTACTTTCTGGGGAAGAGAGGGGAGGGTCCCTTCTGAGTGACAGGGTCACAGACTAAGCAGACTCTTGGAACTCATCTGGATTCTCGAAACTTCTCCAAAAGCATGTCTACTCCTGCTTTCTTTCTTTTTTTCCTTTTCAACGTAAAGGAACACATTTTCTTGTGAAAAGGGATCGCACTAAATTGTGCACCCTCTCCTCTCCTGAAGGTGAACCCAACAACTGGTCTACCATAACATCCCGGACATCCACAAAGATGGCCTTTTTCCCCCCTTTTGTGCTGGATGCCTCCACCTTCTGTGTGAGGGGATGAGGCAGCCTTCACTTGCACCAGACTAGGTCGGCCAAAGCCCCGGTGTGTTGTGTCTCGTTCTCTGTGTATCTCTCAGGGTTTGTGTCTCTCTATGTCTCTTAGTGTTGCAGGATTCTTTACCTCAATACCCAGTGTTCGTTTTCTTGCCACTTGGAAGAACAAAGAGGTGGACATAAAATGAGCGGCAGGCAACAATTTATTAGAGCATAAGAGGAGGAGGTAGGACTGGGATGAAAGCGCTCTTTAAAGAGAAGGGGGCAGCCTGGGCGGCTCAGTTGAGCATCTGACTTCAGCTCAGGTCACCATCTCCGGTTCTGCGGGTTCAAGCCCCACATTGGGCTCTGTGCTGACAGCTTGGAGCCTGGAGCCTGCTTAGGATTCTGTGTCTCCCTTTCTCTCTGTCCCTCCCCCACTGGCACACACACTCTCTTAAACATAAATAAAATAAAAACATTTTTTTGAATAAATAAAGAGAGGGGGCATTCGAAGGTGAATACCCGTGGACTGTAGGCAAGGGTCTTGGTTTTATAGGGGTCTGAGCAGCATCCCCCTTTTTCTCCCTCAATCTTTCTCAGGTTCTACCCTTATTGGCTGGATAACTCTAGGTGCTGGGTTGTCCATTCCTGAATGGCTGGACTCCGTTGTGTGAGGAAGCAGACTATGGCCATACTGTCCCTCATTTATCATAAGTTTTATGGTTTACTTACTTTTAGTTAGGTATGTTGTCAAATTCCTGAGGGCAACCTGAAGGGAGGGGGTGGTGTCTGTTACATCCTTAAGAGAAACCTTATGCCCAAGCGGTTCGCCAAGGTCAACTACTCCTAGCATTGTTCCAAAAGTTGTTTCTCCCCACCCAGGAATCTCAGGTCCCAACCTTTCCCTCTCTCCCTATTATATCCTATCTTTCCCTATCAGCCCGCTCTCTGTCTTTCACTGTGTGTGTGAGTGTGTGTGTGTTCCTGGCATCTCTGCACACGTCTCTTCTGGGTCAACTGCAGGTGATCCCGTGAAGGCCGCCTATTTCCTCCTTCCACTCATGCCCAACTTCTCAAGTGTTTTCTAAAGGTAACCGGTTGTGGGGCCCCAAGACAAGCCTCTGTTCTAAACCCGTCCTAGCAGAGGTCAGAGTGAGCACAGCCAACCTCCCTCCAAAACCACAAGTCTGGGGCCCCAAGTACTGATGAGCAAGGCACATTTTACATGGATGCGGGCAGCGAGATGGTATCCACCATTCAATCAAGCTTCCTCGAGACGTTTTTCTCTCTCCAGAATTCTCAGAAAGCATCACTCCTTCACGCAGGTCACACTGGAAGCTGGAGCAGACCTTAGAGCACCTGCCGCACCTGCAGCCCCCGGGCCACGCGGCACCACGTGAACTGTGGGCCACAGCTGATTGGACCAAGGGTGAGCACCTGATGCGGGCGTGCCCCCTCTATTGGTCAGCCAGCGTCCTATGAAGTAACCAGGCCCAGGGGCTCGTGAAACCCCCACCTATACTTTGGGAGTTCGAGTCCAGGCAGAAGGGGAGTGAGGGACTGTCAGTGAGAGGAGCAGAATGAGGAGGGAAGAAAATTGAGAACAAAGAGAGATTGAGATCCGTTCATAGCAGAGTAGAATCGACTAGGGTCAACCGCTCCTGCTGGCAGGAAGCTGCAGATTCAGGCCGATGTAACGTCTGGAGGCCCTATCACCATGTACTGTGCGCCCCAGGTGCCTACCTTGCCCACCAGCAGGCCTTAGTGAGGTCCTGATACAGCTTGTTAAAGGGGCCTGGATGCATTCCTGAAACACCTACTCCCCAGAACCACAGCCCATGTGTCTTGGCCCTTCCTGGAGTTATAATCTGTGAAACTGAGGCCCTGGGGGGAAGAGTGCATTGATTCACTATTGCCAGATTTCAAGGTTGGGAGGGACCATCATGGAGAGGCTTTCCTCGCCCATGGTGTCCTTCTCAGACCCTCAGTGAGGACACTTAGTCCCCATTGTCCTGTCAAGAGAAATCCCAGATCTCTGTGTTTGGGTGGTGAGGACTGGTCACAAGCACCCACTATTCTGTTGGGTCCCCTTGAGTCCCCTCCACCCAGTGTGTTCACTCTGCCTGGGCCATACAGTACAAGGGGAGTGAGTGAAACTGGAGAAGAATGTGTGGAAGTTTGTGGCTTTCATCTCTTAAATAGCAAATTCCTCCAGGCCAATGCTGCAGGCATTAAACAATGATGTGTTCGGGAAGGCTCTAAGGCGTTACCTTAGCAACGCCCAGGCTGTTTTCAGGCAAGATCTCATTAAAGAGGAAAAAGAACAAAAATAATAAAGGGACGAGTCTGGATGGGGTCCAGGAATGGGGGGTCTTTTGGCTGAATGTGTGTGTTTTGTGTTCTGATGTGTTTGCAGCCCGCCTTTTTCAGTTAAGTTTCCTCTCAGCTCCCCGGTGGGGTCCACATGGGGAAGGTCGCACACTGGCATACTAATGGCAGGCTAAGAAAAGATAGCATGCTCCATGGAGGATGGGTTAGGAAGGGAAGGACAGCATAGCAGGGGCTACCTCAGCGGAAGTGATGGGCATAAAGCCTGCCAGGCGCCATGGCTCCTGGAAGGAAGAGGGCAAGTCTCTTGGCATGTGACCAATGTTTGGTCCCTAGAGCAGAGACCTGCAAGGTGGCAATCCGTCAGACCCTTGCTACTCACCGTGATCTGTGGACCAGCAGCAGAGGCAGTACTGGGGGGCTTGACAGAAATGCAGAATGTCAGCCTGCCCCAGGCCAACGGACCAAGTCTGTGTTTTCACAAGACCCTCTGTGATTCATGTGTGAACTGCAGCTTGAGAAATGCCGGGTAGGGCGTACCTTTGTTGTGTTGAAACATCTGCTAAAATAGGACAGCACTCCCACACAAACATATCCAGTTTGCTGATAATGTCTTTCAGTATGTTTGTTTGTAAGTAATCTTTATACCCAACATAGGGCTCGAACTTAAAACTTACAGGATCAAGAGTGGCATGCTCAATCTACTGAGCCAACCAGGTACCCTGGTGTGTTTGTTTGTTTTCGAATGTTTGTGTATTTTGAGAGAGAAGAGAGAGAGAGAGACTTGCACACACAAGCCCATGCCCAGGAGGGACAAAGAGGGAGAGAGAGAGAATCCCAAGCAGGCTCCACGCTCAGTACACAGCCCGACACAGAACTCCATCCCACGAGCTGTAAGATCATGACCTGAGCTAAAATCAAGAGTCTGATCCTCAGCTGACTGAGCCAGTGTGTGTGTGTGTGTGTGTGTGTGTGTGTGTGTGTGTGTGTGTGTGTTTATAAAGTTTATTTATTTTGAGAGAAAGAGAGAGAGAGAGAGAGAGAGAGAGCGTGAGTGGGGGAGAGGCAGAGACCAAAGACAGAGAATCCCACGCAGAGTCTAATGTAGGGCTCAAACTCATAATACTGTGAGATCATGACCAGAGCTAAAACCGAGAGGTTGATGATGCTTAACTGACTGAGCCCCCCAGGAGCCTTGTTTCTTAACATTGATGCCTTGTGGTGATGATGACGATGATGGTGCTGAGGGTGAAGGTGACATGAGGTTTGGACTGTGTGCCCACAAAGAGACATGTTCAAGTCTTACCTCTGGCACCTGTGAATGTGACCTTGTTTAGAAATAGTGTCTTTGTTGGGGCTCCTGAGGGGCTCAGTTAGTTAAGCCTCTGGCTTCAGCTCAGGTCATGATCTCACAGTTTGTGGGTTTGAGCCCCTGCACTCGGTTCTCTGCTTTCAGTGTGGAGCCCTATTTGGATCCTCTGTCTCCCTCTCTTTCTGCCCCTTCCCTGCTTGCACTTTTTCTCTCTCTCTCTCTCTCCCTCCCTCCTTCCCTCTTTCTCTCAAAAATAAATAAACATTACAAAAAGAAAGAAAGAAAGAAAGAAAGAAAGAAAGAAAGAAAGAAAGAAAGAAAGAAAGAAGAAAGAAAGAAAGAAAGAAAGAAAGAAAGAAATAGGGTCTTTGCAGATATAACCAAGTTAAGGCTTGGTCGTTAGGGTGGGCCCTAATCCAATAACTGGTGTCTTCATAAGAAGAGAGAAATTTGGATCCGGACACCCAGAAAGGATGCATTGTGATGACAGAGGCAGAGATTGGAGATGCTGTCATAAACAAAGGAGCACCAAGAATCACCAATGGCTACCAGTACCTAGGACTGAGGCCTGGAACAGAGTCTCCCTCAGAGCCCCTAAGGAAGAGCCAACTTGACTTCGAACTTGCAGCCTCCGGAACTGTGAGACAGTAATTTCTGTTGTGTTAAACCACCCAGTGTGTGGTGCTTTGTTACACCAGCCCCAGGACACTCATGTAGACGCTTTAAAAAAATTATTTTAATGTTTGTTTATTTTTGAGACAGAACGCCAGCAGGGGAGGGGAAGAGAGAGAAGGAGACCCAGAATCCAAAGCAGGCTCCAGGCTCTGAGCTGTCAGCACAATGCTTGATATGGGGCTGGAACCCATGAACCGCAAGATCATGACCTGGGCCAAAGTCGGACACTTAACTGACTGAGCCTCCCAGGCGCCCCAAGAGAGAGAATCTTAAGCAGGTTCGACGCTCAGCATGGAGCTCGACATGGGGCTTGAACTCATGACCTGAACTGAGATCAAGAGTTGGCCCCTTAACAGACTGAGCCACCCAGGCGCCCCCTAAAGCAACGTCACTTAAGTTATCTTGTGAAAGTGGTGGCAGATGAGGCGTTCTATTCAGTTTTACAAATAAGAGAGTCCCCTTATTACTTGGAGAGGTCACAAGAGTGAGGAGATACAATAGCTGGGCCCGACCCAGGGCTATATCATACCTGCCGAGTCCGTTAGGGACTCACTCCAAGGGGCTGCGGGCCTGCTGAGGAGCCTATGTGCCCGTCCCTTGGCAGCTGTCCTGTACCTGCTGCCACTGGCCCCGCGGACACCAGGTCAGTAAGGGAAGACTCATGCCGCAGAGTTCCTGTGTCTCCATCTCCACCGTCCACGTCGTACGGGCTCACGGGTGTGACCAGTAGCATGCGTCCTGGTCCACACCGGGACGTGGCCCAAGTATGCATCCTTCTTGTTCTCCAGAAGTTTAGTTGTCAAATGTCACCTGAGAGCGACGCTTTCCCCAAACCCACTAGTTTTATTTTCTTTATAACACTTAACAAACACCGTCCATAGCACTCCAGCTTCTTTGTCTAATTACGGCTATATTTCCTGTTTTCCTTACTTGAATGTCGATTCTGGTCCCCACAATAGAGCTTTATCCGTGACAGCTCCTCAATAAAGAATGGGAAGTGTGCCTGTGAAAAATATGACGGCATGTGCATGTACTGAGATGTTAAGCAGCCTCTGAAAAGAAAGAGTTGGGTCTGTGTGCCATCTGGGGAAAGGTGGCCGTGACCTTATTGAAGGAGGGAGCACTTTGAACAGTGATACACATTGTTTGATCCTGTTTGGTTTTTTAAAAACATATATCACAAATATAAACAGCTACCTATTGGCAGGGGGGCTACCTCTTGGAGGTGGCATTCGAGGGGGGTATGGACCAGGACCGGGGCCAGGTTGAAAGTGTAGGGGACGAGTCAGTTACTTGCAGAGACAGAGATTTTACAGAAGTCAGGGGAGGCACGTGCAAAAGGGACACCAAGGACAGATCCTACCTCGGTCAAGGGCTGACCAGCCTACAGGTCTGGGGAACCTCTGGTCCCTTTTCCCATTCCTGCTCCCATTGAACTGTGCAAGCCTGGGAAGGGTGGAAGCTGGTGGGGGTCCCCGGGAAGAGCATCCCAGCTGCTCCTGGGTGACCCAATGGAGGAGCTTAAACCAGTAACGGAAGTGCGGAGCGGCCGCTCAGCTGTGAGGGGGTCTGGTGGGTAGGTTAAGATCAGTGAGAGAATGTAACCAGGGGGATATGCTGGGCAGTGGCCACCACCCAACTTATCTTCCACCCTCCATGACCATGACAAAGGGCACACACACCCAGATGCTCTCATGGGCAGGGAAAGGCGCTTGCTTCTCTCTGAGTCTCTCCTGTCCTTATAGAGGCTGCAGTGTGACTGGGGCATTTAAAGTCCAGCCCAAGCTCCCCTGCCCATTGCCGCCTGAGATATAAGGAGTGACCCGCCCCCTGCTCTGACTCCCCCAACCCCTGCCCCTGCTCTGACTCCCCCACCCCTGCCCCTGCTCTGACTCCCCCACCCCTGCTCCTGCTCTGACTACCCCCCTGCCCCTGCTCTGACACCCCCACCCCTGCCCCTGCTCTGACTACCCCCCTGCCCCTGCTCTGACTCCCCCACCCCT
>NC_043701.1:20619362-20628570 GCF_006229205.1 Suricata suricatta
CCTCCCCCCCACCCCCACCCCCGCGCTCTCCCCTCCCCTGTCCCCCCTATCCCGGTGACTGAAGCTGGGCTCCTCCTTCAGCCAGCACTGAGGGAGCACCCAATCCCTGTTTGGCACCCACCAGCTTGGACTCCGGTTTAGCTCTGTTGCAGTGAGTCCCTAAACTTCCCAGCCTGCATGTCCCCACTCGAAAGCAGTTAGAGCAGAGCTGTCACTAGAATTAAAGTGGCGGCAGAAGTAGAGAACCCCCACCCCCACAAACCTTCCAGGAACATAAAAGCTGCTCTGTAAAGGAGCAGCTTGTTAGATCAGAGTGTGCTTTGTTCCCAGCACCTCGCTGGGCACTGATCAATAAGCGGACGCGCCCATACCCACATCCCAGCGCCCATACCCACATCCCAGAAGCCAGCTCTCTGCTTGGAGAAACGAGACAGTCCTGCAGGGGGAGAAACTTCTGGACATTAGGAGGGATGTGCCAAGTAGGAACAACTCCAGGCAGCACCTGGGCCTGGCATATTCCACGCCCACCCTTCCCCCAACCTTGGATGTGGCATCCAGCTTTGCCAGCACCTGTCAGATGCACCTGTGACCATTCTACCCCAAGGCTCCTCCATGACCGGGGACTGTGGACACTCACACACGTGCCAGGGTAACTCTTGGCTACTGGGGGATGGGAGCTGCTGGGTAAATGCTGTCCCATTCTTCAGAGGACAGTTCTGAGACCCGGTCCATGTTCCCCTCAGAGGCTCCTGGCAGGATGGTGTCCCAGATGCTACAGCAGCAACCAGCCTGGAAAGGCAGCCTTGGACTGGCCTGCCCTCCTTCCTGCTCTGCTCTCTCTAGCCTCCCCACTCCTGTTCTTTCAGATCATTTTATTTATTATTTGGGCAGGGTTATTTACAAAATGAGTCACCTGTGCCGCCTGAGTGGCTCAGTCAGTTAAGCATCTGACTCTTGATTTTGGCTCCGGTCATGATTGCATGATTCGTGAGTTCAAGCCCCGCACTGCACTCACAGTGTGGAGACTGCTTGGGATTCTCTCCCTCTCTCTCTGCCCCCTCCCACTCACGAATGTGTGCCCCCCCCAATAATTAAATACGCATTAAAATTAAAAAAAAAAACGAACCACCTAGATCCAAGTCCTCAACTCAGGCTTTCTTTCTCAGTGGGAAAGAAGTTAATACAACTGTGCAGTGGCTGTAAGCTCAGACTGCCTTTGCCGGTGGCCGAGGCTGTGGGCGGGGGCAAGGCGCCTCCCCATCCATACGAGTATCTGCTCATTTACTCTGAGTGCACTAATCAGGGCTCTCTGGAGAAACAGAACCAATAGGAGACCTGGAGAGATATACAGAAGGAGATTTACTGTAGGAATTGGCTCATGCCATTATGGAGAACAAGAAGTCCCAGGATCTGCCGACTGCCGGCTGGAGAACTGGGAAAGCTGGTGAGATAATTCAGTCTCAGGCTGAAGGCAGACACCCTCAGGAACGCACCCCAAAATAGTTTATCTGCTCTCTGGGCATCCCTCAGTCAGTCAAGCTGACCTATAAAATTAACCATCACATTAAGGGTTGCTGTGAATGTCACCTGAGAGGGACGGTTTAGCATTGACATTGAACACAGTCTCTGGAGCTGGACTCCTAGATTCTTCAGCTTGTTACCTGTGTGGCTCTGGAGAAGTCACTTTACCTCTCTGTGCCTCCATTTTCTAAAATGTAGCATGGGGATGATAGGAATAGTGCCTGCCTCCCAGGGTTGTGAGCATTGAATGAGTTAATACACATCAAGTATCTGAAGTAGTCTCCACCTGTTAAGATATATGTCTGCAAAACACTTGCAGAATACCTGTCACTTTGGAAAATACTGAATAAAATATAAGGCTGGTACAAGAAAAGCTACTCACCTTGTAAGGCTAGTATAAGAAAACATAGGAGAATATTGTTTTGTTTCTTTTGAGAGGGGGAGGAAGGGCAGGGAGAGAGGGAGAGAGAGAGAATTCCAAGCAGAATTTGCACGGACCATGATCTGAACCAAAATCCAGAGTTGGACACTTAACCAATGAGCTACCCAGGAGCCTCTGGTAGGAGAATATTTTTGTGACGTAGAAAGGACATCTTAAAATTTCAAAAGCACATACCAAATTGTAAAAGTTTGATTTTTTTAGGGGCGCCCATGGTGGCTTAGTCGGTTAAGTGTCCAACTTTGGCTCAGGTCATGATCTCGCAGTTTGTGAGTTTGAGCCCTGCATTGGGCTCTGTGCTGACAGCGCAGAGCCTGCTTCAGATCCTGTCTCCCTCTCCCTCTGCTCCTCCCCCACTCATTCATGCATGTACTCTCTCTCTCTCTCCCTCAAAAATAAACATTGAAAAAAAATAAAAATTTGATTTTTTTACTACATCAAACTGGAGTCGTTGACAAAGAAGGATACTATGAACAAAATTAGTAGATGGATGACAGAATGGGAGAAGCCATTGCCAAGTCTAAAACCACCACTGAGTTTATTCTAATTCTAGGTAAAATCTAGAATATATGAAGGACTCCTAGAAATCAACAGGAGTAGGGCATCACGCCCGACAGAAGACAGGCCAAAAATGTGCGCAGACCCTAGCGGGGGCAAAACTCAGGAACACATGAAATGCCCAGGGACTGGTAACAAGACAGATAAATTGGGAGTGGAGTGGTGTGGCCGTTCTGGAAAGTACTATGACAGGACCCAGGCAAGACCCAGTCTCTGACTGCCCAAAGAGATGCTCACCCAGGCCCGCGGGGGGCTGTGCTCTGAGTGTTCCCTGCAGCGTTCTTAAGGGGGTGAAGGGAGTGTCACCTTGATTCTAACCAAAACTGAGTCAATGTTTGCTGTTACTGTTGTAGTCTAATCGGAGGAAATCAAAACCTGAAGCGGGGAAGGACAGTGAGAGGAGACATCATGACATCTTCTTCCTTGTCATGAGTCCCGCCACTGACCAGAAGAACAGATGTGGTCAGTGACTCTTCTCTGTCTCTGTGTGTCTGTCTGTCTCTCTCTCTCTCTCTCTCTCACACACACACACACACACACACACACACACACACACTTGAACGTGGGCATACACATTTAGGGCAGTGGAAGGAGGCCCAGTTTGTTTGGTTTTAAAAACATTTTTTTTTTTGCGTTCCAATAAAACTTTATTTACAAAACAAGCAGAGAGCCAGGTTTGGCCTGGGGGCTGTAGTTTGGCAAACCCAAGTCCAGAGTCTCCAGGGCCTTGTGGTATAGGTAGGGATGCAGACGGGCGGCTGCATTTCTTATTGTTTCAGAATACTTTAAGGTCTCTTGTAGCGGTTGGGGTAGAATTGAAGCTGAAATTCTCCCTTCTTCATATTTTCGGTGTTGGGTACCTGTCATTGGGAATGACTGACTGATGTTATTTCGGGGATTCTGTGTGTTTCTCCAGCACTAGGATGCTAATAGGACCCCTGTGAGGAGGTTAAAAGCCCAGGCTCTGGAGCCAGAAAGGCTTAGGTTCTAATCCCATCTCCACTTGCCCTTGGAGTGGCCTTGAATGAGTTGTAGAACTTCCTTACACCTCAGTTCCCTCATCTGTAGAATGGGTTAATAATGCCTGCCTTAGAGCAGTGCTGAGAACATTAAAGGAGATAACACGTACAAAATGATAAGACTGGGGCTTCTCAACCTCGACCACTACTGACATTTGGGGTTGGGTATTCTTTGCTTTGGGGAGAGGGGTCCTGTGCGTTGTGGAATGTTTAACAGCATCCTGATCGCAACCTAGTGGGTGGTAGTGGCATCCCTCCCTCTAATTCTGACAACCAAAAATGTCTCCAGACATTACCGATGCTCCCTGGGGGCCACAACTGTCCCCAGTGGAGAACAATGCGATCAGAAAAATGCCTGGCATTATTAGCAATAGTTGAAATTTCAAATATTGAGGCTGGTGTGCAGATATTTATATAGCCAGATACGACAAAGTTTGGGATTTCTGAAGGCAAACACCAGATTTTGTATGATGAGGATCTTAATACAAGCGCCGCCAGCCAACACAGAGAGCCCTGTGTACTATGCGCCAGGTACAGCTCCAAGCGCAGCATCTGCATCAACTCACTGAAACCGTCAGCAAATCCCAAGAGGCAGGTGCAGTCTTCCCAGGGCCCCAGATCACGGTGACACAGCGAAGGACAGGCTTGAGCCTGGGGCAGGTTTGGGGCCAAGTTGCAAAGCGGTAAAGGGCTCCACAAGACTTTGCAGACGCTGGCTCCTACGACCTCAAATTCGACTTTGAAGCAACCATCTCCAAAGCTTGGCAGACACCGTCCCCTCCAGCTCTGGGCCGCTCTCGCAGCCGAGCCTCTGTCTGTTTGGGAGTCCGTCTTCTGTCTCCTAAATTATTTTTTAATGTTTATTATTTTTTATTTTTTTAATGTTTTATTTATTTTTGAGGCAGAGAGACACAGAATTGGAAGCAGGCCCTGGGTTCTGAGCTGTCAGCACAGAGATCATGAACATGAGATCATGACCTGAGCTAAAGTTGGAGGCTTAACCCACTGAGCCCCTCAGGTGCCCCTAAATGTTTATTTTTGATACACAGAGAGAGTATGAGCTAGGGAGGAGCAGAGAGAGAGGGAGACACACTGAATCCGATGCAGGCTCCAGGCTCTGAGCTGTCAGCACAGAGCTTGGTATGGGGTTCGAACCCACAAACCATGCAAGATCATGAGCTGAGCTGAAGTCAAGCTGAGCTCAGTCAATGGACTGAGCCACTCAGGCGCCCCAGGGGGCCCAGTTTTTAAGCCTGGGTGCTGGTGGGATGGCAGTGCCAGCAGGAGAGTCAGGAACCGAAGTGCAGAACCAGGTGTGAAGTCCCGAAAGCCGACCACAAGAGCACGTGCTGTGGCGAGGCCGGCGTGTGGACCGGGCAGAGCATTGCCGGGAGGCCGGGGAGGAGCCCGGGAGCCAGGGCCTGGGCCCAGCCCGCCGTCCTCGGCCCTGCGGTGTCTCAGCGCAGGGGGTCAGCGCACGGCCCCTGCCCTGCCCACTGCCACATGCCTCTTCTACAGGAGCCCCGAGCCGGGAGCTGGCGGACGGCAGCTGAACCAGGAAAGCGCCCATGAAGGTGTCACTGTCCAGTGTCTGGGAGCCGAGCCTTCAAGGACAAAGATGCTTTTTGAGGTGGAGAGGATGGGCAGGGCCCTCCACGGAGAGGAAATGGCGTCAACAGGGGCCCAGGGACAGGAAAGCACGTGGACGAGGCGGTCCCCGGGAGGGCAAGGTGGGCACGGCGGCCGCCTGAGGCCTGGACCCGAATCCTTAAGGCTCGTGCCGGCTTCGCGCTTCGGAGCATGTTGTGAGGTAGCCGAGGGCCGCTGCTCCCGCAGCTCTGTTTTCAAGGGGGTAAGGGTGGGGGCCGAGCCAGGAGCGTCCCAGTCTCCGCACCCCAGTACTTCTGGAAAGTACTATGACATACACTCACGCCGTGAGCACGGCCCCATCCCTCACTGGCAGGCACTGCACACGCGTGCCACGCCCGAATGCACACACGGACACGCACCCCCACACATACTGCCCACGTACCGTGTACACATTCTATACACCCCCGCAGTGTACTGTACCCACGACCCTCACACCCACTGCACACACCTGCCGCTCCCGAGTACACACACGTACGCGCACCCCCACACACACCGCACACGTACTGTGTACACATTCTATACCCCCCCACAGTATACTATACCCATGACCCTCACACCCACTGCACACGCATGCCACTCCTGCGTGCACACACGTACACGCACTCGAACACACACACAGCACACGTACCATATACACATTCTACATACAACCCACATACTGTATACTGTACCCACGACCCTCACACTCACTGCACACACACACACCAGTGGACTATACATACACACTATACATGCACATGTACTGCACACTCCACACACACTGCACATACACACCCTCAACACACACGGCAAACACACTCCACATACACAAACCAAATACACACAGCACACACTGCATACACATGCAATACACATGCACACTCACACCCCACACGTACATTCTGCACATACCCGTATCTACACCACACAACTGCACCCCCATACCATCCACACACACCCCACATTACACCCACACATCATACACACTCAACTCCTACAACTACCAGCCGCCCCCACTGCACCACACTGGAGCTGTGCCTCCAGTAAATGTGGGCAGGCAACTGATTTCCAGACAACCTGAAAGAGTGACACATAAAGAGCCTGTGACCCTGGGCTGTTTTAGGGCACTCGGACACCAAATAAGGTCCGCAGCTCCTGGACTTGAGGGAACTTCCCATCTCCATTTCCCATCAAAATCGCAGGAGCTCCTGCCTGCCCCCCAGAGAGTGACCGGCCTGGGGTGATTAGCTACCCCTCTCCAGGTACAGCCCCAGATGTCCCCCTCTGACACACTCTGGCACCTTCCTGTCTTGAAGGACCCTGTCCCCAGAGGGCCTGCTTGCCTTTCCTCGGGTAAGCACAGGTTATCTGTCCATCTGCTGGCCACTGGCCTGTTTATCTTCTTAGGGCTCTCTTCCTGAAATAGCTCTGGGTTATCTAAGCTGCAAGTATGGGCCTGCCGGACGGCCCCCCTCCGGGACAGAGTCCCTCACCAGCAGCTTTCAGCTCCTTCAGTCCAGGCCCGAATTCCACACATTACTGAGCCAAGCTGGAGACCTGCCTGGGAAGGGCTAGCACCCCCAACTCCCACGGGGTGCCCCTCTCTCCAGCCACAGGTCCAGCCACAGGAGTGTCAGGCGGCCTCTCCTCTCCGGTCCCTTGGCAAGGTGGCCGGGGTCCCCTCCCCAGCTCTCTCACTGCAGCCCTGGGCGGCTGGACACTTATACTCTCCAGCCTGGCCGACTTGAAGCTGGCAAACCCATAGCCAAGCTCATCGGCCTCATCCCAAACCTCTTACCTCTTCCACATTTCCATCTGTTCAGGCACGTCAAAACTTTCCCAGACTCCTGAATGAAAATCTCCCTCATCTTCCTGCTATGCCGGCAGTGCCCCTCACCAGCCCTCCTGCCTACACCCCCCCCCCCGGCCCTTCCAGGGTTGGAGTCCTCTGGGTGCTCCCCGGGGTCTCAATTTTGAGCATCCTACACACCAGCTGTCAGAGTATTAGCCTTCATCTAGCACTTCGCCCTGGCACTGCCCTGCTCCAGGACCTGCCATGGCTTCATCGAGTCCAGGGACGTTTGTCTGGCTCTCAAGGTATATCTCCACTTACTTATTTTTCTTTTTTAACGTTTATGTATTATTGAGAGACAGAGCATGAGCAGGGGAGGATCAGAGTGAAGGGGAGACACAGAATCCAAAGCAGGCTCCAGGCTCTGAGCTGTCAGCACAGAGCCCGACGCAGGACCCAAACCCACAAACTGCGAGATCATGACCTGAGCCAATATTGGGACACTTAACCGACCAAGCCACCCAGGAACCCCATATCTCCACTTATTTGACATCATAGCCAACTACTCTGATCAGTATTGTCTCTACCTTAGTCACACTAGTCCCCGAAGCCCCCATACAAGCGTGTTCTTTCACCCTCTGTGCCTCTGCTTGAGCTGACATGCTGACCGGCAGCACCTTTCATTTTCTCCGCCCCCTCGCCAAGACATCCTCTCCCCCCATGTCCCAATTTTTTTTTAAGTTTATTTATTTTGAGAGAGAAAGAGAGTGCACATTCGCGCGTGTGCGAGCTGAGGAGGAAGAGAGAGAGAGAGAGGGAGAGAGGGAAGGATGGAGGGAGGGAGAGAGAGAGAGAATCCCAAGCAGGCTCTGCACTGTCAGGGCAGAGCCCAATGCGGGGCTCAATCCCACGAACCCGTGAAACATGACCTGAGCTGAAATCTAGAATCTGATGCTCAACTGACTGAACCACACAGCTTCCCCCCAATTTTCTTAAGACCTCTTCGATGCTTTCCAGTCATTCATTTGCAATGCTTTCCAGTCATTCATTTGTTCAGTGTTAATTGAGCACTTGCTATGGAGAAGACTCTCTCTGGCCAGCCTCCTCTCTGAGCTCCAACAGCACCAGTAACTTTGGCCTCACATTTTGGCACAGAGTCCCTTGAGATCTTGTGATGTGTCACCTTCGCAGGTCTGTGGCCCTCCACCAAATCACAGTTCCTTCTTCCGAGCACCTCACGTCGGGCGGTGCCTTTGCAGGCTGCAGGTGCTAGTGGTGGTTGGGTTTTTTCTGTTTTTGATTTTTGTTCAGAGGGCTGGCATAGACTTGTCAACTCTTTGTTCAATCAAACAAAAACTTTTATTTGTTTTTTTAATTTATTAAAGTGTGTTTATTTTTTTATTTATTTCAGTAATCTCCATGCCCAACGTGGCGCTCCAACTTCGGAGATCAAAGGCCCCCCTCCCCTCCTGATTGAGCCAGCCAAGGCCAAATAAGCACACCTTTAAATTACTAGGATGTCATAAACGAAAGCACATTCTGACACTAAGAAAGTAACATTAGGAAGGAAGGAAGAAGATTAGGCCAGCATGGGAAAAATCACATTTTTCTCTTTCCTCATTTCAGAACATTAATCTCAGAATGAAAGGACAGTCCGTTTAGGGGAACACTCCATTCAGCAAGCTGGAAATTAGATCACGTGTCTCTTTTTTCGGTGCACAGGGTACAGGCGGCCACTTGAATGCATTCATCCCGGTCTCTGGGAGCCACCGTGTGCAGCCGGTCCCCAGCTGAGCACAGGCCAAGCGAGCAGAGAGTGGGTGGCTAATGTCTTCAGCTGTTGCCCAGAGAGGGGACCGGAGTCTCCACGCACAGGATGCAGCTGGGAGCCGGGACATGGCTTCCAGTCCTCCAGTCTCTGTTTCAGACACACTCCTGATGTTTTGCTCCAGGAAGCTCACCTCTGTAGGCACGTAGGTATTCTTGACACTGACAGGCATAGAGGTCCTGGGGTCCCAGGGGAGGCAGGTGGGACAGACTTTGGACTCCTGTTCAGGAGCCGAAAGCACATGGGTCACCTCATGACCTCACAGCTCCGAGCCAGGGGGGAGCAGAGCTGGCATGGGACCTCAGAGCTTCTTTCTGTCCCCCAACCCTCGGATTCTGCCGTCTCCCTGCTGTGTCTGAACCAGGCTTCTTCAGGAGAGAAATACAGCCGAAACTTTCCATGGCTCAGCCCTGGACCGCCCC